>NW_023637609.1:0-314973 GCF_015220235.1 Choloepus didactylus | reverse complement strand
GGCATGGAAGGTTCCCTGACTTGGCAAGTTAGTCAGGGAGGCCACCTCCTAAGCACTGTGTGCCTGAAAGCAGGCACCAGGTTGGGAGAAGTTCAAAGCATTGTGCACCTGACTGCAGGCAATTAAGTTAGAGAATGATGCTGGGCTTCTTCTGTGCCCCTGCTTTCCCACCTGGTTCAGAAGAGATCATTCCCTGAGATTACTGTTGTCCTCAAGATTGCACCCAAAGATTGTAAACATGCTAGTTTTGTGATTTTAGAACAAATGCAGTTGCCTGCGGAAACAGGAAAAACAATTACATAGTGCAAAGAATGCTTATGCTATATAATCCTGTGCTAAAAAGCCAATAAACAACTTCTTGCAGGAACAGAGAGATGGAGTCAGCTCCTTCTTTCATAATTGGCACCCAACATGGGGCATTCCAATCCTGACCACAATGTTTGGAAGCTGTGCAGTAAGTACAAGCAATTTTATTTTGCAGTGGTTCAGTAGTTTCAGCCACTCAATTATATGGGTCAGTCTCTTACTGTTCCCCAGCACCAGTATGTGTTAACTCTACAATGGCTGCTGCAGGCTAGTGGAGCTTCTGTCTCTGAGGACACTTTGCTTTCTTTTTTACATGATGTCATTCAGCATAACCCTTGGTTTCCTGATGAGGGCACATTAGATCTAGATGTCTGGGAATGAATTGGAAGGAATTTAAAATGTGATTTTGATCAAGGACAAAAAATTTCCTCTAAAACTTTTACTACATGGGCTCTTGTTCTCACTGCCCTGACTCCTCTTCATATTGCTGGAACTGAGCTTTCTGAAACTTATGTACCTAAAAGGGAGACCACAGCTGTCTCTGATGAGTGTCTTCTGCCTCCAAAGCCCTCAGCTCCCCTTCCAACAGCTAATAAGCATGGTGGACAAACAACCATGACCTGACCCTCTCCTCCTCCTCTACCACTGCCACCACCATCTCTTCCTGGAGGTGCCACACCAGTTTTACAATGCTGTTTGCATGAAGCAGCATTGGCTGGTGATCTTGTTTGCCTCATTATGCTTAACCAGCAGAACCAAAGAATGTTTGAGCCATTAACTTATCAGACTTACAAAGAACTCACAAAAGCATTCATGAGAATAGTACCACAAGTCTGTTTACTAAAGGGCTATTGAAATCTGTGTCTGAAGGTGTTGTTTTAACCCCCTGGGAATGGGGATATGCTTGTGTTTCCACCTCAGCAGGCCCCATTGATGATGTGGGAAGTCCTGAAGAAAACTACATTTAAGGCCAAGGTGGTGCTGCAAAAAACCGGCACCCCTGTGACTCCAGAAACACTGTTTCTGGCAATGGTTTCTACTATCCATTGCCCAAGTGTGGTAACCTTAATCTTCCTTTCCTTGTTCTCCTTTCAATCCCCATGTGTCTCTGCCCACCTGTATTGGGTGCACATTTTAGACCCCACTCTGTTCTGTCCAGTAACTTGGGTGGACTCCCCTTTCCCTGTCTCCCACAATGTTACCACTTGGCTAGGTGGAGTACATGTGCCATCTAGCATCCCTCTGATTAATAGCAGTCAAATGATCTTAGCTAACAATAGTTTATCTTTTGCCTCCTCTCATCTTCCCCTTTGTGTATCTTTAACCAGTGAATATTGCATCAAACCCCATAACCATATCTGGCTACATAATGCCTTCCAGACACTCACTTTAATATCTGCAGGAAGCCTCACTTATGGAAACAAAACCACCCAGAATAATGTTTATCTGCCAGCTCCAGATCCCCCTTGAGCATCTAGATGCAACAAATATAAATCCACAGGCACATCCTTCAATTGGGAAGCATACAGTGGCAAAAATCCCCATGTCCTTTTCATTCATAACCACTCTAATATTGATTGGCATCCCATTGGATGTCTCATGTCCGGCAACCACACACAATTAGTTCATTGGGTCAGAAATCACTGTGTCCTTATGGCAAACTCCTCCAAACCTATCATTTGGACCAATGGCTCATTAAGTCTTCCACCCCTCAACTCAACTCCTGGCTGCTGCAGCATACCATGTGGCAATTAGGATATGTCTTCCACAAAGTATCCATCTGGCATGGAAATTATAACTCTTCCAAGCATGCAAATATTACTTTCACTCATAACTGTACTCTTGATGTCCTAGTCTGGACTATGCTTCCTTACATATTCCTTATCAGTGATTCCCTTAAAATTACCTATTCTGATCATTACAACATTGCCTTCTCAAACAACTCATATTTTATTTCTTGTATTTCAAACAGTAACATAACTGAGAGGAATATAACAAGTATGTTAGTGTGCCAGTTTGAATGTATTATGTCCCCCAGAAAAAGCCATATTCTTTGATGCGGTCTTGTGGGGCAGACATAACAGTGGGGATTAAGTTGGACCGTTTGGATTAGGTTGTTTGCATGGAGATGCACCCCACCCAACTGTGGATGATAACTGATGGGATATTCCCATGGAGGCGTGGCCACACTCATTCAGGGTGGGCCTTGATCAGTGGAGCCATATAAATGTGCTGACTCAAAGAGACTGAACTGAGTGCAGCTGTGGGTGATGTTTTGAAGAGGAGCAAGCTTGCTAGAGAGGAGCATCCTGGGAGAAAGCCATTTTGAAACCAGAGCTTTGGAGCAGATGCCAGCCACGTGCCTTCCCAGCTAACAGAGGTTTTCCAGATGCCATTGGCCATCCTCCAGTGAAGGTACCCAATTACTGATGTGTTACCTTGGACACTTTATGGCCTTAAGACTGTAACTGTTTAGCCAAATAAACCCCCTTTTTATAAAAGCCAATCCATCCCTGGTGTTTTGCATTCTGCAGCATTAGCAAACTAGAATGATTAGTCTTCAAGAAACAAGCTGAAATATTTCTACCAGTGAATTTAACTCAAGAATGGCAATCTTCCTCCTCCCTTGCTGCTCTTGAACAGGCTTTGCAAAAAATTTGTGTCCCCCATTTCATATTTACTCTAATTGCAGTTCTTATATCTGCTGTTGTAATTTTAACCTTCACTACTGCATCTACAGTAGCTATAACCCAAACTGTGCAAACAGCTCACTTTGTAAATTCTGCTATTGAAAATGTTAGTCAACAATTTATTACTCAACAAAGCATTGATCAGAAAACCCTAACCTGACTTCAAGCCCTAGAGGCTGCAGTTGAATTTGTAGGTGAATGGCAAGATGCCCTTGCCTGGCACCTTACATGAAGATGTGATTGGCTCATGATGTCCATCTGCATAACCCCTTTGCAATGGAATCATACATGCCACATTTGGAATGATATAAAAAAAATTGTGGGGAGCATTTCATGGTAATTTAACTAGTGATGTGGATAATCTAAAAACACAAATTTTAGAAATGCTCCATGCCACCTGAATCAATGAAGAGCAAACCAATGTTATCAATACTCTACAAAATCATTTGCAATAGCTAGATTCAAGCTCCTGGGGTCACATATTTTCTCTGCCCTCTATAGCTAAATGGCTCTTACTTAGTGCTATATCTTGTGTTTTGCTTTTAGGACACTGGTGTGGGTGGACCAGCCTAAGAAGACATCACACCCATTCCCAGAACCCCCATGATATCCCTGTGAATGAGCTTTATGTTATTACACAAAATTGTAATCATAATCAAAAGGGGGGGGGGAGATGTGGAGGCATGGAAGTTTCCCTGGCTTGGCAAGTTAGTCAGGAAGGCTACCTTCTAAGCATTGTGTGCCTGAAGGCAGGCACTGAGGCACTGTGCACCTGACGGCAGGCAATTAAGTTACAGAATGATGCTGGGCTCCTTCTGTGCCCCTGCTTTCCCACCTGGTTCAGAAGAGATCATTCCCTGAGATTGCTATTGTCCTCAAGCTTGCACCTGAAGATTGTAAACATGCTAGTCTTGTGATTTTAGAACAAATGCATTTGCCTGGGGAAACAGGAAAAGCAATTATGTAGCGCAAAGAATGCTTATGCTACATAAGCCTATGCTAAAAAAACAGTAAAGAACTTCTTGCAGGAACAGAGATGGAGTTGGCTTCCTTCTTTCACAATGCTCTTTCATCAACTTCATTGAAGATACCACATTACTGCAAGCTTGGAAGATGTTCTGAAGAAAATAGTCACCTTAGGTTATTTGTTTTTCTTGATCCTTTGCTTTCTTTTGCTTGAAAGGTGGTGTTTTTATGTTTATGTGTTGTTTTTAATTTTTTGATAAAGTTAAAAAAAAATTAAAAACTAGTAATAAAGAAGTTAACATTTAGTAAATAATAGGACTGATGGCACAATACTTTTCTGCTATTCCTGCCCAAAATTCATAAATTCAATATAATCATGAAGAAACATTGAATAAATGCAAATTGAGGAACATTCTGTAAAATGATTCTTCACCACTCTTCATATATGTAAAGGTGAAGGGAAAAAAAGAATACATTCAGATTCAGGTTGTCGGAAATAAAGCGGTACCTGTAAGGGAATAAACGCTCTCTCGGTTCTGGAGGAGAAAAGAATTTATTTACGATCTTGCAAGATGGGGCGTCCAGCCAAACACGCGGAAGGCTGGCGCGCCCCAGAGGAAGAGAATGGCGATCTTTAAATCTCCTACTCCTAATTCGCAAGTCCCTCCCCTGTTTCCCCATTGACTGGGTACTACAGAGGTTACAGCCTATCCGAGAACACTAACTAATTCATCTTTTGAGATTTTAATTTGTACAGCCAATCCCAGAGAGCCAACTAGCTCATTATTGAGATTTTGAACTGATTAGCCAATCCCCCCCCAAATTTTTATTTTATTTTATTTTATGCTGTGAGTTCCCACCTCTGATACTACCTCATGTCTCTTTACATCAGGCAGATTCTCTCTTCTCTTTGTCTGGGGCTTGTTTAAACTGGTTTTGCCTCCATTTCCCTTATTCCATGCTGTCTCTATGTGAAAACGAAACTTATTCCTTTCTTACAAGGTGACTAAATGTACCTGACAACAAAATGCAATATATGGTATGAGACTGGATCATATGATTTTTTTTTCCTTTTTCTTCCATCATTTCTTTTTTTATTAAGAATTATATACATACCATACAATCATCCAAATTATATAATCTATTAATCACATTACCATCATATAGTTTTTCATTCATCACCCCATTGCATTCTTTTCTAACATTTCAGAATCATATCAATGGGGGACTGAGTGTGGGCTATGACAGTTTCCAGGGGAACACTCCCATTTTCAGATCCAGCAGATGCTTGCTCCAGGATCATGGTATTCCTTGGGCTATGGGATTTCTTGGACACAGTAACAAACAATATTCAGTGGACACCATAAATCTTGCCTTATCTTTGACAAAACACCTGTCCAAATTTTACTATATCCCTTTCACTTTGAATTCCACCAGAGGTAGTCGGAATTTGGGCCCTGCCACATTGGATTCCCATGTTGGTGTCTCAGCATTTAGGCTCTGACAGAGATGACTGGTGGGCAGAATATACAGCAGCAAATTCAGCTTTGAGACAACAGGGGGATCAAACGTCATTTCAATTAGATCCTTTGGAGAGAGGGGCTCATCACAGGTGCTAATATTTTCCATGATTTCATGTAGTTCTTGGAATGTGCATGGCTGCACCACATAATGCACCCACATAACATTGATAACCAGGAATTCTAAGATCCCTGCCTCAAATCCATTGGTATATTCTGAGCTATTGAAAAAAAAGTAGCCAATCCTCAGCCATGATCACTTCTCTTAAAGGCACAAGAAGCCAAACCAACAAGAAAGACCCCCTCGAGGTTGTGGTAAGGAATATTCTTGAGTGAGTCAAAAGCTCATTTTCCAGCAGGTGTGCAGATCCTTTTGGCTGCAGAAGTATCCTCATATACCTACTACAGTGATTTGCAGCATCAATTCCTCCTGCCATTGCCTGCCCACTTGGGGGACCTTAAAATTTCCAGACCTCAGGAGGAGACTTCGTATTTGATACCTGTCACTTAGCGATGTGCTGCTCATTGTGACATGTGTGGATAGAACTGCCCATGCCCATGCAACTTCAAAGGTACCACCTGAAATCTAGGTTTGGACAACAAGGCCTGAGCCTGTCTGCTCCTCAGGTCTAGTAAAGGTAAGTTTCTCCCCTGAAGTTTCATAGCACAGAGATTTCCTGTTGTATACTTTGCACATATTGGAACAGGAATTCCTATTTGGATTGAAGGAAGAGATTCAGGAAATGTTGGTGTTCACCGCAGCACATTCTTCACATATGGTACAGTAGAGGAGACTTTTTGTAGTTGGGTAACTGGGGCATGAAGTAGTGTGTATGTGAAAAGAAAATAGAGTGGAAATTAAGAAACATATGAGCGTGCAGCACTACACATGACTGTCAGAAAATACATGGCCTGATTTAAAAGTACAGTTTATAATATCAGAAATGTTATTTAATCAACTGCATGGAGACAAAGCCATAATTAAAGTCAGAACATGAGTCTGGCAAAAATTAGTTTTTTTAGGTAACTTGTTTAATTCATCTTTGGTTTATGTTGTTACAAATATGGTCTTATTTTGGTGTTTGTTTCTTGTTTTAAATTTTTTGATAAAGCTCAAAAAATGTAATACAAAATAAAAAAGAAGTAAACATTTATAAGCAATCACATTGATGGCACAATAATTTTCTGCTATTCCTGCCCAAAATTCATCAAGTGAATCTAGTCTAGAAGCACCCTTGAAAAATGCAAAGAGATGAACATTCTATATAATGATTCTCCAGCACTCTTCAAATATGACAATATGAATGAAAATAATACATATGTATATATACACATATATATTCAGAACAATGTGAATAAATATACTTAAAGGCAAATTGCAATATATGCTATTAGACTGGGTGAGGTAATATTAGTTTTTGTTTTTTTCTTCCACTTCTATCATTTTTATAATTATTAAGATTTTGTTTGCTTGAAGGACAGTATAGGGGCCATTGTTGAGATATGGATAAGAACTAGATATATGATAGTAGTAGTACTTCATGGTTAATTTCTTGATTGTGAAAATTTTCTTTGAATACCTAGGAGAATATCTTTGTTTTTAGATAAATATGTAGAAAAATATAGACATATAGAAATGTTTTGATTATATATTATATGCCAGGGGTTGAGAAATAATGTTATTATCAAAAGAAAGTAAAGAAAATTGTAATGTAGTGAAAAATATGAAATAAATAAACTTCAGATGAGGTAACTGCCCTCCTCAAGAAGGCAGTGGGTCAGAGCAGGGTGAATTTGCACTGACTTGCCATTCTCTGGGTTTGAGAATAATATTCAGAATCAGTGACAACTGGATCTACTCACTTGGGAATCAGCATATTCTGGATGAGCTGGAACAGGTAAGCATTCCAGCAATAGATTTTCCTGGTAATATAGATTTCAGAGGCTGAACCACAGATTGTACAATCTGGGATTTTGTATCCCAGGGCCAGAGCCATATTAATGGGGGACACATTGTGAGCTATGACAGTTTCTATGGGAGCACTTCCATTGTCAGATCCAGCAGAGTCTTGCTCCAGGATCATGGTATTCCTTGGGACAACAGCAACAAACAATATTCAGTGGACACCATAAGTCCTGCCTTACATTTAACCACAACTCTGTCAAAATTTTAGCAAATACCTTTCAATTTGAATTCCACAAGGGGTAATCAGAATTTGCGCCTTGCAACCCTGGACTCCTGTGATGGTGTCTCAGTATTTAGGCTCCAACAGAGATTTCTGGTGGGCAAAATGCACAGCAGCAAATTCAGCACTAAGACAACAGGGGAATCAAACTTCATTTCAATTAGATCCTTTGGAGAGAGGGCTCATCACATGTGCTCATATTTTTCTTCATTTCATGCAGTTCTTGTAATGTGCATGGCCATGCCACATCATGGGCCCACATCACAGTGAGAACCAGGGATTCTAAGATCCCTGCCTCAAATCCATTGTTATATTCAGAGCAAGTGTAAAAATAGTTTGGCCAATCCTCAGCAAGGTCACCTCTCTTAAACGTACAAGGACTCAAATCAACCAGAAATATTCCATGGGGTGGTGGAATAGAATATCCCAGGGAGAGACAAAAGCTCATCTTCCAACAGTTGTGCAGATAATCTTGGCTGCAGAAGCATCCTCATAAAGCTACTAGAGTCACTTGGAACCCCATTTCCTCCTACCATTGTCTGTCCATTTCAGGGCCCTTTAAATTTCCAGACCCCAGGACGAGACTTTGTATTTGAAATCTGTCACTCAGCAACTCCCTACTCATTTTGACATGGGTGGATAAAACAGAACATGCACCTGCACCTCCAAGGCACCACCTGAAATCTAGGCCTCCTTGAGGACCTGGTCTGAGTCTGTCTTCTCCTCAGGTCCTGTAAAAGTAGGTTTAATCCCCAAAGCTTCTTATCACTGGGATATCTTGCAGTATATTGTGCACCGATTGGAAAAGGAATTCCTATTTGGAGTGAAGGAAGGCTTTCAGGAAATACTTGTGTTCACAGCAGTGAATTCTTCACTTATGGATCAGTCGAGGGGTCTTTATTTGAAATTGGGTAACTTGGACTTGAAATCATGTGTATGTAAAAAGAAAAAAGTGAGGAAATTGAAAAATATAGGAGTATGCAGCAATACACATGACTGACAGAAAACACATGTTCTGAATTAACAGCACAGTTTATAATATCAGAAATGTTATTTAATCAACTGCATAGTGATACAGCAATAATGAAATCTAGGAACATGAGTCTGACAAAAATTAGATTTATGGGTAATTTATGTATTTAATCTTTGGTTTGTGTTGTTCAAATTATATTTTTATTTTGATGTTTGTGTGTTGTTTTAAACTTTTTGATAAAGGTCAAAAAATAATATAAAATAAAAAAGAAGGAAACGTAACATTTAATAAGTAATCACACTGACAGTATGATATATCTTTGCTTTTCCTGCCCAAAATTCATTAATTGAATCTAATCTATAAGCACCTTTTAATAAATGCAAATTGATGACCATTCTATATAATATTTATTCAGCACCTCTTCCAATATTTCAGTATGAAGGAAAAACAATTCATATATTTTCATATATATTCAGAATAATGTGAATAAATATACCTGAAAGCAAAGCGCAACATATGATATGAGACTGGATGATGCAATAGTTTTTTTTCTTTCATTTCTATTATTTTTATATTTATTAAGGTTTTTCTTGTTTGAAAGACATTATAGGGGCCATTACTGTGATATGGATAAGGCCTAGAGATATGATACTAATACAACTTCATGGTTAATTTCTTGACTGTGAAAATTTTCTATGAATACATAGGGGAAGGTCTTTGTTCTTACATAAATATATAGAATAATATATAAAGATATAAATGTTGTGTTTACATATTATATCCCAGTGGTTGAGAAATAATGTTATTATCAGAAGAAAATAAAGAAAATGGTATCATAGTGAAAATAAAATTAAATAAATCAAATTCAGATGTGGTGAGGTGGCTGCCATCCTCATAAAGGCAGTGTGTCACAGCAGGGTGAAGTTGCACTGACTTGCCTTTCACTGGATTTGAGAATAAAATTCAGAATCAGTGCCAACTGGAACTACTTACTTGGGAATTAGTTCATTCTGGGTTAGATGGACTGGGCTAGCTTTCTTGCAACTTACTTTGCTACTAATATAGATTTCAGAAGTCAAACACAGGTTATACCTTCCAGGTTTTTGTATACCAGGGCCAGAAACATGTTAATTGGGGACACTTTGTGAGCTACAACCATTTCCAAGGGAGCATCCCCACTGTCAGAGCCAGTGGAGGCTTGCCCTGGAATCATGGTATTCCTTGGGGTATGAGATGTCTTGGACACAGCAACAAACAATACTCAGTTTACCCCAAAATTCCTGTCTTCTGTGTGACACCACACCTGTCCCAAATTATCCAAAATACCATTCAATCCAAATTCCACAACAGGTAATCACAATTTGGGCTCTGCAACTCTGGACTCCCATGATGGCCTCTCAGAATTTAGTCTCCAACAGGGATATCTGGTCGGCAGAAATTACAGCAGCAAATTCAGCTTTAAGACAATGAGGGAATCAAACCTCTTTTCAATTAGATCCTTTGGAGAGTAGGGCTCATAACAGGTGCTCACATTTTCTTTGACTTCATGCAGTTCTTGGCATGTGCATGGCTATGCCACACCATGGGCCATCCTCACACTGAGAAACATTGATTCTAAGAATCCTGCATCAAATCGATAGGTATATTATGAGCCATTGAAAAACTGTTTTGGCTAATCCTTGGCCAGGGACACTTCTCTTAAATGCCCAAGCAGCCAAACCAGCCATGAAGATCCCCTGTTTTTTCTGTCTTAGCATATTTCTGGGAGAGTCAAAAGCTCATCTTCCAACAGGAGTGCAGATCCCCTTTGCTGCAGAAGCATCCTGACAAAACTTCTACATAACTTTGGGGCCCCAATTCCTCCTCACACTGACTGCCCACTTTTGGGTCCCTTTAAATTTCTGTACACCAAGAAGAACCATTGTATTTCATACCTGTCACTTAGCAAACCACCTCTCATTGTGATATGGGTGGGTAAAACAGTGCATGTGTATATGTCTTCCAAGGCACCACCTGAAATCTAGGCCTCTTTGAGAATCTGGTCTGAGTCTGTCTTCTCCTCTGCTCTAGGAAAAGTAGGTTTCTTCCCTGAAGTTTCTTAGCACTGGGATTTCCTGCTGTATAGTGTGCACATATTGCAACAGGAATTCATAATTGGAGTGAAAGAAGGGATTCAGGAACTGTTCATGTTCACTGCAGCACATTCTTCACATATGGTTCAGTAGAGGACTATTTGAAATCGGGTAAATGGTACATGAAATAGTATACATATAAAAAGAAAATAGAGAGGTAATTAAGAAACCTAGGAGTGTGCAGCATTATACATCTGACAGAAAATACATGGCCTGAATTAGCAGTACAGTTTATAATATCAGAAATGTTATTTCATCAACTGAATTGAAGATACCACAATAATGCAAAATAGGAACATGATTCTGACCAAAGTTAGTTTTTTAGGTTATTTGTTTTCTTAATATTTTGATTTGTGTTGTTAGAACTGTGGTGTTTTTTTGGTGTTTGTTGTTTTCATTTTTTTGACAAATTTCAATTACAAAATAGTATAGAATAATAACGAAGTAAGTAAACAATATTTAGTAAGTAATCATATTTATGGCAAAACAATTTTCTGCCATTCTTGCCCAAAATTCATTACCTCAATCTAATCAAGAAGCAACTTAGATAAATGAAAATAGATGTAAATCCCATATAATGATTCTTCAGTGCTCTTCAAATATGTCAATTTGAAGGAACTAAATACACACACACACACACACACACACACACACACACACACACACACACATATGCAGAATAATGTGAATAAATATACCTGAAAGAAATGCAAAATATATGATAGGAGACTGGATGATGTAATATTTTTATTGTTTTTTCTTACATTACCATCATTTTTATAATTATTAAAGTTTTGCTGGCTAGAAAGACATTATAGGGGCCAATGTTGAGATACAGATAAGGCCTAGATATTTGATACTTGCAGTATGTCATGGTTAATTTCTTGATTGTGAAAATTTTTCTATGAATACCTGGGAGAATGTCTTTGTTCTTAGAGAAATATGTAGAATAATATATACATATAGAAATTTTGTGTTTATATATTATTTCCCAGTGGTTGAAAAATAATGTTATTATCAATAGAAAATTAAAAAATGGTGTCTGTGAAAAAAATGAAATAAACTTCAGATGATGTGGCTGCCCTCCTCATGAAGGCAGTGGGTCAGAGCAGTGTGAATTTTCACTGACTTGCATTTCACTGGATTTGAGAATAATATTCAGAATCAGTGACAACTGGATCTACTCACTTGGGAATCAGCACATTCTGGATCTGATTGACCAGTTAAGAATTCTGGCAATTTATTTTTCTTCTAATATAGTTTTCAGAGGCTGAAAAACAGATTATACAAGCTGGGGTTTTATATCCCAGGGCCTTAACCATGTTAATGGAGAACATGGTGTGGGCTATGAGAGTTTCCAGGTGAGCACTCCCATTGTCAGGTCCTGCAGAGGCTTGCTCCAGGACCATGGTATTCCTTGGGGTAGGGTTTTCTTGCACCCAACAATAGGCTATATTCAGTGGACACCATAATTCCTGCCTTCTCTTTGACCACAACCCTGTCTGAATTTTACTAAATCCCTTTCACTTTGAATTCCACCCTGCATCACTGAACTCCCATTATGGTCTCTCAGTATTACTGATCTGACAGATATGTCTGGTGTGAAGAATATACAGCAGAAAATTCAGCTTTAAGACAACAAGGTAATCAAACCTCATTTCAATTAGATCCTTTGGAGACAGGGGCTCATAACAGGTGCTCATATTTTCCTTGATTTCATGCAGTTCTTGGAATATGCATGGCTGAGCCCCATCATGGTCCCATGACACAGTGAGAACCAGGGATGCTAATAACCCTGCCTCAAATCCATTTGTATATTCTGAGCTGTTGAAAAAATAGATTGACCAATCCTTGGCCAGGGTCACTTTTCTTAAGGGCACAAGCATCCAAAAAAACCAGAAATACCCTCTGGGTGTTGTGGCATAGAATATTCCAGGGAGAATAAAAAGCTCATCTTCCAACAGTTTGCAGATACTCTTGGCTGCAGAAGCATCCTTATATACCTACAGTTATTTGGGGCCACAATTCCTCCTCCCATTGCCTGCTCACTTGGGGACCTTTAAATTTCCAGAACTCAGGAGGAGCCACTGTATTTGATACCTGTCATTTAGCAACCTGCTGCTCACTGTGATGTGGGCAGATAGAACTGTACATGAGCAGGTGCATTCCAAGGAATGGTCTGAAATCTAGGCCTGTTTGAGGACCTGGTCTGAGTCTGTCTTCTCCTCAGGTCTAGTAAATTAGGTTTCTTCCCTGTAGTTTTCTGCAATGGGATTTCCTGCTGTATATTGTTTACCTATTGGAAAAGGAATTCCTAGTTGGAACAAAGGAAGAGTTTCAGGAAATATTTGTGCTCACTGCAGTGCATTCTTCACATACGGTTCAGTAGAGGAGTCTATTTGAAATTGGGTAACTGGGACATGAAATAGTGTATATATAAAAAGAAAAAAGAGAGGAAATTAAGAAACATAGGAGTGTGCAGCAATACACATGACTGTCAGAAAAGAATGGCCATAATTAACAGTACAGTTTCTAATATCAGAAATGTTATTTAATCAAATGCATGGAGATAAAGCAATAATGCAAACTAGGAACACGAGTCTGACACAAATTGGTTTTTTAGGCATTTTTTCTATTTAATCTTTGGTTTGTGTTGTTAGAAAAATGGTGTTATTTTGGTGTTTGTGAGTTTTTGTAATTTTTTTGAGAAAGTTCCTAAAAATATGTAAAAAAAAAAAAAAAGACATAAGGAAACATATCATTTAAAAAGTAATCACTTTGGATTCTGGGAAGATGGCAGCATAGAAAGAAGTGGAAGACTTAGTCTCTCCCAGAACAATTCATAAATGAACAAAAAACCAGTAAATAACCTGGAATAACAGTGGGGAGACAAACGTGACAGTACACTCAACATCCACTGACATGAATTGGGAGGAATGCCTGAGATCACAGCATAAAATCTGTAAGTAAAATTGTGGACCTGCACTGAGAGCCAAGAACCTAGAGCTGGGAGCCCCTCCCTCATGGAAGCTGTGCCATGCACTTTCTCAGCCCAGCTCCAAGTGAGGTTTTAATAATAACTGCTCAATACAGACAGCAAATCCTCAACAAGCAGACAGAGGCTTTTGGTGACAACTGACCTTGGGAGAATTGGGGGAAATATTCTGTCTCTCACTCTCTCTCTGTGGAGAAATCCTCAGCTGCTCTCAGCCCACAAGGCATTGCAGTAAAGACAGCCTCACACATTCTGCATTCTGAAATGAGCTGAGAGCCCTGCAGCACAGCCAAGTGGCCCAGGGCTTCCCTAGAGAGATGTCGCACACTGATGATGTAGCACGGCATCCCCCTCAGCTGAGGGAGGATCATGGCTGGAAGGGGGATCCACTTGGAGAACCCAGGGGCACTATGCCAAGTCCGGTGCTTTATGGGACACCAACAGAGAGCCGCCCTTCCTCCCTGGCCACCCATGCATGCACCCCACATTCAGGGCGGGTGACTCCAGCGGTGCGCCCAGGCTGAACTCTCCAACTGAACACACAAGAATCATTTCCCCACACTATGTGGGAGAAAAGGTTGAGAACTGACTGGAGGGATATAGGTGGCTCACAGACACCATCTGCTGGTTACTTAGAGAAAGTGTATGTCACCAAACTGTGTCTCTGAAAAATTAGATCGATATCCTTTTTTTTTTGATACAACTTGAAAGAACCCTATCAAGCAAAACAAATGCCAAGAGGCCAGAAACAACAGAAACTCTTAATGCATATGATGAAACCAGATGATATGGAGAATCCAGCTCCAAACACACAAATCAAGATTTCAGAAGAAACGTTAAACCTCACAAAATTAATTAAATAACTACAATCAAAGAATGAAAACATGGCAAAGGATTTCAAGGACATCAAGAGGACCATGGCCCAGGATATAAGTGCTATAAAAAAGACCCTAGAAGAGCATAAAGAAGACATTGCAAGAGTAAATAAAAAATAGAAGATCTTATGGAAATAAAAGAAACTGTTGGCCAAATTAAAAAGACTCTGGATATTCACAATACAAGACTAGAGGAAGGTGAACAACATCTCAGTGTCCTAGAAATCCACAGAACAGAAAATGAAAGAAAAAAGAAAGAATGGGGAAGAAAATTGAAAAAATCACAATGCATCTCAGGGATATGATAGATAAAATAAAATGTCCGAACTTAAGACTCATTAGTGTCCCAGAAGGGGAAGAGAAGGGTAAAGGTCTAGAAAGAGTATTCAAAGAAATTGTTGGGGAAAACTTCCCAAACATTCTACACAATATAAACATGCAAAGCATAAATGCCCAGCAAACTCCAAGTAGAATAAATCAAAATAAACCCACCCCAAGACATATTCTGATCAGACTCTCAAATACTGAAGAGAAGGAGCAAGTTCTGAAAGCAGCAAGAGAAAAGCAATTCACCACATACAAAGGAAACATTATAAGACTAAGTAGTGACTACTCAGTGACCACTATGGAGGTGAGAAGGCAGTGCATGACATATTTAAAATTCTGAGAGAGAAAAAATTCCATCCAAGAATACTTTATCCAGCAAAACTCTCCTTCAAATTTGAGGGGGAGCTTAAATTTTTCACAGACAAACAAATGCTGAGATACTTTGCCAATAAAAGACCTGCCCTACTTCAGATTCTAAAGGAAGCCCTACCAACAGAGAGACAAAGAAAGGAGAAAGAGATATAGAGAATTTTAACAGACATGTATAGTACCTTACATCCCAAATCACCAGGACACTCATTTTTCTCTAGTGATCACAGATCTTTCTCCAGAAGGGACCATAATCTGGGACATAAAACAAGCCTCAAGAAATTAAAAAAAAAAAAATTTGAATATACTCAAAGAACATTCTCCAAACACAATGGAATACAAATAGAAGTCAATAATTTTTGAACTATTACTCCACTATTTACTTCCTACATGATAAAAAATACACAAACTCTTAGGACAAATCAATGGTTTTGAACTCAATGTAAAATATATAATTTTAGACAACAATATAAAGGTGGCGGAATGAAGGAATATAGGAACATAGTTTATGTGCCCTATTGAAGTGAAGGTGGTATCAAAGAAAAACAAGATTGATATGGATTTAAGAGGTTAATTTTAAGCCCCACAGTAAACACAAAGAAATTATCAGAGAATATAACCATAGAAATGAAAAGTAGAGTTTGGATTAAGAGAAATGGGGGAAGGGGCAATGGGAAGTTGAGAAAGGAGTATAGGGTTGCTGTTTGAGGTGAAGGGAAATTTCTAGTAATGGATGGTGGGAAAGAGCATTACAACATTCTAAAGGTGATTAATCCCTCTAATGGAAGGCTAGGGAGGGGGTGGAATGGGAAGGTTTAGGCTGTATATATGTTTCCACAACTGAAAAAAAAAGACAGTCTAACTAGACAACAATTGAATGCTAAGGATGAACTTGGATGGGATTGGAGGGTGAAGGACAGGTGGCTCAAAGGGATACAGTTGAGACATAAGGAAAAGGAAATATAGAATGTATGCATTGTATCATTGTTGAATCTCTTATACTTCTTAGCTGTGCTTAATGGAATTACATAAAAGAATGTTCTTGTTCATGGGGAGTACATATGTGAATTACAGTGGATGTTCCAGGATGTGTGCAGCTAACTCTCATATATTCAGAATACAGAGAAATGCATGATGGATGTTAGGGAGGGAGTGAGGGAGGGAGGGAAAGAAATAGTGATGTGACAGGATGTTAAAGTTGGTGGATTGAGATATTGGGGGAGGGGGGTCAGGGTATGATGGAATTCTGTGTATGGGGCTAGTATTGTTTTTGCAACTATTCATGTAGCTTTGAATTTATTTCAAAATAAAATTTAAAAAGTAATCACTTTGATGTTGCAATATTTTATTGCCTTTCCTGCCCCAAATTCATTATGTGAATCTAGTCTACCAACACCTTTGAATAAATGCAGCTAGATGAACATTCTATATAATGATTCTTCAGCACTCTAAAAATATCTCAATATGAATGAAAAAATACATACATTTATGTATATATGTACATATATATTCAGAATAATATGAATAAATATACTTGAAATCAAAGTGCAATATATGATATGAGACTGAATGATGTATTTTTTTGTTTTTTTCTTTCATTTCTAACATGTTTATAATTATTAAGGTTTTGCTTGCTTGAAAGACATTATAGGGGCCATTGCTAAGATATGAATAAGTCTTAGAAATGTGATACTAGTAAAACTTCATGGTTAATTTCTTGACTTTGAAACTTTTCTGAGAATACATAGGAGAAGGTCTTTGTTCTTACATAAATATATAGAATAATATATAAAGATAGAAATGTTATGTTTACATATTATGTCCCAATGGTTGAGAAATAATATCAACAGAAAAAAAAAGAAAATTGTATCTTGGTGAAAATAAAATTAAATAAATCAAATACAGATGACATGGCTGCCCTCCTCATTAAGGCAGCGGGTCAGAGTAGGGTGAATTTGCACTGACTTGCCTTTCACAGGATTTGAGAATATTTGGAATCAGTGCCAACTGGATCTACTCACTTGGGAATCAGCATATTCTGGGTCAGATGGACCAGATAAGCATTCTTGCAATTAACTTTCCTGCTAATATAGACTTCAGAGGCCAAACACAGGTGATACCTTTTGGGTTTTTGTATCCCAGCTCCAGAAACATGGTATTCAGGGACAAGGTGTGGGTTATGATCTTTTCCAGGGGAGCATTGCACTGTCAGAGCCAGGAAAGACTTGTTCCAGGATCATGGTATTCCTTGGGTTATGGGATTTCTTGGACCCAGCAACAAACCATATTCAGTGTACACCATAATTATTGCCTTCTGTGTGATCCCATCCTGTCCCAAATTATCAAAAATCACATCCAATTCAACTTCCACAACAGGTAATCAGAATTTGGGCTTTGCAGCACTAGACTCCCATGATGGTCTCTCAGAATTCAGTATGCCACAGGGATGTCTGGTGCACAGAAAATACAGCAGCAAATTCAGCTTTAAGACTATCAGGGAGTCAAACCTCATTTCAATTAGATCCTTTGGAGAGTGGGGCTAATCACAGGTGCTCATATATTCTTTGATTTCATGCCATTAATAGAATGTGTGTGGCTATTGCCACATCATGGGCCCTTCTAACACTGAGTAACATTGATTCTAAGAAACTTGCCTCAAATCCATCAGTATATTCTGAGTCATTGAAAAACTACATTGGCCAATCCTTGGCCAGGATTACTTCTCTTAAAAGCCCAAGCAGCCAAACCAAACAGGAAGATCCCCTTCGTTTTGTGTCTTTGGGTGTTTCTGTGAGAGTCAAAAGCTCATATTCCATCAGGTGTCCAGATTCTCTTGGTTGAAGAAGTATCCTGATAAAGTTTCTACAAAACTTTGGGGCCCCAATTACTCCTTACAGTGATTTCCTACTTCAGGGACCCTTTAAATTTCCAGACCCCAGGAAGAGCCATGGTATTTCATACCTGTCACTTAGCAACTCCCCTCTAATTATGGCATGGGTGGGTAGACTGAGAATGCATGTATGTCTTCCAAGGCACTGCTGGAAATCTAGGACTCTTGGAGGACCTGGTCTGAGTCTGTCTTCTCCTCTGGTATAGGAAAAGTTGGTTTCTTCCCTGAAGTTTCTTAGCTCTGGGATTTCATGCTGTATATTGTGCACATATTGGAACAGGAATTCATATTTGGAATGAAAGAAGAGATTCAGGAACTGTTAGTGTTCACTGCAGCACATTCTTAACATATGGTTCAGCAGAGGAGCATTTGAGATTGGGTAACTGGGACATGAAATAGTATATATGTAAAAAGAAAAAAGAGAGAAAATTAAGAAACCTAGGAGTGTGCAACAATACATGTCTGTCAGTAAATACATGGCTTGAATTACCAGTACATTTTGTAATATCAGAAATGTTTCATCAACTGAAGAGAAGATACCACAATAATGCAAAGTAGGAACCTGAGTCTGACAAAAGTTAGTTTTGTTTAGGTAAATTGTTTCCTTAATTTTTAAGTTTGTGTTGTTAGAATGGTGGCTTTTTTGTGTTTGTTGTTTTCAATTTTCTGATAAGTTTCAACAACATACAATATAAAATAATGAAATAAGGAAACGACATTTAATAATTAATCACATGGATGGCAAAATAATGTCCTGTCATTCCTGCACAAAATTCATAACCTCAATCTAATAAAGAAGCACCTTTGAATAAATGCAAATTGATGTACATTCAATGAAATGATTCTTCAGCACTCTTCAAATATTTCAATATGAAGGAACAAAACATATATATATATATATATATATGTACATATATATACACATACATACACAGAATAATGTGAATAAATATACTTGAAAGCAAAGTGTAATATAGGATAGGAGATTGGACAATGTAATATTTTTATCATTTTTTCCATTCATTTCTATCATTATTATGATTAAGATTTCATTAATATTATGCTTATTAAGGTTTTCTTTCATTATAGGGGCCAAAGTTGAGATATGGATAAGGCCTAGATATGTGATACTGGTACTACTTCATGGATAATTTCTTGATTGTGAAAATTTTTCTATGAATACTGAGGTGAGTGTCTTTTTTCTTAGATAAATATATAGAATAATATATACATATAGAAATGTGTTTATATATTATTTCCCAGTGGTTGAGAAATAATATTATCTATAGAAAATGAAAAAAAATGGTATCTTTGTGAAAAAAATGTAATATATAAACTTCAGATAATGTGGCTGCCCTTCTCATGAAGGCAGTGGGTCAGAGCAGGGAGAATTTGCACTGACTTGCCTTTCACTGGATTTGAGAGTAATATTCAGAATCAGTGCCAACTGGATCTACTCACTTGGGAATCAGGACATTCTGGATCTGATGGACTAGTTAAGCATTCTGGCAATTTATTTTCCTACTAATATAGATTTCAGAGGCTGAACCACAGATGACACAAGATGAGTTTTTGTATCCCAGGGCCAGAACCATGTTAATGGGGAGCACAGTGTGGGCTATGACAGTTTCCATGGGAGTACTCCAATTTCAGAGCCAGCAGAGGCTTGCTCCAGGATCATGGTATTCCTTGGGGTAAGGATTTCTTGCACCCAGCAACAGGCAATATTCAGTGGACACAATAATTCCTGCCTTCACTTTGACACCACCCCTGTCCAAATTTTACTAAATCCCATTCACTTTGAATTCCACAAGAAGTAATCAGAATTGGGCCCTGCAACACTGGACTCCCATTATGGTCTCTCAGTATTTAGTCTCCAATAGAGTTGTCTGGTGGGCAGAGCATATAGCAGCAAATTCAGCTTAAGACAAAGGAACCAAATCTCATTTCAATTAGATTCTTTGGAGGGGAGGCTTATTACCTCTACTCATATTTTCCTAGATTTCATGCAGTTCTTGGAATGTGCATGGCCATGTCACATCATGGGCCCACATCACAGTGAGAACCAGGGTTTCTAAGAACTCTGCCTCAAATCCATCAGTATAATATTCTGAGCTGTTGAAAAAACAGTTTGGCCAATACTTGGCTAGGGTCACTTCTCTTAAGGGAAAAAGCAGCCAAACCAACCAGAAAATGCCCCTGGAAGTTGTGGCATAGAATATTCCAGGGAGACTCAAAACTCATCTTCCAACAGTTTTGCAGATACACTTGGCTGCAGAAGCATCCTCAGATACCTACTACAGTGATTTGGGGCCACAATTCCTCATTCCATTGCCTGCCCACTTGGGGGACCTTCAAAATTTCCAGTCCTCAGGAGGAGCCTTGTATTTGATACCTGTCACTTAGCAACCTGCTGCTCATTGTGACATTGGGGGATAGAACTGCACATGCCCAGGCACCTCTCAAGGCACCATTTAAAATCTTGTCCTCCTTGAGTACCAGGTCTGAGTCTGTCTTCTCCTCTGGTCTAGGAAAAGTTGGTTTCTTCCCTGAAGTTTCTTAGCACTGGGATTTCCTGCTGTATACTGTGCACCTATTGGATCAGCAATTCATATTTGGAGTGAAAGAGGAAATTCAGGAATTCTTGGTGTTCACTGCAGAATATTCTGCACATATGTTTCATCAGAGGAGAATTTGAAATTGGGTAACTTGGACATGAAATATTGCATATGTAAAAAGTAAAAAGAGAGGAAATTAAGAAACCTAAGTGTGTGCAGCCATACGTCTGTCAGAAAATACGTGGCCTGAATTATCAGTACATTTTATATCAACTGAACTAAAGATACCACAATTATGCAATGTAGAAACATGAGTCTGACAAAATTAGTTATTTTAGGTAATTTGTTTCTTAATCCTTTGGTTTGTGTTGTTAGAAATGTGGGTTTTTTTGGTGTTTGTGTATTGTTTTATATTTGTTGATAATGTTCAAAAATAAAATAATTTAAAGTAAAAATGAAGTAAGGAAACAACATTTAATAAGCAATTACATTGACAGCACAATAATTTTCTGCCATTCCTGCCCCAAATTCATTAACTCAATCTCATCATGAAGCACCTTTAAGTAAATGCAAATTGACATTCTATACAATGATCCTTCAGCACTCTTCAAATATCTCAATATGAAGGAAAAAAATATATATGTATTTATTCAGATTAAGAAGAATATACCTGAAAGCAAAGTGCAATATATGATCTGAGACTGGACAGTGTAGTATTTTTATTGTATTTTGCCCACATTTCTATAATTTTTATCATTATTAAGCTTTTGCTCACTTGAAAGACATTATTGGGGCCATTGGTGAGATATGGATAAGTCCTGTAGATGTGATACTAGTACTAAGTCATGGTTAATTCCCTGATTGTGAAAATTTTTAAATGAATACATAGGAGAATGAATTTTTTCTTAGACAAAAGTATAGAATAATATATAAAGATTGACATATTGTTTTTATATATTATTTCCCAATGGTTGAGAAATAAAGTCACTATTAATGGAAAATAAAAAACATGGTATCTTATGGAACAAAATCAAAGAATATAAATCAACTTCAGATGAGGTGGCTGCCCTCCTCCTGAAGGCAGTGGGTCAGAGCAGGGTGAATTAGCACTGACTTGCCTTTTGCTGGATTTGTGAATAATATTCAGAATCAGTGCCACCTGGAGCTACTCACTTGGGAATGAGCACATTATGGATCAGATGGATCAGCTAAGCATTCCTGCATTTTACTTTGCTATTAATATATATTTCAGAAGCCAAAAAGTGAAACATACCATCTGTGTTTTTGCCTGGGTTACAATCACATTAATGGCAGATGCTGTGAGGGCTTCGACAGTTTACATGAGAGCACTCCCATTGTTAGGGTCAGTGGAGGCTTGCTTCAAGAGCATGGGTTTCCCTCAGGCTATGGGATTCCTTGGACCCTGCAACAAACAGTATTCTGGGGAGACCATATTTCCTGCCTTCTGTATGTCACCATGCCTGTCCCAAATTATCTTAAATCCCTTTTATTTCTAATTAAACAACAGGGAATCAGCACTTGGGCACTGTAACACTGGACTACAATAATGGTCACTCAGTATTTAGGCTCCATCCAAGAACTCTGACAGGCAGAAAATACAGCAGCAAATTCAGCTTTAAGACAACATGGGGATCAAACCTCATTTCAGTTAGGTCTTTGGAGAGGGGGTCTCAACACAGTTGCATATATTTTCCTTGATTTCATGCAGTTCTTGGACTGTGCATGTCCATGTCATATTATGGACCCACATCACAATGAGAACCAGGGATTCTAAGACCCCTGCCTCAATTCCATCAGAATTTTCTGAAATTTTGAATAACTAGGTTGGCCAATCCTTGGCTAGGGAGACATCTCTTAAATGCCCAGCAGGCAAACCAACCAGGAATACCCCCTCTGGGTTGTGGCATTAAATATTCCTGGGAGAGTCAAAATCTCATCTTTCATCAGCTGTTCCAATCCTCTTAACTACAGAAGCATCCCCATATCTCTAATACAGTCATCTGTGGCCCCAATTCCACCTCCCAATGCCTGCCCACATAGGGGGGGCTTTAAATTTCCAGACCTCAGAAGGAGACTTTGTATTTGATACCTGTCCCATGACAACCTGTTGCTCATTGTGACATGGGCAGATAGAACTGTGCATGCACAGGCACCTTCCAAGGCACTGCCTGAAATCTAGGCCTCCTTGTGAACCTGTTTGAGTCTGTCTACACCTCAGTTCTAAGTGAAACTAGGTTTCTCCCCTGAAGTTTCTTAGCCCAGGGATTTTCTGCTGTATATTGTGCACCTATTGGAACATTTATTTCTATTTGGAATGAAGGAAGAGATGCAGGAACTGTTGGCGTTCACTGCATTGCATTCTTCACATATGGTTCAGCAGAGGAGTATTTGAAATTGGGTAACGGGGACATGAAATAGTGTATATGTAAAAAGAAAAAAGAGAGGAAATTAAGAAACCCAGGAGTGTGCAGCAATACACGTCTGTCAGAAAATACATGGCCTGAATTAACAGTACAGTTTATCATATCAAAAATGTTATTTCATCAACTGCATTGAATATACCACAATAATGCAAACTAGGAACACATGTCTGAAAAAATTAATCATTTTAGGTAATTTGCTTTCTTAATCCTTTGGTTTGCATTGTTAGAAATGTAGTGTTTGTTGGTGTTTGTGCATTGTTTTAAATTTTTTGATAAAATTCAAAAATAAAATAATATAAAATAAAAATGAAGGAAACTTAACACATAATAAGTAATCACATTGATGGCACAATAATTTTCTGCTATTCCTGACCCAAATTCATTAGCTCAATCTAATCAAGAAGCACATTTGAATAAATGCAAATTGACAAGCATTCTATATAATGAGTCTTCAGCACTCATCAAATATCTCAATATGAGGGAAAAATTAAATGTGTGTGTGTGTGTGTGTGTGTGTGTGTGTGTGTGTGTTCAGAAAAAGTTGAATAAATATACCTGAAAGAAAAGTGCAATATATGATCTGAGACTTAACAGTGTAATATTTTTATTGTTTTTAACCTTCATTTCTATCATTTTTATAATTATTAAGGTTTTGCTTGCTTGAAAGTCATTATTGGGGCAATGGGTGGGATAAGCTTAAGGCCTATAGATGTGACAGTTTAACCATTAGGAAACATGTTTCTAAATAGTCAGGCCTGCCTGATTCCACATCAAACAGAGAAACAATTCTCTTTGCTTTCTTGAGAAGTTGACTTTATTGAAGATGCATCAACAAGGAACTGGAGGGGAAGGAAAGCTTTCCAAGACCAGTTTAGAGTAAGAAGAGTTATTTGGACTTTAATAACCCCAAACAGACAAAGAAATGGTCAGAAGCCAGAAGAAAGCTGATAGGAAAAAAAATAGGAGAGAGAAAGCTGTTTAGTCAGCATCTCCTTGTTATCTTCAGGTCATCCCCTCATTCAGGGTTGTTTTTCAAGAAACTGATTATGAGACCATATGGTTACATCCCTCATATCTTACTGCAGGCAATGCTGGGAAGGTTCCTGGGAGCAGAGAATAAGTTTTGTTGTTGAGATTAGAGCAACAGCAAGTTATTTTAACAAGGGCTTTTCATGGTCAGAATAACTCAAAACTGCTTGAATGAAGTGATCTTAATAAACAGTTTTTTTTCCTCTATTAGCCTTTGAAGACTATACTTATCATTTTCCAGCTAGATAATTATATTGAATATTTTCTACTTATCCAGCTATCAAATCCCCCCCTTTTATGAGACATTTTCTTATTCTTGTGAGCATCTCCCATAAAAGGGAAAGTGGGTGGAGGTTTTTCTTCTTGTAACTTCTTCCTGCTAAGAAAGGGTGAAGAGGTTCTTATATTAATCTGGAAGATGCTCTGGGCATAAACTCAAAGATACCATGCAGGCAACAAGACAAAGAAATGACAAGCAGAATAAAACCCATGCTAATAAGGACTATTTTCTATTTTATAGTAAATTTATTAACCACTCAGAAAATGCATCCAGTTTACTATAATTTTTAACATTATTATCATCCTGCATATGATTTAATATTGAAGAGATATTGTTATATTCACTTGGGCTATATATGTAGCACTTAATGCTAATGAATGCTCAGGTTGTTTTTTTTTTTTTGTTTTTTTTTGAGCTGCATTGGGTGTTAAGCTTACAATACCATACATGCTGTCCCCTCATAGGAGCAGGTCTTAGTGTTAATTATGTTTTTAGGTTTCAACCACATCACATTGGCAATTACAGCTCTGGGAGGTATCTTCTTTGTATAGTTGTAGTGCAGCATCATTGGTCCTCTGGGAAACAGGATGGTGGGCTCCAGGGTTCTGTCAGACTGTCTCACAGTGCCCTCTGGCACTATGCAGCAGAGCCAGCCTGGAGCCAGTGTCCACTGAAGAGCCAAAGCTACCAAGTTTTTTTCTGGCAGGAAGAGGCAAAGGTGTCTGTAGTAAAAGGTGTTTTCAGTAATAGCATGTTTCCTTCTACTTTTGGAGCACATCCATGTGATGTGGTTGACCCCCTTATAGTTCTAGGGACCACAGAAACAGGTCTCCCCAATAATTCTGATGGGGAGAGAGCATGCAGACACAGTACTAGAAGCCTGGTTTAAACATGCAATCACTTCAACTAAAACAGAGATCTAATTTTTCTTTACATTTTTACTAGGGTTTCATTAGATAATGGATAGAACATAATTTATATACTTGCCTTACTTCTTTTTAAAAGTCTTTCTTTTTATTTTTGAAGGTGAAACTTTGACTTGTAGCTAACTGCAAGCACTTTTAGAGAAGAATCAGAGTAAAAGAATCAAACTTACAAGGAAATTTGGCTGTTTTGTGACATATAACACTTTAAAAATAACTAAAATCCTAACTAGCAGTACTATATTGTTGTTTGATGTTACACAGATCAGTAACCAAAAGAAGGTTAGAAGTTTCTAATTTTTATAACATTGTCTAAATATTTTTTCTGCAAGTTATAACATATTACATGAATTTAACCATTTTTAGCACTTCATTTTCTTTCCAAGGTGAACAAACAAATTCTTTGTAACTGTTGGGAATAAAAAGATATTCTTTAGGGCTTAACCTTGAGAAAGTAAAATGTCAAAAGCTGTCAAGTTTGAATCAGTATTTTTTTATTTAACTAAAGTTAAGGAAAAGAGTTAGTGCTTTTAAAAGCGGGAAGTCTATAATTTTAAACAACCAAGGACATGATAAAGTTAACATGAAGTGCAAGAAGTTATTTTGATAAAACAGATTTTCTGCCTTTTACATTGATTATGCAGGAAAACATTTGTATAACCTCTTACTAAAAACAACACCTCCATAATCCAAGGAAACTTTGTTAAATAAAAGCACATTTTTTATATTTCATATTAAAAGTTACCAAAATGACTTTGGAAATCATTTTCAAGCAAATGTCTTACAACAAACAATTACTATTAGACTTCAACTTGTTAGAATAATGCTAAATAATTAAAACATTTTAGTTAATGCATCCTGAAACAGTAAGAAACTCTCTTTTGACAAGGATTAATGGAATGTATAGGTGTTACATTGTCCCTCCTAAAAACACACACACAGTGATTTAACTTTGCATGAATTTTGAAATTCATGAAAGTATTTTTTTTCTTAGTTTTGTTAAATTCTTTACAGGCATATATTACTGAATGAGGGTGAAGCCACAAATAAGCTTTAAAATCTTGTATAACAACTATTAAATCAGAGTATTTGAGAGGGATTTTTAAAGTTTTGCTATTTGCCATCCCATGGCTGCTCCTCTATGCCCACCTTTCTATGTATCATAAGGCAGCTTCCTCAGCAGGTGTAGGAAATGTTTGGAAGATATGGGCTAAAGCCTTTGCTTTGTGGTTACCAGGAGAAGTTTTCCCAATTTAGTTATTTACCTGGCATAGTATTCTCTTATTAATTTTTTAATGTAGTGTGCCAATTTAATGCTGTTAAATGTTTGAGGTTTGATGACAATTTGAAGTGAAGACACTAAGTTTTCTCCATATACTCCAGGTTTACCACAGTGGTTACCAAGCAATTGATTGATACCTCTATTTGAGGCATGGATAGCTTAGAAAACAAATAATACTTTTATGCATTCACAGAGTTTCATCTAATATAAAATAAGTAACCATAGTTTTATTTATTGGCCAAACAAGGCTGTTAAAGGGACTTTGTGCTAGTGTCATGGATTTGTTTTTACACCTCAAACCTATGGTTTCCATTAGAAAAAGCCCGAGCCTTATCATGTTGTGGTTCAGCCAGTTTGGGTTTCATTAAGTAACTTTCCACTCAAATAAGAGTAAAGGGACAGACAATAATTTAAAACTAAAGAATGCTTAATACAAGAATTCAAATTTAATGCATATCACTGAAGGAGCACTTAAGGTAAAAGGAACAAGTTTACAATGCAAAAATAAATTGATACATTACCAAGCCTGGGGACTTCTGTCCCTTCAGGATGTAGGTAGATATGAGATTAGAAGACCCCTCCTAAATTATACAGTATTTATAGAGCCTTGATTTAGGGTATATTTAATTTAAGTCATATTCTATATGTTTGAACCATGAGTGATGAAATACAGGTGGTGAACCACTGGTGAGTTAAAACTAAAGGAGGGTATTCATAGTATTATCAGAGATTCAAACTTAACCTCAAATATCTGCAAAACTTTATTGAAAATACTTCTACTAATTAAGCTATGACTTCTACTAATTAAGTTGTGACTTCTACTAACTAAGCTAGGACTTCTGAATGAGCAATATAACAACCTTTTTCTTATATAAAAACTAAAATTTAGATTATTTTTACTTATATTAACTTACTAGTATAGTTTTCTTAATTTCATTTTATAATTAGTTTAACCATTGCATCATGTTGATCAGTATACATTTGATTAAGACCATATTTAGCCTTGTTAAATTACTCATGATTTATTTATGATTGAAATAACAGCTACAGCCCTATATTATTTTTTTTTTAAAAAAAAAACAGAGGACAAGATGGTTATGTGTTATCTTTATCTAATAAGGTTGAGAAGGGCTTTTGGCTTTTCTGAAAATATTCACAGCTTTCAACTGTTTAGCTTCTCCTGATGTACAAGCTTCTAATATAGGGCTTGAAAGGTATGAATCATTTGTCCCAGTTATTACACTATGACTTTTTATTTTCTATTATTTGGAAATTGTACTTGAGTGTTTGGGGGTGAAATTATGTTAAATATGCTTCTATATCAGAAGGAATAACTGGTTCTTCACCATCAGAACAAAAATCATTAGTTAGTATATGAGAACATCAAGGGTTCCTCAGTTGTCTGATCTCTACAGAGAGTAGGAGTCAAAGATTTCATATCAGATTCCCCAGTGGACATATCCTGCAACACTGCTTTGACAATTTGCACTTTTGCTGATTTTTAAATTGTATTAGTTACTTTTGATGTCCTACCAGCAATTTCAGGTTTTTTCAAGGACCCCTTTGGCCAGGTCCTTTTTCTGACTTCTTAATTTTAAAAACTGACAGGCCAGAACATTTACATCATTATTTCTCTTATCTAATTTTTCTGGAAGGCCTGATATTAAAGCAGAGGTAGAAGTCCACATATTTTTTTAACTGTAACTTTTCCTTTAGCTTACAGATTTCTCTGTATTTCTTGAGACAGTCTGCTATTGCTAGCCATACCACACATAAATGCCAGCTGTCTGCAGTTATGCTCATCTGTTATTTTTATTAAATTTCATAATTTTTTTGTCCTTGTAATACATTTTAATTGGATAATTACCCGAAGGTCAGAATCCCATCTTCTGGTTATTCTGCCCCTTTACTTAATTTATATTGTGGTCACACAGAGTTGCAATAATGTACTAACATATTTTTAATTACACTCTCCAAATCTAGACAAATTATTAAGAAGAGTTCCCAAGGGAGATGTAACTGGCACACTTTGAGAGTTTCCCATGGTTGAGCAATACCGACAGAAATCACAAAGACAGAACATCAGAATAGGAGCTCCTCAAATACAACTGGTTCCCCAAACAAATGCAAACTGTGCAAACTGCACAAAATTCAAAAGGAGAACCACAAATCTGTGGTCATGGATAGTGGGGCTCAAATCCACCAATTCTGCATGCATGATCCCTGGACCAATTCAATTAGCCTTATTACAAAATAGACTAATAGAAATAAAATACATCAAAGTGAACACAACAAATAAAATATCACACATTTACCCAGCACAGGGAAAGTCTTGATTGCAGAGTCACCCTCACCCAGATGTGACTGGTGTCCATCAGTGGCAGGCACCACCACCTGGACCCTCCAGTCCTGGTTCTCCAGGAAAAATTCCTGGGCAGCTGCTAGGCACAGAGCCAAGGGGTCCAAGGGAGCCCCACAGCTGATGAGACATGGATCAGGGATGCAGTAAAGGCAGCAGGGGTCCCTTCATGGTTGCCAATTGTTACCATTTGAAAACCTGATTCTAAATAGGCTTGCATGATCCTCCATCAAACAGAGAAACAAGTCTTTTTGCTTTGGAGAGAAGGTGAGTTTATTGAAGATGCATCAACAAAGAACTAGAGGGGAAAAAAAAAGCTTTTCAAGACCAGTTCAGAGTGAGAAGAATTATTTGGGGTTTTAAAACCCCAAACAGACAAAGAAATGGGCAGAAGCTAGAAGAAAGCAGAGAGGGAAAAAAATAGAAGAGCGAAAGCTGTTGATCAGCATCTCCTTGTTATCTTCAGGTCCTCCCCTCATTCAGGCTTGTTTTTCAAGGCACTGATTAAGAGACCATATGGTTACATCCCTCATATCTTACTGCAGGCAATGCTGGGAAGGTTCCTGGGAGCAGAGAATAAATTTTTGTTGTTGAGATTACAGCAACAGCAAGTTATTTTTACAAGGGCTTTTCATGGTCAGAATAACTCAAAGCTCCTTGTGTGGAGTGATCTTAATAAAAACTTTTTTTTCTCTATTGGCTATTGAAGACTCTACTAACCATTTTCTAGCTAAAGAATTGTACTGAATATTTTCTACTTATCCAGCTATTACTGGAACATAAAATGGTGTACATGTAAATAGAAAAAGAGAGAAAAATAAGAAACATATGAGTGTGCAGCACTAAACACGACTGTTGGAAAATACATGGCCTGAATTAACAGTACAGTTTTTAATATTAGAAATGTTCTTTCATCAATTGCATTGAAGATACCACAATAATGCAAACTAGGAACACAAGGCTGAAAAAAATTCAATATTTTAGGTAATTCCTTTCCTTAATCCTGTGCTTTGTGTTGTTAAAAATGTGGTGTTTTAATGGTATTTGTGGGTTGTTTTAAATTTTTTAGTAAAGTTCAAAAATAAAATAAAATTTAAAAAAATGCAGTAAGGAAACTTATAAGTAATCACATTGATGGCACAATAATTTTCTGCCGTTTTTCCCAAAATTAACTAACTCAATCTAATCAAGAAGAAACTTTGAATAAATGCAAATGGAGGAACATTCTCAATAATGATTCCTCACCAATCTTCAACTATCTCACTATGATGGAAAATATATATATATATATATATATATATATTCACATTAAGGTGAATAAATATAACTGAAAGCAAAGTGAGGTATATGATATGAGACTGGATGATGTAATATTTTTATTGTTTTTTCTTTCATTTCTATCATTTTATAATTATTAATATTTGACTTGCTTGAAAGTCATTACTGGGGGCAATTGTTGAGATATGGATAAAGTCTATAGATGTGATACTTGTACTACATCATGGTTAATTTCCAAATTGTGAAAATTTTTCTATACATAACATAGGAGAAGGGCTTTGTCCTTAGAATAAAATGAAGAAGTATATATAGAGATAGAAAAATGAATAAAATGAAGAAGTATATATAGAGATAGAAATATTGTGTTTATATATTATTTCACAATGGTTGAGAATTAATGATATTATCAACAGAAAAGAAAGCAAATGGCAACTTAGTGAAAAATATAAAATAAATAAACCAACTTCTGATGAAGTGGCTGCCCTCCTCCTGAAGGCCAAGTGTCAGAGTAGGGTGAATTTACACTGACTTGTCTTTCACTGTATTTGAGAAGAATGGTCAGAATGAGTGCCACCTGGAGCTACTCACTTGGGAATCAGCACATTTGGGATCAGATGGACCAGGTAAGCCTTCTTGTAATTGATATTGCTACTAATATAGAATTAAGAGGCTGAAAAATGAATGTTACCGTCTTCTGTTTTGTATCCCAAGGGCAGAAGCATGTTGATGGGGGACATGAAGTGGATTTGACTGTTTCCAGGGGAGCACTCACATTGTCAGGCCAGTGGAGGCTTGCTCCAGGAGCATGGGATTCCCAGAGGGTAAGGATTTCTTGGATCCAGCAATAAACAATATTCAGTGGAGACCATAATTCCTGTATTCTGGGTTTACCCCCACAATCACAAATTATCCCAAATCTCATTCAATTCTAATTCCCCAGCAGGTAATCAGCACCTGGGAACTGTGTCACTGGAATCACATGATGGTTACTCAGAATTTAGGCTCTGTCAGAGACTTCTGACTAGCAGAAATTATGGCAGCAAATTCAGATTTAAGACATCATGGAAATAAAGACTCATTTCAACTTGAAGCTTTTGGAGAAGGGGCTCATCACAGGTGCTCATATTTTCCTTGATTTCATGCAGCTCTTAGAACATGTATGTCCATGACCCATCGTGGGCACTCATCATAGTGAGAACCAGGGATGCTAAGACCCCTGCCTCAAATCCATAGGTATATTCTGTGCCATTGAAAAAAACAGTTTGGCCAAGCTTCAGTCAGAGACATTTCTGTTAATGGCACAAGAAGCCTAATAAACCAGGAAGACCTCCTTGGGGTTGTGACATTGAATATTCCTGTGAGAGTCAAAAGCTTATCTTCCATCAGTTGTGCAGATTCTCTTGGCTGCAAAAGCATCTCCATATAGCTACTAATGTCATTTGGGGCTCCAATTCTTCCTCCCAATGCCTGCCCACTTGTGGGGCTCTTTAAATTTCCAGACCTCAGGAGGAGCCATTGTATTTGATAGCTGTCACTTAGCAACCTGGTGAGAATTGTGACCCAGGCTGGTAGAAAGGCACTGGCACATGCATTTTCCAAGGCACTGCCTGAAATCTAGGCCTCTTTGAGGACCTGGTCTGGGTCTGTCTTCTTCTCAGTTCTACCTGAAAATAGGATTCTTCCCTCAAGTATCCTGTACACCTACTGGAACAGGAATTCCAACTTGTAGTGAAGGAAGAGGTTCAGGAACTGTTGGTGCTGACTGCAGCACATTCTTCACATCATGTTCAGTAGAGGAGTCTTTATTTGAAAGTTGGTAACTAGGATGTGAAATAGTGTATATGTAAATAGAAAAAAAGGAAAGATGAAACATGTGTGTGCAGTGCTACACATGACTGTCAGAAAATTCATGGCCTGAATTAACAGTAAAGTTTTTAATATTAGAAATGTTCTTTCATCAACTGCATTGAAGATACCACAATAATGCAAGCTAGGAATGTGAGTCTGGTGAAAATTATTTATTTTAGGTAATTTGTTTTCTTAATCCTTCACTGTGTTGTTAACAATGCGATGTTTTATTGGTGTCTTGTATTGTTTTAAATTTCTTGATAAAATTCAAAAATAAAATAAAAATGCAGTAGGGAAATGACATTTAATAAGTAATCACATTGAAGGCACAATAAATTCTGTCATTCCTGCCCAAAATCCATTATCTCAATTTAATCAAGAAAAACCTTTGAATAAATGCAAATTGAGGAACATTCTGTATAATGATTCTTTACCACTCTTCAAATATCTCAGTACAAAGGAAAAAAATACATAAGTATGTATATATAATCAGCTTAAGCTGAAAAAATATTCCTGAAAGCAAAGCACAGTATATAATATAATACAGGACAATGTAATATTTTTATTGTTTTTTTCATTCATATATATCTTTTTATGAATATTAATGTTTTTTCTTGCTTGAAAGACATTAATAGAGCCAATGGAGAGATATTGATAAGGCCTATAGATGTGGTACTAGATATCCATCATGATTAATTTCCTAATTGTGAAAATTTTTGTATGAATACATAGAATGTTTTGTTCTTAGACAAAAAGGTAGATGAATATATAAAGACAGATATATTATGTTCATATATTATTTCCTGGTGGTTGAGAAATAATGTTACTATCAACAGAAAAAGCAAATGGTAACATTGAAAAAATCAAATAAATCAAATGAAATAAATGAAGTGGCTGCCCTCCTTGTGAAGGCAGAGTGTCAGAGCAGGGTGAATTTACACTGACTTGCCTTTTACTGGATTAGAGAAGAATGGTCAGAATCAGTGACACCTGGAGCTACCCAATTTTTAATCTGCACATTCAGGATCAAATGGACTAGTTAAACCTTCTTACAATTTATTTTGCTACTAATATAGATTTCAGAGGCCAAAAAATGAATGTTACCATTGGGGGTTTTGTACCTCAAGGCCAGAACTATTTTAATGGGGGATGCACAATGGTTTTTTTTTTTTTTTTGGTTGTTGTTTCATGATTTTTTTTTTATTTTGAAATAAATTCAAAGTTATAGGAGCAGTTGCAAAAACAATACTAACCCCATACACAGAACTCCAACATACCCTGACTCCCCTCCCCTGATAGCCCAATCCACCAACTTTAACATGCTGTCACATTGCTATTTCTTTCCCTCCTTCCCTCCCTCCCTGTCATTCATCATCTATTGCTCTGTCTTCTGAACATATGACAGTTAGCTGCACACATCCTTGAATGAACACTATTATTCACATATACACTTCCCATGAACAAGAACATTCTTTTATGCAATCCCATTAAGCACAGCCAAGAAGTACAAGAGATTCAACAATGATACAAAGCTTACATTCTATATTTCCTTTTCCTTATGTCTCAACTGTTTCCCTTTGAGCCTCCTGCCCTCCATCCTCCTATCCCATCCAGCTTCATCCTTGGCATTCAATTGTCATCTATTTAGACTTTTATTTTTTTTTCAATGGTGGAAACTTATATACAGCCTAAATCTTCCCATTCCACCCCCTCCCTAGCCTTCCATTAGTGGGATTAATCACATTTAGAATGTTTTAATGCTTGTTCCCACCATCCTTACTAGAAATTTCCCTTCATCTCAAACAGCAAGCCTACACTCATTTCTTAACTCCCCATTGCCCCTTCTCCCATTTCTCTTAACCCATACTCTGCTTTTCATCTCAATGGTCATATTCTCTGATAATTTCTTTTTGTTTACTGTGGGGCTTAAACTTAACCTCTTAAATCCATAAAAATCTTGTTTTTCTTTGATACCACCTTCACTTCAATAGGACATATAAACTATGTTCCTATACTCCTCCATTTCCCCACCTTTATATAGTTGTCTAAAATTACATATTTTACATTGAGTTCAAAACCACTGATTTGTCATTAGACTTTGTTTATTTTATATCATGTAGGAAGTAAATAGTGGAGTTACAATTCAAAAATTATTGACTTCTATTTGTATTCCATTGTGGTTGGAGAATGTGCTTTGAGTATATTCAATTTTTGTTTTAATTTACTGAGGCTTGTTTTATATCCCAGCTTATGGTCCCTTCTGGAGAAAGATCCATGATCACTAGAGGAAAATGAGTGTCCTGGTGATTTGGGATGTAAGGTTCTATATATATCTGTTAAAATTCTCTATATCTCTTTCTCCTTTCCTTGTTTCTCTGTTGGTAGGGCTCCCTTTAGTATCTGAAGTAGGGTAGGTCTTTTATTGGCAAAGTATCTCAGCATTTGTTTGTTTGTGAAAAATTTAAGCTCTCCCTCAAATATGAAGGAGAGTTTTGCTGGATAAAGTATTCTTGGTTGGAAATTTTTCTCTCTCAGAATTTTAACTGTTATGCCACTGCCTTCTCACCTCCATGGTGGCTGCTGAGTAGTCACAACTTAGTCTTATGTTGTTTCCTTTGTATGTGGTGAATTACTTTTCTCTTGCTGCTTTCAGAACTTGCTCCTTCTCTTCAGTATTTGAGAGACTGATCAGAATATGTCTTGGAGTGGGTTTATTTGGATTTATTCTATTTGGAGTTCACTGGGCATTTATGCTTTGTGTTATATTGTGTAGAAGGTTGGGGGAGTTTTCCCCAACAATTTCTTTGAATACTCTTTCTAGACCTTTACCCTTCTCTTCCCCTTCTGGGACACCAATGAGTCTTAAGTTTGGATGTTTTATTTTATCTATTGTATCCCTGAGATCCATTTCAATTTTTTTGGTTTTTTTCTCCATTCTTTCTTTTGTTCTTTCATCTTCTGTTCTGTGGACTTCTAGGACACTGAGACATTGTTCAACTTCCTCTAATCTTGTATTGTGAATATCCAGAGTCTTTTTAACTTGGCCAACAGTTTCTTTTATTTCCATAAGATCTTCTATTTTTTTATTTACTCTTGCAATGTCTTCTTTATGCTCTTCTAGAGTCTTCTTTATGTTGCTTATATCCTAGGCCATGGTCTTCTTGATGACCTTTAAATCCTTTGCCATGTATTCATTCCTTGATTGTAGTTCTTTGATTAATTGTGTCAAGTACTGTGTCTCTTCTGATATTTTGATTTTTGTGTTTGGAATTGGGATCTCCATATCATCTGGTTTTATCAGATGCATTAAGATTTTCTGTTGTTTTTGGCCTCTTGGCATTTTCTTTGCTTGATAGGGTTCTTTCAAGTTGTAAAAAAAAGATACTGTTCTAATTTTTCAGAAACACAAGTTGGTGGCGTACACGTTCTCTAACTAACCAGCAGATAGCATCTGTGAGTCACCTATATCCCTCAAGTCAGTTCTCACCCTTGTCCCTGCAGTGTGTGGGGAAATGATTCTTGTGGGATTCAGTTGGAGAACTCAGTTTGGGTGTGTTGCTGGAGCTGTCCACCCTAAATGTGGGGCATGTGTCTGGGTAGCCAGGGAGGAAAGGCAGCTTTAATATTCAAATCCCCCAAGTTCCCAGAGAGTCAAGGCCACCACAAGAGTCTAAGCCATCATTTCAGTTCAGCCCCAGACCCTCTCTCTCACTGTCCCACAAACAAGTGTACTTGGCATAGCATCCCTGTTTTCTCTGAGTGGGCCCCCCTCCCAGCCACAATCCTCCAGGACCTCTGCTTCAGGAATGCCATGCTATGTCACAAGTGCATGCCATCCCTCAGGGGAAACTCTGGGCCACTAGGCCATGCAGGAGTGCTCTCAGCCTGATGCAAAGATGGCCAAACAGGGCATCTCAGCCCCCCTCCTCACACAGTTCCTCCTTCCCAGCTCCAGGACAACTGGTGGGGCTCTGGGCTGTGGGCATGGCCCTGGGCAGGAGTTTATCCAGCCTCCAGGGAGCCAGCTGCTAGCCACAGGGATTCTTTCAGCTTCTGGCTCTCCCCTCCATTCCCCCAGCCCTGAGGGTATCTGCAGCAGGCTATCCTCCAGGCCAGATACTGAGAGGCCAGCCCAGCCCCCTTTGCTGTGTTTTACTGTGTGGTTCCTAGTGTCACAACTGCAGCCACTCCTGGGTTTTTCCCTTTTTTTTTTTTTTTAAAGAACCAGTCAGTCTCCAAACACCAACCACTGGCTTCCTCACACCACTGTACAGCTGTGGGTCTTCCAGCCAGCTTACTCACTTGTTTCAGAATGCAGACTCCCAGTTTCACCAAGTATATGACCTCTGTGGTACTAGCAGACCTCGTCCAGCTGGTGTATTGCTATAACCAGTATTCTGGGTCACTTTCTGGTTTTTATCTAGTGTTTTTCATGGAGGTGTCTTTTTGTCCTGTCTCACCTAGCCACCATCTTAGTTCTCTGCACAATGGGTTTTGAGAGTTTCCAGGAGAGCAATCACATTGTCAGGGCCAGCAGAGGCTTGCTACATGAGCACTGCATTCCCAGATGATAAGGGATTTCTTGGACCCAGCAACAAACAATATTCAGTGTACACCATAATTCTTGCATTCTGGGTGTCCCCACTTCAGTCCTAAATTATCCCAATTCCCTTTCAATTCTAATTCCACAACAGGTAATCATCACTTCGGCCCTGCATCACTGGACTCAAATGATGGTCACTCAGTATTTAGGCTCTGAGAGAGATCTCTGGCTGGCAGAACATACAGCAGCAAAGTCAGATTTAAGACATCACAGCAATCAAATCTCATTTCAATTAGAACCTTTAGACAGAGGGCTCATCACAGGTGCTCATGTTTTCCTTAACTGCATGCAGTCCTTGGAAGGTGCATGGCCATGCCACATCATGGGTCATCACCAGAATGAGAAACAGGGATGCTAAGGCATCTTTCTCAAATCCATAGATTTATTCTGAGCCATTGAAAAAACAGTTTGTCCAAACCTCAGCCAGGGTCATTTCTGCTAATGGCACAAGCAGCCAAACAAACCTGGAAGACCCCCTTGGGGTTGTGGCATTGAAGATTCCTGGAAGAGTCAAAAGCTCATCTTCCACTGGGTGTGTAGATCCTCTTGGCTGCAAAAGCATCCCCATATAGCTACAACAGTGGTTTGGGGCCCCAATTCCTCCTCCCAATACATGCCCACTTGGGGTGCCCTTTACTTTCCAGACACCAGGAGGAGCCATTGTATTTGATACCTGTCACTTAACAACCCGGTGTGAATTGTGATGTGAGCAGGTAGAAGTGTGCTGGTACATGTGCTTTCCAAGGCACTGCCTGAAATCTAGACTTCTTTGAGAACATGGTCTGAGTCCGTCTTCTCAGTTCTACATGAAAGTAGGATTCTTCTCTCAAGTTTCTGAATGTTGAATTTCCTGCTGTATATTGTGCACATAATGGAACAGGAATTCCTATTTGGAGTGAAGGAAGAGATTAGGGAAGTGTTGGTGTTGACTGCAGCACATCCTTCACATAGTGTTCAGCAGCTATGTCTTTACTTGAAAGTGGGTAACTGGAACATGAAATTGAGTATATGGAAATAGAAAAATGTGAGAAAAACAAGAAACATAGGAGTGTGCAGCACTACAAATGACTGTCAGAAAATACATGGCCTGAATTAACAATATAGTTTTTAATATTTGAAATGTTTTTTCATCAACTGCATTGAAGATACCACAATAATGCAAACTAGGCACAAGATTCTGATGAAAGTTATTTATCTTAAGTATTTCCTCTCCTTAATCCTTTGCATGGTGTTGTAAAAAATGTGTTTTAATAGTGTTTGTGTGTTGTATTAAATTTTTTGGTAAAGTTCAAAAATAAAATAAAATAAAAACGCAGCAAGGAAACTTAACATTTAAGTCACTCCAGGCACTCCTTTAACTTGGGGTGAAAGGGCTGTATCAATTCCTTTCTGATTCCCCAGAGCATAAACAGAACTTGACACAGTGTAGACAATGAATTAAATCATGTTTTATACTGATTATCCTTCCTTACTTCCAAGAACAAAGGAGAAGCAATATGACTTCCACACAGTGGGTGCCTTCATGCCTGTGTTTTAATAACTCCCAAGGATGTTCCATAAGTATAGAGACAAGATTTTAAAATGGATGGTGTGTCCATGGCATGAAATTTTTAGGGGGATAGACTTTTCCTTTTAAAAGGACCTCTAACCTTATATTATCAAAACATTGGGAGATGGAAAAAGAAAGTGGAAGAAGGGAAAAGGATATTTGATCTTGTCTTATGGATTGAGACACTAGGATTTAAGCCATTCCATGTCCATATTTCTTGACTTGAGATGGGCTTCTATTTCTATGTAAGTTTAAGCAGGTGATTAATTTTTCCAGTGATTTGTTTCTCTAAATTCTAAAGTATTATTGAGTATTTCTAAATACCAATCCTCCAATGAGTCAAAAATATAAGCCTTACATATTGATCCTGTTTCCCCACCACCAGAGCTGAAGATTGTTTTGCTTTATATACCTGCTTTAATCAAAAATGAGCAAATAGAAGCACAACCATTGATTGTTCCCCTTCTGACTTGGTTATTTAATCACTGAGTTGGTTGAATAATATGAAGATACTTTGACACCCTTACATCCAGCATTTTCCTTCCTATACAAAAATATAAAAAATATTTTCCTTCTATACAAAAATATAAAAAAATCCTGTGAATAGAAATATATGGTTTGTTTGCTTTTTATGATTAGGTTCATTCAGAAGGATGTATTGTACATTATCAAAAATGTGCAAGAATAATAGATATATTATAATGAATGTGTTTGGATAAATTCCTTGAATAACACAGTGATAAAAATGTGCATCAAAATTCAACAATAAGACTTCTAAAAAGGCAAAGAACGCATGTAGTAGCCTTCTCTTACTTCAAGCATTTGCATCTTTTGAGGGGGAATTGTGAAAATCAAAAGCAAATCTCCATTTTTACTGTATGTAATGAATTGAATTGTTTACCTCAGTTTGCATATGTTTATTTCTTGGTCTACATTCTGGTAGGTGTAAACTTATTTTAAATGAAATCTATTCAATATGTAACTTCAGATAAGTCATGACCCATCTGAATCAAGTTGAGCTTCAACCTGAAACACTAGGGTCCTATGTAAGTAAGTAACAGTTGATGGAAATAACAGCCATGGGGAGCAAACAGATGCTGGAAGTCAATGTACCCCAGAGGAGAAAGGAGAAGACATTTCCCTGTGCATTACCATTTAGTGGAAAAATCATGGAAATCCAAGCTCCCAACCAGCAAGAAAACTGACCCAGGTAGAGGCAAGCCTTCTAGAATTCTGAATCAATAAATTTCTGGTGTAAATCAATCTATCATATGGTATTTACTTTTGCAGCTAGAAAAATAAAATGCTGTATAAGCCCAGCTATATTTGGTTTTCTTAAGCCATTCTCTACACTAAGCTTTGGCAGGAACTCTCAGCGTGATTCCTTCTACTCACTACAGCACCAGCATTCTAAAGCTCAGGACATAGCCTCACCCCTTTAATCCATCTGTACATATCTGCCATTAGGTCTTTTGTTCTCTAGAAAAATTACTCTCCAACTTTTATCTGTCTACTTGTAAATGATATACTGTTGTCCATAGCAATTCTAATTTGCTATACATATTTAAGTTTTCTTCTAATCAGTAATTTACAAACCAATCTCAGAGTTCCTCACTAGGGAGATCTACTAACAACTATTCTTCCAATTTGCTAAACCTGCCAAAATGCAATATACCAGAAACTGATTGGTCTTCTCAATGGGCATTTATTAGGTCACAAATTTACCATTCTACAGCTATGGAAATGTCCAAATTAAGACATCAAGAGGCAAATACCTTCTCTGAGGAAAGGCTGATTGCATCTTTTGTTCCTCTCTCACATGGGAAAACACATGGCTGGCTCTGTTGAACATTCCCCCCATGTTTGCCTTCTGGTTTCATTGGCTTTCCCAAAGTGTCTCTGGACTTCTTTCTCAGCTCCTGTGGGTCCTTGCTTATTTCTCCCAAGGGAAAACTCTGGATTGCATATTGTAGTTTCTCTGTGGAAACTCTGGGTTTCATCTGTTAGCTTAGCATCTCCAAATGACTTTCTGTCAGAATATCCAAGGATCTGGGTCTGTGTCAGCTCTGAGCTCATTCTGTCTCTCTCATTGAGCTCCATTAAGGGCTTCTATAATTAAGACTCATGTTGAATTGGTGGGGCCACATCTCCATGGAAATAATCTAATAAAAAGGCCCCACTCACAATTTTTTGGGTCACATATTCATGGAATGAAGCTAATCAAAAATCCCATCCACAATATGTCTGCCCCCAAAAAGTAGATTACAAGAACATAATCTTTTATGGGGCACATAACAGATTAAAACTAGCACAGCTTCAAAAATAAATAAAAACCAATTTTTAGAAAGACTTCAAGACTTATGAACATGAAGTTTGAAGAAAATACATTCTGATTAAAAGGGAGCCTGTTCAGTTAAGCATAACTGAGCAAGCAGCCCTCACTCCTCTGACTGGAGAGATTAATCCTGTTTAAGGAGATGAAAACACAACAGAATGTCCTGAGGTAAATGGCTTGAGAGACAAGTGTAATTCCTTTCATGACAAACCCACACAATCAGTCTTTGCTTCAAGACATGTAACTAGACTAAAGTTCCAACAGGCCCCAAAGGGTGAGGTACAAATTGTGACCCATGAGGAAAAATGCTATACTCCAAAAGAACTGTATGAGTTTTCCAACTTATACAGACAGAAATCAGGGAAATATGTGTAGAAATGGATATTAAGGGTGTGGGATAATGGTGGAAGGAATATAAGGTTGGATCAGGCTGAATTTACTGATTTGGGGCCACTAAGCAGAGATTCTGCATTCAAATGATGTAGCTCAAGGGATTTGAAAGGGCATTAGCAGTTTGTTTCTGAGGTTGGCTGAAACATGTATCAAAAGGTGGCTGGCACTACAAGAGGTTGAAATGCCAGAACTGCCCTGGTATAATATAGAGGAGGGGATTCAAAGGCTTAGAGAGATTGGAATATTAGAGTGGATTTATCATCGAAGACCTGCTCACACAACCCTGGAATGTCCAGAGGACACACCTTTTACCAGGACTATGAGGAATAAATTTGTGAGACTAGTTCCATCATCTCTGAAGAGCTCTATAATCACCCTTCTCTGTAGGTCAGATATTACTGTCAGAACTGCTGTCACTGAGCTGGAATCCTTGAACACAATGGGGATAATCAGATCCCAAATTGGCAGAAGCCAAGTGATTACAGTTAATTGCCACAGACAAGGTGGGCATGGCTCCCATAATGGAAAACAGGCTCAAAGCAGCAATCAAAATAATATGACTCACAGGAAATTATGGTGTTGGGTAGTAGATCATGGAGTACCAAGTAGAAAAATAGATGGACAATCAATTAAATTCTTGTTTGAACTATATAAGCAGAAGAATTCTAGGTCAAGTGAACAAAAGTCTCCCTTGAGTTCCAAAAACAGAGTCATGGTCCCTTAATCAATTCCCAAACTTGAGACAGTTTACAGATCCAGAGCCACTTGAATGAGGGGAAGGCCAGGTACCCTCGGGGAAACACCCTGTTACACTGTCAAAAATTTATACTCTTAATCTTCCTCCCAGCCTTCCCTAGGGAGACCTATGGCCTTTTACCAGGGTAACTATACATTGGGGAAAAGGAAATGATCAGATACTTTGGGGATTATTAGACACTGATTCAGAAGTGACATTAATCCTAGGAGATCCACATCACTCTGGTCCACCAGTCAAAGCTGGCACTTATGCAGGTCAGGTGATTCATGGAGTTTTAGCTCAGGTCCATCTCACAGTGGGCCCAGTGGCTCCCCATACCCATTCTGTGTTTATTTTCCCAGTGCCAAAATGCATAATTGGGATAGACATACTCAGCAACTGGCAGAATTCTCACATTGGTTCCCTGACTCATGGAGTGAGGGCTATTATGGTGGGAAAGGTCAAGTGGAAGTCACTAGAACTGCCTCTGCCTAGCAAAATAGTAAACCAGAAGCAATACCAGATTCCTGGAGGGATTGCAGAGATCAATGCCACTCTTAAGGACTTGAAGGATGCAGGTGTGGTGATTCCCACCACAACCCCATTCAACTCTCCTATTTAGTCTACGCTGAAAAGAGATGGGTCTTGGAGGATAACAGTGGATTATTGTAAGCTTAACCAGGTGGTGACTCCAATTGCAGCTGCTGTTCCAGATGTGGTATCATTGCTTGAGCAAATCAACACATCCCCTGGTACCTGGTATGCAGCTATTGATCTGGCAAATGCTTTTTTCTCAATTGCTGTCAGTAAGGACCACCAGAAACAGTTTGCATTCAGCTGGCAAGGCCAGCAGTTTACATTCACTGTGCTACCTCAGGGTTATATCAACTCTCCAGCCCTATGTCATAATATTGTCTGCAGGGATCTTGATCATTTTTCCCTCCCACAAGACATCACACTGGTTCATTATATTGATGATATCATGTTGATTGGACCTAGTGAGCAAGAAGTGCCAACTACTCTAGATTTGTTGGTAAGGTATTTTCATGAGAGAGGATGGGAGATAAATCCAACAAAAATACAGGGGCCTTCCACATCAGTAAAATTTCTAGGTGTCCAATGGTGTGGAGCCTGTTGAGATATTCCTTCTAAGGTGAAGGATAAGCTGCTGCATCTGGCCTCTCCTACAACCAGAAAAGAAGCACAATGCTTAGTTGGCCTCTTTGGGTTTTGGAGACAACATATTCCTCATTTAGGTGTGCTACTCTGGCCCATTTACCGAGTGACTAGAAAAGCTTCTAGTTTTGAGTGGGGACCGGAGCAAGATGAGGCTCTGCAACAGGTCCAGGCTGCTGTGCAAGCTCCTCTGCCACTTAGATCATATGATCCAGCTGATCCAATGGTGCTGGAAGTGTCAGTGGCAAATAGAGATGCTGTTTGGAGTCTTTGGCAGGCTCCTATAGGAGAATCGCAATGCAGGCCCTTAAGATTTTGGAGTAAAGCTTTACCATCCTCTGCAGATAACTATTCTCCATTTGAGAAACAGCTGTTGGCCTGCTACTGGGCCTTAGACCCTGGTGACCTAAAGTCTGTTTTATGCCTCTTTGAATTTGCTTATTCTAGGTATTTAATAGAGGCAAGATCATATAATCTTTGTCTCTTTGTTGCTGGCTTATTTAACTCAAAATAATATATTCAAATTTTATATTTATTGTAGCATGTATCAGAACTTCATTCCTTTAAATGGCTGAGTAATTTCCCATTGTATGAATAGACCATATTTTGTTTATGTATTCATCTGTTGATGCACACTTAAGTTGTTTCTTCCTTTTGAAAATTGTGAATAATGCTGCTATGAATATTTGTGTAAAAATAACTTTTTGAGCCCCTGCTTTCAATTCTTTTAGGTACATACCAAGTATTGACATTGCTGGGTCATATGGTTATTATATATTCAACTTTCTTATCATTTGACTATTAAGTTGTTCAAGGGCCCAGGCCATTCCTGGTCAGGGTGGGGAAGATATCTGTGTTTAATAGGCACATTTCCACCTGGTCCCTTAGTTTCTGTAATAGGACCCCAAAACCAAATTTTGGCTTCATTGAGGGAAATGGGAGAAGGAAGAGGTAAAACTACAACACAGAAATTTGTCAAAGGGCCTCATCTTCAATCCAAGTTTAAAAAAGTTGAGTTACAATGAGATGATCCAGCCCAAATCAAATGGGTCATGTACTGGCTCTGCACAGTTCTGCCTACTTGACTGGGAGGACTGGGGGTTGGAAAGCAGACATTCTTTTTCCAAAAGAGGACCTAGTGGAAGAGTGCATCATAAGTTCAAGGCAATTGAGGATAGGAGGAGATCACAACTGGATTAAAGGGACTCCTGTCTATAGATTCCAAAACCCAGGAGATTTTGTATTTGTGTAGAGGCGTCAGTAGCAGTAGAGACAATCAAAATTCCAAGAGCCCACTTTGCAGAATTTGAAAGAAAATTATCAAATTTATTGGAAAGTGTAAGGGGCCCTGAATACATGAAAAGCTCTTATTAAAGTGAATTGTGAACGTGATAAAAGGCATCTATGGGGGAGGCGGGGCAAGATGGCAGACTGGTGAGCTGTAAGTTTTAGTTACTCCTCCAGGAAAGTAGGTAAAAAGCCAGGAACTGCGTGGACTGGACACCACAGAGCAATCTGTCTTTGGGCATACTTCATACAACACTCATGAAAACGTGGAACTGCTGAGATCAGCGAAATCTGTAAGTTTTTGCGGCCAGGGGACCTGCGCCCCTCCCTGCCAGGCTCAGTCCCGGGGGAGGAGGGGCTGTCAGCTCCGGGAAGGAGAAGGGAGAACTGCAGTGGCTGCTCTTATCGGAAACTCATTCTACTGATTCAAACTCCAACCATAGATAGACTGAGACCAGACACCAGAGACTCTGAGAGCAGCCAGCCCAGCAGAGAGGAGACAGGCATAGAAAAAAAACAACATGAAAAACTCCAAAATAAAAGCAGAGGATTTTTGGAGTTCTGGTGAACACAGAAAGGGGAAGGGCAGAGCTCAGGCCTTGAGGCGCATATGCAAATCCCGAAGCAATGCTGATCTCTCTGCCCTGTGGACCTTTCTTTAATGGCCCTGGTTGCTTTGTCTATTAGCATTTCAATAACCCATTAGATCTCTGAGGAGGACCGTTTTTTCTTTTTCTTTTTTTTTTTTTTTAAATCCTTTTTTCTTTTTCTAAAACAATTACTCTAAGAAGCCCAATACAGAAAGCTTCAAAGAATTGCAACTTGGGCACGTCAAGTCAAGAGCAGAACTAAGAGAGCTCTGAGACAAAAGGCAATAATCCAGTGGCTGAGAAAATTCACTAAACAACACAACTTCCCAAGAAAAGGGGGGTGTCTGCTCACAGCCACCATCCTGGTGGACAGGAAACACTCCTGCCCATCGCCAGCCCCATAGCCCAGAGCTGCCCCAGACAACCCAGTGTGACGGAAGTGCTTCAAATAACAGGCACACACCACAAAACAGAAAATTATAAAGCATATAAAAAAACCAGACTATATGGATAACCCAAGCCCAAGCACCCAAATCAAAAGACCAGAAGAGACACAGCACCTAGAGCAGCTACTCAAAGAAGTAAAGATGAACAATGAGACCATAGTACGGGATATGAAGGAAATCAAGAAGACCCTAGAAGAGCATAAAGAAGACATTGCAAGACTAAATAAAAAATGGATGATCTTATGGAAATTAAAGAAACTGTTGACCAAATTAAAAAGATTCTGGACACTCATAGTACAAGACTAGAGGAAGTTGAACAACGAATCAGTGACCTGGAAGATGACAGAATGGAAAATGAAAGCATAAAAGAAAGAATGGGGAAAAAAATTGAAAAACTCGAAATGGACCTCAGGGATATGATAGATAATATGAAACGTCCGAATATAAGACTCATTGGTGTCCCAGAAGGGGAAGAAAAGGGTAAAGGTCTAGGAAGAGTATTCAAAGAAATTGTTGGGGAAAACTTCCCAAATCTTCTAAACAACATAAATACACAAATCATAAATGCTCAGCGAACTCCAAATAGAATAAATCCAAAAAAACCCACTCCGAGACATATACTGATCACACTGTCAAACATAGAAGAGAAGGAGCAAGTTCTGAAAGCAGCAAGAGAAAAGCAATTCACCACATACAAAGGAAACAGCATAAGACTAAGTAGTGACTACTCAGCAGCCACCATGGAGGCAAGAAGACAGTGGCACGATATATTTAAAATTCTGAGTGAGAGGAATTTCCAGCCAAGAATACTTTATCCAGCAAAGCTCTCCTTCAAATTTGAGGGAGAGCTTAAATTTTTCACAGACAAAGAAATGCTGAGAGAATTTGCTAACAAGAGACCTGCCCTACTGCAGATACTCAAGGGAGCCCTACAGACAGAGAAACAAAGACAGGACAGAGAGACTTGGAGAAAGGTTCAGTACTAAAGAGATTCGGTATGGGTACAATAAAGGATATTAATAGAGAGAGGGAAAAATATGGCAAACATAAACCAAAGGATAAGATGGCTGATTCAAGAAATGTCTTCACGGTTTTAACGTTGAATGTAAATGGATTAAACTCCCCAATTAAAAGATATAGATTCGCAGAATGGATCAAAAAAAAATGAACCATCAATATGTTGCATACAGGAGACTCATCTTAGACACAGGGACACAAAGAAACTGAAAGTGAAAGGATGGAAAAAAATATTTCATGCAAGCTACAGCCAAAAGAAAGCAGGTGTAGCAATATTAATCTCAGATAAAATAGACTTCAAATGCAGGGATGTTTTGAGAGACAAAGAAGGCCACTACATACTAATAAAAGGGGCAATTCAGCAAGAAGAAATAACAATCGTAAATGTCTATGCACCCAATCAAGGTGCCACAAAATACATGAGAGAAACACTGGCAAAACTAAAGGAAGCAATTGATGTTTCCACAATAATTGTGGGAGACTTCAACACATCACTCTCTCCTATAGATAGATCAACCAGACAGAAGACCAATAAGGAAATTGAAAACCTAAACAATCTGATAAATGAATTAGATTTAACAGACATCTACAGGACATTACATCCCAAATCACCAGGATACACATACTTTTCTAATGCTCACGGAACTTTCTCCAGAATAGATCATATGCTGGGACATAAAACAAGCCTCAATAAATTTAAAAAGATTGAAATTATTCAAAGCACATTCTCTGACCACAATGGAATACAATTAGAAGTCAATAACCATCAGAGACTTAGAAAATTCACAAATACCTGGAGGTTAAACAACACACTCCTAAACAATCAGTGGGTTAAAGAAGAAATAGCAAGAGAAATTGCTAAATATATAGAGACGAATGAAAATGAGAACACAACATACCAAAACCTATGGGATGCAGCAAAAGCAGTGCTAAGGGGGAAATTTATAGCACTAAACGCATATATTAAAAAGGAAGAAAGAGCCAAAATCAAAGAACTAATGGATCAACTGAAGAAGCTAGAAAATGAACAGCAAACCAATCCTAAACCAAGTAGAAGAAAAGAAATAACAAGGATTAAAGCAGAAATAAATGACATAGAGAACAAAAAAACAATAGAGAGGATAAATATCACCAAAAGTTGGTTCTTTGAGAAGATCAACAAGATTGACAAGCCCCTAGCTAGACTGACAAAATCAAAAAAAGAGAAGACCCATATAAACAAAATAATGAATGAAAAAGGTGACATAACTGCAGATCCTGAAGAAATTAAAGAAATTATAAGAGGATATTATGAACAACTGTATGGCAACAAACTGGATAATGTAGAAGAAATGGACAATTTCCTGGAAACATATGAACAACCTAGACTGACCAGAGAAGAAATAGAAGACCTCAACCAACCCATCACAAGCAAAGAGATCCAATCAGTCATCAAAAATCTTCCCACAAATAAATGCCCAGGGCCAGATGGCTTCACAGGGGAATTCTACCAAACTTTCCAGAAAGAACTGACACCGATCTTACTCAAACTCTTTCAAAACATTGAAAAAAATGGAACACTACCTAACTCATTTTATGAAGCTAACATCAATCTAATACCAAAACCAGGCAAAGATGCTACAAAAAAGGAAAACTACCGGCCAATCTCCCTAATGAATATAGATGCAAAAATCCTCAACAAAATACTTGCAAATCGAATCCAAAGACACATTAAAAAAATCATACACCATGACCAAGTGGGGTTCATTCCAGGCATGCAAGGATGGTTCAACATAAGAAAAACAATCAATGTATTACAACACATTAAAAACTCGAAAGGGAAAAATCAATTGATCATCTCAATAGATGCTGAAAAAGCATTTGACAAAATCCAACATCCCTTTTTGATAAAAACACTTCAAAAGGTAGGAATTGAAGGAAACTTCCTCAACATGATAAAGAGCATATATGAAAAACCCACAGCCAGCATAGTACTCAATGGTCAGAGACTGAAAGCCTTCCCTCTAAGATCAGGAACAAGACAAGGATGCCCGCTGTCACCACTGTTATTCAACATTGTGCTGGAAGTGCTAGCCAGGGCAATCCGGCAAGACAAAGAAATAAAAGGCATCCAAATTGGAAAAGAAGAAGTAAAACTGTCATTGTTTGCAGATGATATGATCTTATATCTAGAAAACCCTGAGAAATCGACGATACAGCTACTAGAGCTAATAAACAAATTTAGCAAAGTAGCGGGATACAAGATTAATGCACATAAGTCAGTAATGTTTCTATATGCTAGAAATGAACAAACTGAAGAGACACTCAAGAAAAAGATACCATTTTCAATAGCAACTAAAAAAATCAAGTACCTAGGAATAAACTTAACCGAAGATGTAAAAGACCTATACAAAGAAAACTACATAACTCTACTAAAAGAAATAGAAGGGGACCTTAAAAGATGGAAAAATATTCCATGTTCATGGATAGGAAGGCTAAATGTCATTAAGATGTCAATTCTACCCAAACTCATCTACAGATTCAATGCAATACCAATCAAAATTCCAACAACCTACTTTGCAGACTTGGAAAAGCTAGTTATCAAATTTATTTGGAAAGGGAAGATGCCTCGAATTGCTAAAGACACTCTAAAAAAGAAAAACGAAGTGGGAGGACTTACACTCCCTGACTTTGAAGCTTATTATAAAGCCACAGTTGCCAAAACAGCATGGTACTGGCACAAACATAGACATATAGATCAATGGAATCGAATTGAGAATTCAGAGATAGACCCTCAGATCTATGGCCGACTGATCTTTGATAAGGCCCCCAAAGTCACTGAACTGAGCCATAATGGTCTTTTCAACAAATGGGGCTGGGAGACTTGGATATCCATATCCAAAAGAATGAAAGAGGACCCCTACCTCACCCCCTACACAAAAATTAACTCAAAATGGACCAAAGATCTCAATATAAAAGAAAGTACCATAAAACTCCTAGAAGATAATGTAGGAAAACATCAAGACCTTGTATTAGGAGGCCACTTCCTAGACTTTACACCCAAAGCACAAGCAACAAAAGAGAAAATAGATAAATGGGAACTCCTCAAGCTTAGAAGTTTCTGCACCTCAAAGGAAGTTCTCAAAAAGGTAAAGAGGCAGCCAACTCAATGGGAAAACATTTTTGGAAACCATGTATCTGACAAAAGACTGATATCTTGCATATACAAAGAAATCCTACAACTCAATGACAATAGTACAGACAGCCCAATTATAAAATGGGCAAAAGATATGAAAAGACAGTTCTCTGAAGAGGAAATACAAATGGCCAAGAAACACATGAAAAAATGTTCAGCTTCACTAGCTATTAGAGAGATGCAAATTAAGACCACAATGAGATACCATCTAACACCAGTTAGAATGGCTGCCATTAAACAAACAGGAAACTACAAATGCTGGAGAGGATGTGGAGAAATTGGAACTCTTATTCATTGTTGGTGGGACTGTATAATGGTTCAGCCACTCTGGAAGTCAGTCTGGCAGTTCCTTAGAAAACTAGATATAGAGCTACCATTCGATCCAGCGATTGCACTTCTCGGTATATACCCGGAAGATCGGAAAGCAGTGACACGAACAGATATCTGCATGCCAATGTTCATAGCAGCATTATTCACAATTGCCAAGAGATGGAAACAACCCAAATGTCCTTCAACAGATGAGTGGATAAATAAAATGTGGTATATACACACGATGGAATACTATGCGGCAGTAAGAAGGAACGATCTGGTGAAACATATGACAACATGGATGAACCTTGAAGACATAATGCTGAGTGAAATAAGCCAGGCACAAAAAGAGAAATATTATATGCTACCACTAATGTGAACTTTGAAAAATGTAAAACAAATGGTTTATAATGTAGAATGTAGGGGAACTAGCAGTAGAGAGCAATTAAGGAAGGGGGAACAATAATCCAAGAAGAACAGATAAGCTATTTAACGTTCTGGGGATGCCCAGAAATGACTATGGTCTGTTAATTTCTGATGGATGTAGTAGGAACAAGTTCACTGAAATGTTGCTATATTATGTAACTTTCTTGGGGTAAAGCAGGAACATGTTGGAAGTTAAGCAGTTATCTTAGGTTAGTTGTCTTTTTCTTTCTCCCTTGTTATGGTCTCTTTGAAATGTTCTTTTATTGTATGTTTGTTTTCTTTTTAACTTTTTTTTTCATACAGTTGATTTAAAAAAGAAGGGAAAGTTAAAAAAAAAAAAAAGAAAAAAGACAAACAAGGAAAAAAAAAAAAAGATGTAGTGTCCCCTTGAGGAGCCTGTGGAGAATGCAGGGGTATTCGCCTACCCCACCTCCATGGTTGCTAACATGACCACAGACATAGGGGACTGGTGGTTTGATGGCTTGAGCCCTCTACCATAAGTTTTACCCTTGGGAAGGCGGTTGCTGCAAAGGAGAGGCTAGGCCTCCCTGTATTTGTGCCTAAGAGTCTCCTCCTGAATGCCTCTTTGTTGCTCAGATGTGGCCCTCTCTCTCTGGCTAAGCCAACTTGAAAGGTGAAATCACTGCCCTCCCCCCTACGTGGGATCAGACACCCAGGGGAGTGAATCTCCCTGGCAACGTGGAATATGACTCCCGGGGAGGAATGTAGACCCGGCATCGTGGGACGGAGAACATCTTCTTGACCAAAAGGGGGATGTGAAAGGAAATGAAATAAGCTTCAGTGGCAGAGAGATTCCAAAACGAGCCGAGAGGTCACTCTGGTGGGCACTCTTACGCACACTTTAGACAACCTTTTTTAGGTTCTAAAGAATTGGGGTAGCAGGTGGTGGATACCTGAAACTATTAAACTACAACCCAGAACCCATGAATCTCGAAGACAGTTGTATAAAAATGTAGCTTATGAGGGGTGACAATGGGATTGGGAAAGCCATAAGGACCAAACTCCACTTTGTCTAGTTTATGGATGGATGTGTAGAAAAGTAGGGGAAGGAAACAAACAGACAAAGGTACCCAGTGTTCTTTTTTACTTCAATTGCTCTTTTTCACTCTAATTATTATTCTTGTTATTTTTGTGTGTGTGCTAATGAAGGTGTCAGGGATTGATTTAGGTGATGAATGTACAACTATGTAATTGTACTGTAAACAATCGAAAGTACAATTTGTTTTGTATGACTGCGTGGTATGTGAATATATCTCAATAAAATGATGATTAAAAAAAAATAAAGTGAATTGTATGTGAATGTAGTTGAAGGGGAATGTGTTGCATCGCGTGTACTATGAGAATGAAAGTTAGAAGTTAAAATATGTGACTCAGTAACAGTGAACCCTGTTGTGGATGGTGAACAGGGGTTAACAGTACAAGTTTAAAAATGTTCTTTCCTGAATTGTAATAAATATACAATATTAAAACAAGGTGTTATATTAGGGCGTTATATGAAAACTGTTAGCATGATTCAGTTTCTTGTGGGTTATTGGCCAGAGGATTTCCTGAATACTTCACCACATGGATTTTTGGTGGGGTAACACACAACATGGCAGTTGGCTTTCATCTGAGCATACAATCAGGATGCCAAAATGCCCAAATATGGAATTTGAATTATTTTAGAACTGTACTTACAGAAGTCACATGCCATTTCATTTGCCACACTGTAATCATTGGAGGTGAATTTAAATCCTAAACTGTTTCTCAGTCCACAAGACTAGACTCACTTTCCTTTGCTTGTGCTCCCTTTCCTTTTTCTGTTTTATTTTTTATTAAACTCACCCAATGATAATATAAATTTAGAGGTCATAATAAAGAGAAAAACAAAGTTATATGAATAATTAATGCCATGTATACCCACAGCCCCATTTTTAATATAGTCCTATGAGGCATCCTTGGAAGGGCTTAAACAGATTGTATAGAAGCCATATTGGTTTGCCTTTGTTCCTGCAAAGTAAGGAAGGATAGCCACTATTCAACAGATTTATTGATTCATTGCCTACACTGTTTAAGCACTGTATAAGCTCTGGAGCATCAGAAATGAGTGATAGTCTTTTCCATCCAAGCTCTATGCCCGGAGTGATCAGGAAAGAGAAATGGAGGTTGGATTGAACAAATCCCTTGTGTCTAGAGATTCACTCTCCACAGTCAAACCTGGCATCACCCATTTTTACTTTAGGACCTTATAGAATTTTGTTTAAAGGTTGCTTGCTTTCCCCTTCTGTGAAATAAACATAAAGTGTATTCCTCATTTCCAGGGGTGATAATCCAGGAAAATTGAAAAAAGTTACATAGATCACATAGCTCAGAGCCTGGAGCTAGGATATGCTCCACATGGGTCATGGTGTTATGGTTACTTTCATCCCCTTCTTTTCATCACTGCCTTTGTGTTCATTTTGTAGTGAAAATGGGCCAATTGAAAAGGATGCATTTCCTGCTATGTGGTTACAGTGCCTATTGAAACTAGAACCAGAGGTGGAGGAAATAAAAATTCTGAGTGGGACTTCTGAAATCCCCACTAGAACCAAGAAAATAACCTCCATGGGCCTCTGAGTGAGACATGGCATTTGGGGCCCCTTCTACATGGCTATCTCAATGGTTACACTTCTATTAATGATGAGAAAACAATATTCCCAACAATCACACCTAAATCTAATGTCTCCCATGATATTTGCTTAGCTGCATCTCAACCATGCAGGGCCATGACTGATGAAAGCATGTGCAATGTCATTACTCTGCTGGATGAGAGAAAAGACTGAGGCTCTAATCTCAAACTGGCAGGAAAACAGACTCAGGCATGAGCCTCCTGAGGCAGAGGATGGGTCTGGGTTTAGAGAACACACATGGAGTACACTTACCTAGGATCAGCCATCTCTAATGGTGTAGAACACAGGTCAAATTTGAATTGTCAGATGGCCTACAAACTAAATTCACAGAGAGGATACTTAGCCAAATTGGTAGATGTTCTCTGTCTCTGAGGTCTTGTTAATATTAATGGAACTGGAGGAAGAGAAGCATCAATGTCCTAACAGGTCTTGTCCCATGTTCTTCTCAGGCAAAAGCTGGCATTTACTCCAGATCTGACTTCCAAGTAGTGGGAATATTAATAGAAACTTCAGACACATATCTGAAGATGCAGTGAATTTTTCAAGTAATTTGGGAAGAATTAGGACTTTCATGCCACCCATGTGATACTTTTTACATTTTCTCATTTAAAATTTTGTTCCTAAGGATAACTATTTATTTTCCTCTCTATATGCCTTTAATATCATTTGTGGTTTTATGCATTGAGATTTATAATTTTACTAATTTGAATGACTAATTCTTTCCTACTGATATATGTGAATTATTAGAAAACAAAATTGAATTTTGCATACTTATTGGTAATTTGACATTTTATTTAAAATTGCAGAGCATTCCAAGGCTCCAAACAAGTTGCCATCAAGGGTTACAGTCATATCAAAACCAGATCAGTGAAGGCTAATGTGAGTCTTAACATGATTCTGTTTCTCCTGGGCTATTGAGCAGAGGATTTGCTGGGTTCTTTCCCACCTTGGACTCTCAAGGGTGGGGAGCTCACAACAGAGCAGTTGGCTTCCATCTGAGCATACAAGGAAGAAAGCAATGGAATTCCAGCAGGATGAAATTCAGATTATTTTAGTTTTCTTGATACTAGCCTCAGAATTAAGATCTCATATCTTCAAACATATTGTAACCATTGGAGATGAGTCAATAGATCCTGCTACATTCAAGGGGACAGATTTAAGAAAGAGCATGAACAGTAGGAGGCAGAAGATACTGGGAGAATCATAGATACTGCCCACCACCCAGGCCTCACCAGCTATCAGAACATTAGTCTCTAAAATATAAACAAGACCCTGGAGACATCCCTCTACTTTACAACAATATCCCCAACCCATGTCACCAACAGGCATAGGTAAAAAATACCTGGAATGGAACTGGAACATGCAGGATTCCCTTTGTATTTGCTCCACTGTAGACTTGTACATGATGCTTTTTCTGTGCTGGCAGTAAAACCACCCTGGTTACTCCTAAAAACCAGCAGTCACTCCATCCACATGAGGTAACACTGCAGCCATTCCATGCCCAAATTCAACAAATAGCCCCAGAGGCTCTCATTTGTACTTAACTAAAAAGTTTTATTTCCTTTATTTAGAATCCATTTTCTTTAGAATTTCATGTTCAAAAATCTTAAAGACTTTAATAAAATCTGTTTTTTACTGATGTCATTTTATTAGTTGTTAGTACATCTCTGTAGAGAGGAACTCTGAGATTGATTTGATAATTATTCATTAGAAGAAAACTTAAATATGTGTAACAGATTAGATTTGATATGGAAAAAAAAGATGCCATTTAGTGTGTGTAGATATTAGTTGGAGAGTAACATTTTAGAGAACAAAAGTCCAAATGGCAGATGTGCTTATATGGATTAAAGGCAGAGAGTGTAGACATTGAGAAATTTTAGAATTCTTGTACTATAGTGAGCACAAGATATCACATTTTGAGTTCCTGCTAAAGCTTAGTGTACAGGATGCATATGGAAACCAAAGATAGTTGGGTTCATACCATGTTTTATTTTTCCAGATGCTAAAATAGATATAATACAATTGGTTGGCTTTATAATAAGAATTCATTGGCTCAGAAAGTCAGAAGACTTGCTTTCTTCTGGGTCAGTTTTCTTCTGGGATGGGAAATTTTATCTTCTTAGCTTTTCCATCAAAAGACATTGCACATAACAATGGATTCTCCTTCCTTATTCTTTTTTTCCACTGAGTTCTGACTTCAGTTTGCTCCCCAGGCTATTACCTCCATCTTACTTTCATTCTGCTTTTAAAGGACACTAATAAACTGGATTGAAGCCCAACTGGTTTCAGTAGGGTCATTCCTTAACTGAAGTTTCATATTGAAGGGATTTTATTTATGATAGGCCCAACAGAATGCAGACCAAACCAGAAACATGTCCAAACTGGGGTAGATAATTTGACCCAATATGTACATTAAAGAAAGTTGTGGATTTTTTTTTTGTTTGATTTCACAATTTACACGCATATGATGCATAATCTTGAGGAAAGAGCAATTCATTATACTATATGAATTATTCTTCCAAATATTATTAGATGATGACTAAGAGATCACTATTAATAAAAGAAAACAAACCAAATATTTCTACCCACAACAATTCTTAGGTTTTGTTTAGAATATATAGTGGAAATTAGGAAGGAATATGTTAGATGTAAGGATAGCAAGTTTTCTTCATATTTTCTTGTGAGATAATGCATAATTAATTCATAATATTGAGAGAAGATATGGGATAGCTCTCTTTCCTCACTATGATAGATTTTGAGTAGAGAAAAAATGGCACTCAGGCCCTGCTTTGTACTGTTCTTGTTCAAATTGTAAAACCATTAATTTATAACAGTTTGTCAGATATACAGGATAAAATGTAGTATAAGTTCAAATAATTTCTTCAATGGAATATCCTTAGAGTAGGTGATCACAATGAAGATATCTATATTTGTAGGGAATTTACCATGTACATACATTATTTGTAAATCCTAAAGTGATATAAGTTAAACTAAATATGACTATAAATGAGGAAATAAAATCTTGACAGATAAATAACATATCCTAATCACCAGAGTCCAACAGTAGCCACAAAAACACATGCCAAAGGAGCCATGAACAGATATGAGACATGAAGAAAGAATAAAAACATAAGAGCTATGAAAAATTCTGTGACCAAATAGGCATAACTTAATTCCCAGATATTTGGTTTTCTGTGCTTTCTTATTCACAAACCTAAAAAGAAGGAACAATATGGATATTATGATGTTCTCTTGAGGACCCTCTCCAGGGCTATCTTGATGTCCCTGTTCCTCAGGCTGTAGATGAAGGGGTTCAGCATAGGGGTGACCAGCATATACACCACTGAGGCCGCTGCACTCTTCCTGGGTGAATGGGAGTAAACTGAACTCAGGCACAGCCCAATGCTAGATCCATAAAATAAGCAAACTGCTGACAGGTGAGAGCCACAGGTAGTAAAAGCTTTATACTTCACACCTGAAGTTGGGACTCTCAGAATGGAGGAAACAATTTGAATATAAGAGAAAGTAATCAGGGAAACTGGAACTCCACCAAAGATGACAACAATAAAACAGAATAATATTTTACTGAAGGAAGTGTCAGAACAGGCAAGTTTGAGCAGTTTAGAAGGGTCACAGAAGAAATGAGGAATCTCCACATCTGAAGAGAACATTAGTTTTAACACCATTACGCAGTGCAGCTGGGAGTCCAAAAGGCTGATGATAAGAGAAAGTAGAACCAGCAGGCCACAGAGCTGGGGGTTCATGATAACTGGATAGTGGAGGGGGTGACAGATTGCCAGAAACCTGTCATAGGCCATCACAGTCAGAATCAGACTGTCCAAACATCCAAAAAGACTATAAAAGGACAACTGAATCAGGCAGCCTGTATAGGAGATGACTCCTCTGTGAGTGTGGATATCCATAAGCATCTTTGGGACTGTGGTAGAGGTGAAACCAATGTCAGCCAAGGAGAGGTTGAAGAGGAAGAAGTACATGGGGGTGTGGAGGTGGGAGTCAGAGCTGATGGTCAGCATGATGAATAGGTTCCCCAGAATGGTGACCAGGTACATGGACAAAAACAGCCCAAATAGGAGAGGCTGTAGTTCTGGGTCAGCTGAGAGCCCTAAGAGAAGGAATTCTGAGACACTAGTTTGATTCTGTGATTCCACAAAGCAGAGTCAAATTTGGAAAAGAAAAGAAGATTGTTTTAAGGAAACTGTATAAAGATACTCTTAACTCTGTCTTTATTTCAGATTCAAATGATTCAATTATAAATTATTCACCCTTGATGAACATCTAGACCCTGGTACATTAACAATACTTCTCATTTGTTACAAACTCTTTCTTTGTAGAACCACTCTTCATTTGTTTGTTTGCTTTTCACATGTTTCTCTTGACATCCACTATAGGGACACTGGGAGCAAAATATAGAACTGTTAAAAAATCCATGAACATAGTTAATCATTTGTTTCCTCCATTGAAGAAACACTAGGGATAAGGGATCTTCTTTTTTTTAAATAAATGCACACAGTTAAATATTCTTTATTTTATTGAAATACATTGAAATAAATCCTTCTGATATTGGTAATTTATGAATAAATATGAATATGAATATGAACTATGTAGTAAACAGTCCAAATTATTTTTTTTAATTTTGACTCTTAAGATTTAGATCTCTGCATTTTTGTTTTGTTTTGTTTCATTTTGCTTTCTGTATCACATATGGGGAAGGTGATATGATACATAATGCTCTCTCCTTTGGAATTAGTCAGAAATTTAAAGCAGGTAAGAAAAAGCCCTGGCCTAAGGACTCTGAACTTCATCTTGTCCACTAACCACAACAGAAACACCAGTCCTGCCAGTTATCTTTCTTCTTCAAGCCATTTTTAGACCAGCTTTTGAGGCCTAGACTGCTCTACTCAAAAATCCACCTTAGGTAGGTAATAAATTTTCCATACACTCTTTGTGTATATGTGTGTGTGTGCACACATGTGTCTTTGTGTGTACACATCATTATTCTTGATATCTGAAGAACAATATTGTATGGAAGACCATGCAGAGGCTTCAAAATCATCAGAAACACCACAAAACTGGATTCTATATTAAAATTATATGCATATAATCAATTGACATATATATATACACATACACATACAATTGAACCTACATTAGAGGATTGCTGAAAGGAATTAAGTAAAATGAGATAGAGTGTTCACAGCAATGGTTCTGTATTTTGGTTGTACATTATAAATACCCATACTTCTACTAAAATATGCAGACCTCAAGCTACAGTCAAGGGTCAATGACATCAGAAGTTCCACATAGGAGGCATCTAGACAATTTTTTCCAAAGAAAAATGTCAGGAACATAGAAATACTCCATTAATTTTACCTATTATTATTATCATTAATAGCAAAGAACCACATTAAAAATTCAAATGTTTAAAAATATTTGCTTCAAATAGTATAAATATTTAAACTGTTTCCTATAACATTTGAGTCTTCCTATCTCTGCATTATCCCTTTTATTTGCATCTGTCCCTCTAAGACAACCACTGTCTTGAATGTGCTTCATATATTTGCCTGATAATGTTTCTATGACATTGGTACTGATACAAGTATTCATGAAGAGTCTTCTTGTAAATTTTCTTCAGTAGATGTGCCATGCACATCACCCCTAAAACACTGTTGTTTACTACAACATTGTGTTTCCTGTCTCTCTGTGCAGTACATGCATATGTTTAACATCTAATTTAACTGATGCATGCTATTTCCTGGGTGATGAACATCAATTTATTGGTCAATTTATTATTTTAACAAGCCTTTCAAAATTCTTCTTCCTCTCTCCATCCACACAACTGAGAATTTTTATAATGTAAATTCATGAAGGATATTTGTATGAGTGGTAATGATCCACAAATTTTAAATTTAGCTATTAATTGTCTACATTAGTTTTATATTATGAAAATCAAACTTAATGACTTGCTCTAATTGTTAAGTCCTAGAATCAGAAATACACCTGATGTTCTAGTAACAGTCATTTTATGATTGCTCCACATGAAATTTCCATTTTGTGTAGGAGCTATTTATATTCTTAGATACTAAGTATGCTGAAAAATTAAGGACTACTTATTGACAACCTAATGGTGCACTGTATTTATTGTGTCAAAAGCCCATAAAATTAAAACTCATTTGGCTTTTTCACTGATGAACTCACTCCCTGTTAACAAGAAAAATTGATAGCTTTGATTCTGTTTGCTCTCTGGGGCCAAAGCTGGTTTGAAAAAAAACATCAATCCTCTCTTGTGGGGGCATACACTTAGAATGGGTGCTAAAGAACCAATATATGATTTCCATATGTTTCATACCTTGGAAATTTTGGCACTTAATAAATATCCAATCAGGATATTAATATTAGAATCTAATGACCATTTGAAGGGCAAATTTATCATTAAGATACTGTCCCAAGAAAAATTTAATCACCTTTTTTCAAGTGTATGTCAGATATGGGGAAGCCTAGCTTATCACTAGAAATTGGAGCATGGAAATACTGGAATCCTAAAATGTGTCTCAGACCACACAATAAGATGTACTTTCCCCTTGTTCTCTTCAATTTAGCCTTATTGCTTTAATTTTTATGAAACCCTGCCAAGTTTTTTAATAATATAATGTTGGAGAGCCTATTAAATGAAGAATAATGGGTTTTGCAGAAAAGACATGACAGAATATTAAAGCACTATTTTTATCTTGCCTCTAGTCCTACATCTCTTTGTAAGGGGTGAAGCCACTGGTAGTTAGCAACCAATTCTGTGGGAGTTATAATAAATGCACTATGAATTTGTCCCTGTGAATTTAAAAGTGTAATGAATCTTTAACAGAGATTTTCTTAATTTGATTGCCACCACACTATACACTCTAGGGAATCAGATGAATGGAACTTATTAATTTCTCTCCAACCACTCTGACTGGATTGGCAACAAAAATCAAATCACAGTTTTCATTACCAAGGGAGAATAATATACATTTGCTCTGTGTCTGGAGTGCCATTATCCAAGGTCAATTTGGCTACACTAGATCATGTAAAAAATTAAATAAAAAATGACATCCTACATTCATCATCTGAAAAAATAGTGATAATATTTACACATTTATTTGAGAGATGATTATGGAGAGGAAATGAGAGAAGATAGTTAGAAAACTGGGCTGAGAACCTTGCAATAGGAAGTTCTCTACAATGCTTCATGGTATTTTGTTTTGTGTCATCCTTCTTTTCATCATTTTCATAATCTTCACTTTCATGATAACTTTTTGAGTGCTTCAGAGACAGTTTAGAGTGACCCATTTCTGTTCTGGTGGGGATATTTCAGTGGATACTGGAAACAGAGGGTGAATAAGAGAAGGACTAGAAATGACAGTAATGAAATCCCTTCAGAATCATTAGCCTCTGAACTGAAACTTTGAATTTCAGAACCCACACATTTGGCTATATATATATATTTGTTACAATATATAAAACAATGCTCCTACATACCCTGCTACATCCAGCATCTCCTATGGAACTCACTGAGCTGGGCTGTGTTTCTCCTGGAGCATGACCAAGGACTGTGGATCTACTGCTGCTTCTTGACCAGGTGAGTGATGAGGGTTGAGACTCTCTACTCCAGCCTGGAAGGAAGACATGGTCAGGCATGTGCCTTGTCATGCAGAAAATGTTCAGATGAGGACCTGCTTGAATGGAACTCACAATCGGAAGGACTGTATGTCACAGCAGGATATTTAAGGTTGAGAGTTCAATTCTCCCAGGTCATAATTACACAAATTGTTCCACGTCATCCCAGTCTCTGAGTACATTTTAATATGAATGTAACAGGAGAAGGAGAAAGTGAATTTTCTTCATAGGATTTATAGGGACTTTCACATAAAATCCAGACTTATATTTCCAATATAAAGGATCAGTGCATGAATTTTTGATTTTATTTTATTTTAAAATTAACTAATGTATAAACACCGTATACCAGCAACCTTTCAATTTCTCCAGTCTTTTCAACTTCTGGTACTCTCTAGTTTACTCTCTCTGTATATGAATTTGCATTTTATAGATATTTGATAAAGTAAAACCATATTGTATTTGTCCTCAGTACCTTGCTTATTTCACAGAGCATAAAGTGTTTTCTCATTTGTTTTTCTTAGAACAGTTATAGTTTTACAGAACAACCATGCAAAAAAAAAAAAAAAAAGAAAAGCAGAGTTCCCTTATGTCCTACCATACACAGTTTTTCCTTTAAATAACTTTTTGCATTATTTTGGTACCTTTGTTAAATTGATGAAACAATATTATAATTTTTATACTTTTAATTATAGTCTATAGCTGACAGGGTAAACTGTTTTTTTTTTTTCTGGATATTTTATGCTTTTTAAAATACTTTCACTATGGTAAAATTTATAGAGCATAAAATGTCCCTTTTTAACCACTTTCAAAGATGCAATTCATTTGTTAATTACATTCACAATTTTGTGCAACCATCACCACCATCAATTACCAAAATTATTCAATCACTGCAAATAGAAACTCTGTAAAAATAAGTATTAACTCCCCATTCCCCACCCCCATCCCTGGCTCTGGAAACCTGTATTCTAGTTTCTTAACATGAAATTGTATATTCTAATTATTTCATATGAGAACAAACAGTATGTCTCCTTTTGTGTGTGGCTTATTTCAACAAACTGTATATCCTTAAAGTACATCCCCATTAAAGCAAATATGAGAACTATATTACTATTTTGGCTGAAAATTCCATTTTGTGTAGAAAGAGCATTTGGTTTATCTATTCATCACTTGATAGATACTTAGGTTGCTTCCACCATTTGGCAATTGAGAATAATGCACTATGATCATTGGTGTACACATACTTGTTCAAATTTGTGCTTTCAGTAATTTGGGATATATATCTGAAAGTGAGATTACAGGGTCATATGGCAATTATGCATTTAACTGAGGAAGAGCCACATCTGCTGCATCATTTCACATTCCTAACAACACTTATGAGTGTTATTTCTCCACATTATCTCCAACATGTATTTTCCATTTTTAAAAAAAAATGTATTATCCATTCTAGTGGGTGTGAAGTCATATTTCATTTTACTTTTGATTGGTATTTCCCTAATGGCTTTTATGTGCTTACTTGATATCTGTATATCTTCTTTGGAAAAATGTTTATTAAAGTATTTTGTCCATTCAAAAAATTGGATCGTTTACATTTTTTTGCTATGTTACAGGAGATTTTTGTATATTGTGAATTAAATCTTTATGAGATATATGGTTTCCAAATATTTTCACCCATTCCATAGGTTGTCTTTCTACATTCTTGATTGTCTTTCATGCATGCTAGTTTTCATATGGATGAAGACAATTTATCCATTTTTTCTTTTGTTGCTCTGCTTTTAATGTAATGTATAAAAATCCATGGCCTAACAGAAGATTCTGATGTTTTCCTATGTTTTGTTCCAGGAGCTTTATACTTTGATCCTTATGTTTAGGCCTGTAATCAACTTTGCAGTAATATTTGTATAAGGTATAAGATAGTGGTCCACCTTCATTCATGTGCATGCTTATATCCAATTTTTCCAGCCCTACATGTTGAAGAGACTAGTTGCTTCCCATTGACTGGGCTTGGCAGTCCTAAAAAAATCAGTTTTTCATAATCATAAAGGCTTCTTTCTGAGCTGTGGATTCAATTCCATTGGTCTATATGTCTGTCATTGTGACAATACCAGCTGTTTTGATTACTGTATTCTGCTTTTTATTTTTATGCAATTTTATTGAGATGTATTCACATAAGATACAGTCATCCAAAGTATACAATCAGTTCTCCACAGTATCATAATATAATTGCGCATTCATCACCACAGTCAATCTTTGACCATTTTCATTACTCCAAAACATAAAATTAAAATTAAAATTAAAGAGAACTTCCAAAACATTCCACTCCCCTCCTCCCCCATTGTTAATCTACACTTTAATACAGTTTTATTGAGATATATTCACACACCCCAGAGTCAACAGTTTACAATCAATTATTCATAACACCACCATACAATTGTGTGTTCATCACCAGAATCAATTTTTGAGTTTTCCATACTTCAAAATAAAATAAAAGTATAAAAGGAAACTGAAAATTTTCTAAACTCTCTATCCCACCCTATTCCTCATCTAATTTTTGTCCCCATTTTTCCACACATCTGTCCATACACTGGATAAGGGGAGTGTGAGCCACAAGGTTCTCACAATTACATAGTCACACTGTACAAACTACATAGTTATACAAACATCTTCAAGAATCAAAGTCACTTTGTTGCAGTTCAGCAGCTTCAGGTATTTCTCTCTAGCCATTCTGACACATTAAAAACTAAAAAATATTATCTATATGATACATAAGAATATCCTCCAGTGTGATGTCTTGACTCCATTTGAAATCTCTCAGCCACTGAAACCTTATTTTGTTCCATCTCTCTTCCCCCTTTTGATCAAGAACATTTTCTAAATCCTACAGTGCTGAGTCCAGGTTCATCCCCAGGAGTCATTTCCCACATTGCCAGGGAGATTCACATCCCTGGGAGTCATGTCCCACTTAGGGGGGAGTCTGTAGGTTTGTAATAATGTTTAAAATCAATAAGATTGAACACATCAATTTAATAATTCTTTTTCAAGATTATTTTGACAATTCAGGGCCCCTTCCACTTTCATGTGAATTTGATGATTGTCTTTTCTCTGTCTGTAAAGAAGACCATTGAGATTTTGATTGGAATTTCCTTGAATCCATAAATCACTTTGAATAGAATTGACATCTTAACATTATTTAGCCTTCCTACCCATGAACATAGATTATCTTTCCATTTATTTAGTACTTCTTTAATTTCTGTCAATAACATTTTGTAATTTTTCATGATCAAGTCTTTATATTCTTATTTAATTCTATTTATAAATATATACAGCCTCTAATTGTACATGTGAAAGGTAGAGACACACATCTCTCACTTTAAGTCGAAAGCTTGAGTGATTAAACTTAGTGGAAGGCATTTTGATGGCTGAGATTGGTGAAAATCTAGTTTCTTGGGCCAAACTGCTAGCCAAGTTGTGAATTCAAAGGAAAAGTTCTTGAAGGAAATGAAAAGTTTTATTCTAATGAACCCACAAATTATAAGAAAGCAACCCATCCTTATTGCTAATATGAAGAAAGTTTTAGTAGTCTGGATAGAAGGAAAACTATTCAGAACATGCCTGCAAACCTAAGTTTAATACAGAGAAAAGTCTGCAGTTCTATGAATGCTGAAAAAGTTGAGGGACCTAAGAAGAAATGATTGAAGCTAGCCTAGTTTTGTTCATGAATTTTCAGGAAAAGCCACCTCCATGACATAAAGGTGCAAGGTGAAGCAGCAACTGCTGATGTAGAAGTTGGAAAAAGTTATCTAGAAGATGAAGCTAAGATACTTGATATAGGTGGCTACACTAAACCACAGATTTTCAATGCAGATGAAAGAAAGAGCTTTGTCTTGGAAGAAGATGTCATCTAGAACTTTCACAGTGAGAGAGGAGAAGTCATTGCCTGGCTTCAAAGCCTCAAAGCAAAGCTGACTCTCTTATTGCAGTCTAACATAGGTGGTGACTTTAAGTTGAAGTCAATGACCATCTACCATTCTGAAAATCCTAGGTCCCATAGGAATTATGTTAAATATGCTCTGCCTATATATTGAACAACAAAGCCTGGATGAAAGCGCAACTGTTGTCTACATATTTTACTGATTATTTTAAGCCCAGCTTTGAGAACTACTTCTCAGGAAGAAGATTCCTTTCAATATATTACTACTCATCTGAAATGCACCTGGTCATCCAAGAGATGTACAAGGAGATAAATGTTGTTTTCATTCCTGGAAATGCAGCATCCATGCTGAAATCCACAGATCAGAGTCATGTCAAATTACAAGTTTTATTATTTAAGGAAAACATTTTGTAAGGCTGTAGCTGCAATAGATAGTGATTTATATTATGGATATTGGTGAAGTCAATTAAAACGATCTGGAAAGGATTTGCCATTCTAGATGCCATTAAGAATATTGATGATTCATAGGAGGTCAACATATCAATCTCAACAGGAGTTTGGAAGAAGATGATCCCAAAATTCATGGATGACTTTGAGGGATTCAAGACTTCAGGGCAGGAAGTAACTGTGGATGTGGAGGAAATAGCAACAGAACTCAAATTAGAAGTGTAGCCTGAAAATTGATTGAATTGCTGGTATCTCATAAAAGTAATGGATGAGGAGTTACTGCTTATGGATGAGCAAAACAAGTGATTTTTTTGAGATGGAATCTACTCCTGGTGAACAATGTGAACATTGTTGAAATGAAAACAAAGGATGTAGAATACTACACCAACTTAATGAATAAAGTATTTGCAGAGATTCAAGGGATTAACCCTAATAATGAAAGAAGTTTTGCTGTGGGCAAATTGCTGTCAAACAAGATATTCTATAGAGAAATATTTGTGGGGAAAGGAAAAGTCAATCAATGTAGCAAACTTCATTTTTGTCTTGTTTTAATAAACAGCCACAGCCATTGCAAACTTCATTACCAGCATTTTGATCAGTCCACAGTCATTAGCACTGAGACAAGACTCACTATGAGCAAAACTGATTATGACTTGTTAAAGCCTAATATGATGGTTAGCATTTCTGAGCAATGAAGTATTTTTAACATACATACATTTTTTAATTTTTTATTATATTTTATATTGTAGGATATAATATATAAATATAAAAATGATAAATTTACAAGTGCAATTTAAAAAGTAGTTAGATGGAGCACAGGATGGCCCACACTTCGTAGTGCCTGTGACCCCATGACCCCACCTGTGGCACCACCTTGGCACCAGGTCTCCACTGATGGTGCAAGTAAAGGCCCCCAGGCTGTGGAAATGGTGTCAGGGAATAGCTAAGCCCTGGATACCCTGAAAGCTCAGGTTCTCATTTGAACTGAACACAGAGCAGAGGTCCTTCCAGAGACAAAGACAGCAGTAATCTTTCTGGGACCTGTGAGAAAGACAACAGGGATCACCTAATAAAAGTTATGCTTCTAGTGCTTTTGAAGTCCACATGTACTCCAAAGAAAGAGTGGAATTTGGCTTGGCCCAGGAGCATTATTGAAACATAAACCAGGACAACAAAGAGATTTCAGTGTGGCCTGAATTCAGCCTTGGATCCCAATAATTAAACTCCTTCTACCTTAAGGTGATAGTAATGTTGTAGGAGGGTTCAACATGAGGATTCAAAACAACTTCATCTCATTCCATCAATTAAAGTTTGCAAAATTAGCCCTGAGTGAAGACTCAGCCAATACTTGCTGTTCAGTTAAAAGAGGAGGAGAGAAGATGGTATCTACTGAGGAATCTGAACATAAAGACTACTTCTCTCCATATCTCCTACCTGAGACAAGATGAGATCTGCACAGCTGGATTTTAACTCTTGGCATCTTCTGGAACAGCTTGACCAGGATTAATTGGACAAATTCAAATCTCTACTGAGTTTCCTTCCCCTGCCAAGTGAGCTTCAGCAGATTCCACACATGGAGCTGGAAGGGGCTGATAGGAAGGAACTGGCAGAAATCCTCATTAACAACTGCCCCAGCTGTTGAGCAGAAGCAGTGGCCATCCAGGCCTTTGACAAGATGAGCCAAATGGATCTTTCTGAGAGGGCAAAGGATTAACTGAGGTGTAAGTGGAAACTGGTCCACACTAGGTCCTGGGAGGAAGGAATAGCAGACCTCAGGATTTTAGAAATGTAGAAAACAACTATGGGTCTTGCAGAGTTGGCCTGTTCTGAACACAAATGCTTGACCTTCACAGATTCTAATGGTAACTGCCCTGGTTCTACTTCTACTCATTCCCCTGCTCAAGATTATTTATGTGACAGGGTTTCATGATCCCATTCTTTCCCATGTCCTCCAAGATGTTAAATTATTATAACCTCTGCTTTCAATTATGACCACTATTTCCTATAAAATTCTTTAACACAGAGAAATTCAAACTTCTCTCTTTTATATATGGTGTTTTCAGCACTTCCCTGTGTGTATCCTGGGATGGATGATGATTTTCTGTAGGGGGCTGTGCTGTGTATTATAGGATGATTAGCAGCATTCCTGTTCTCCACCCACTAGGTGCCAGTAGCCATCTCCTAAGCTCCACATCCCTAGTTTTGATCACCGAAAATGTCACTTGACATGACATATATTCCCTGTGGGTCAAAATCACCCCCTGCTAGAGATCCACTGTCTTGTATCCCTTGTTTCCATGTTGTCTGTGCTCTGGAATCTTCTGGGGAACTTTAAATATAATGATGTCCTGGATCCATCACCAGAGATACCAATTTAACTAAATGGTCTAGGGTTCCACCTAGGCATGAGATTTCTAAAGGCTTCATCAGTGATGCTAATGTACATACACAGGTGAGAAATACTCTAGGACTATGTCATCTGCTGTGGAAGCCACTAATCCCAGGAGTACTGAGCACTCAAACATAGCTAGTTGGAACTGAGGAGTGCTGTGAGGCCAAAATATGTACCAGCTCTTGGCTACATTGTTTTCTGTGCTAGATTATTAATTCTATTACATGTTGGATAACATTTTAAATGAAGTAGGTTAAATAAAAAAAGTGGTTAGAGAACAAATCTCAAGGAATATTATAGATTACAATTCCACAGTTCCAGTTATTTATTATGAAACATAATATGTATACAAAATGGTACTATATTCCAAAACATAATTTAACTAGTAGATATGTAGGAAATATCCAAAGTTATTTTAAGTTATAGTACCATAGTTTTATTCATTTCCTTATTGTGAAATTTAACATATATAAAAAAAGGTATAGTTTTCAAATTATAATTTAACAAGCACCTATAAAACAAATTTCAAAGAATGTTATGGGTTACCATTCCATCATTTCAATTTTTTACTTCTATCTATTCTAATACTTTAGCAACTAGGGAAAAGAAAATTATATGGAGATTCAGTATTCATAATTCATTCTTAAATTCTACATTGTCTGTTTCTACCCCTTCCTCTAGTTTAATCATTTTCCCAATCATCAGGGATGTCTAGGCAGTGACCACCCTAACCTGTTCATTTTGAAAAGGGGTGTCAACTTTATAAGCAAAGGGGACATATCTAGTTGATGTTCTTGAAGGGGCTATTGCCCCTAGGATTCAGAACTTAGCTGGCATAGGGGCATTCTGAAGGATTTAAGTTTCTGATGAATAAACTTAAAGAGCTACATTATTTTTAAAGATATATTGCTCCTGTATATTTAATGGACTACAGTATAGGGTAAATATAACTTTTACATGCACCAGAAAACCAAAAATTTTGGGTGACTCACTCTAATGCAATGGACTACCACTGAACTCACAATATCCACAAGATATGCCTGTACTCTTCTACTAAATATTCTTCCATACTTCTATGATTTTCTGAACTTAAAAGGCCACTAGAAAGAATTTCTTCAACTCCATAGTGTCACACATCAGATAAAGGAAAACAGGGGTTTTCATATTTGCTATTCATGTTCCTCTTCAAAATCAGCAGATCCTGGCTGAAAAGAAAATTTTTAAATATGTCACACAGTACAGAACTTTGAATACTGTTCATAACCCACTTATTTGTTCTTGGGTTGAAATCATCTTCTAATACATGTCCATTTGACAATGAGGTGCAAGCACAATGCCAAGCAGCCAACAAAGGCACTAACTATACAGAATTCATAAAGGAATGAATGCTTCAGACATCAGGGTTTTCACTTCTTTTCCATCCTTGATCATCTACATTATACTCAGTGCCATCAAATAAATTTACTGGACACCTAATATGTACAAAGCAGTGGGAGGAACAGAATGAAAAAAAAAGAAGACAAATTACCCTTTTTTGAAATTAAGTTGATAGAGGTTCTCTAAAGTTGGACTTTTTCTTAAATCTTATTTTGGTTGACAGAGCATTTTTTCTTTTGGGGACTCTTGTGAGTGGGTGGATTCTGTTTCCAATAGGAGACCTGATGAACTGTCATGACTGACAAAGGGGAATGTTTAAAACTACTGCATGTTCAGGTCACCTTCCCACCCCCACCCATCACTCCCTAGACCCACCTGGACACTTTGCCATAGGAAGACAAACCCATGCCCTCCATGTCACCCTTGCCCAACCCCTGGTGAGATCCAGACCTCCCTCCCACCTCTCAGTCTCATGTTTCACCAGACCTCATGTCTGTACCCACTGCACAGATCTGCCCCCATTCTGTTTGCTGACCCCTCTCAAGGTTTCACTTTCCCTCAAGGCTCCCACAGAAGCAAGGCTGTCACAGAACTTAGGTCCTCCAATCCCAGCCATCCTGATGCACCCACCCAGGGCATGCACTGCCAGCAATTCTTCCCAGTCAACATTCTTGGTGCCCAGACTATCCCAGGTGAAAAGGAGGCTCTGAGTTAGAAACCTGCATGCGGAAGCTCAGGAAGAGGCCAAAACTGAGTCAATCCCCATCTTCAGTCACAGTCTACATTCTGCTGCCCCCACTCAGTCCAGATCTGGAAACTCCCTCCCAGTGCTTGAGTTCCCACACATACACACTGTTGGAGAGAGGAAGCAGAGGAAATTCTGGCTTGTCCCAGTCCAACTCAAGCCTTGTGGTCTCTACTGTGCAGCATGAACCAGAGAATGCAGGGACTGGGTTACCATAAACATACATGCACTTGCTCTCTGGTTACAGGAAAAGGGTTCAAAAGAGGTGGGAGGAGCCCTGTAGGAAGGAAAAAGCATGCAAAATGGTAGCAGTAGCTGAGCACAGGTGCAGTGTGGTAGACTCAGGAGGATGGTTGGGTTTTCATAGTTGGTCTTGGGGGAAACAAAAGGCCTGTGAGTGTCTTTTATGGGAAATGGACCAACCATGAGTGTCTGTAGCCAGGTAGATGTGGTCTCATCTCTCCACACTAACTAAAAACCCTCCTCACAGCACTCTGTAATCTTTTAAAAATTGTTTTAGAAAAGTGGGCTCATAGAATATTCATGCATAAAGTACAGTATTCCCATACACTACCCCACCAACAACTTGCATTGGTGTGGAATATGTTACAATTGATAACAGCAGTGTTTTCTGTAAAAAATAACTACTATTTTTAATAGTAATTACCTTTGTTGCCATTGATGAAATATTATTAAAATAGTATTATTAAAACTATTGCCCATACTTCACATTAGGTGTAGTTTTTCCATATACCACCCAACTATTAACACCTTATATTTGTGTCACATATTTGTTATAATTCATGAAAGAACATTCTTACTCTGGTGCTATTAACTACGGTCCAGCATTGTGTCAGTACATCATTGTGCCACCAGAAATACCATATTATTTAATGCAATCTTGTGGGGGCAGACAGATAAGTCTGTTGGTTACAGTTTAAACATTTGATTAAATTATTTCCATGGATATGCAGACCTTGCCTACTCAGGGTGGGTCTTAATTATATCATTGAAGTTATATAAGACAGAAGGAGTTCAGAGAAGCTGGGACAGCATTCTGGAGAGATGCTTGGGAGCAGACAGAGGCACTTAGTGATGCTTGGAGATGTTAGGAGATGTTGCCCAGAGACATTCTGGAGAAAGCCATTTTGAATCCAGAACCCCAGAGCAAATGATTAGCAGACACCAGTCATGTTCCTTCCCAGCTAACAAAGGTTTTCTGTATGTCATTGGCCATTATTCAATAGAGGTATCCATTTGTTGATACCTTAATTTGGACATTTTTATGGACCTTAAACAGTAAATTTTTAACCTAATAAAACCCCTTAATAAAAGCCAATCCATTTATTGTATTTTCCTTAGTGGCAGCTGTAACAAACTGGAACAATCATCTACAGTAGACATCGCTGTCTTATACAGTCCTGTTTTATCACTTAATTTATATTCTAATAATATATATGACCTAAAATTTCCCCTTTTAACTATTTTCATCTATGTAACTCAGTGATGTTAATTACACTAACAATAATGTTCTACCATCTTCATCATCCTAAATAGAAATTCTGTAAAAATTATCAACTCCTCATTTTCTATCCCCAATCTATCCCCTGATGTCTTATATTCTAGAATCTAACTCTACAAATTTGCTAAGTATAATTAGTCCTTATCAGTGATATCATACATTGTTTTTTCCTATCGTGTATGGCTTATTTTACTCAACATAATGTCTTCAAGATTCATCCATGTGGTTGTATGCATCATGACTTCATTCCCCCTTACAGCTGAATAATATTCCATCATATGTAAATGCCAGTTTTTTATCTATTCACTAGCTGAAGGACACTTAGTTTGCTTCAATCTGGAAATTGTGACAATACCACTATGAACATTGGTATGCAAATATCTGATTGAGACCCTTCTTCAATTCTGGGTATACAACAACTAGAAGGATTGCTGGGTCAGATGGTAATTCTATACTTAGCTTCCTGAAGAACAGTCAAACATACTTCCTCAGCAACTGCACATTTCTATATTCCCAACTGCAGTGAAGGAGTGTGCCCATATCTGCAGAACCTCTCAAACACATTTGCATTGCTTTTTATAAATTGTAGCCATTTTAACTGTAAAGTGAAATGTCATTCGGTTTGCATTTATCTTTCCCTAATAGATTGTGTTTTTGAACATCTTTTCATGTGCTTTATATCTATTTTCTTTTGGAGAAATGTCTACTCAAGACTTTGCACAATTTTTAAATTGTGTTACTTGTGTTTTTCTTTTTCCAAAGAGAAAAATCTTTATTGTTATATAAAATGCACTTATAAAATGTCCACAGAAGGCATGTGATTGTTTACTGCTATATAAATTTATCTGGAATACTTTATTCACCATCTAGTGTTAAGATGATGCCACCTAAAACATTCTGTAAACAATCAGTTATAATCTATAACAAATGCATCACTGATTTTCAGCAATCATTGGCTTAATAATAATTAGCTTAAGACTGTATGATCACATCTATATTCTGAAATGTCCATTTACCTTCTTGTAGTGTAGTGGAATTTAAAAGTATAACTGCACATGGATGGTGCAGAATATTCCCTACTGAATTATTTTATACCCTCATGACAGGTAACATTCTTCCTGACTGAAAATAACAGCTGCAGCTATGGTCTGCAACATAGCTTCAGGCTTCTCAATGCAATAATTTGTGCATATGTCACATCTAATGATTGTACCCCTGGAACTACTTAAAGTGTTTATCTTTAGTAAAAAAGTGCAACATTACTGTGTATTATTTTGCATGTTTAAATATTATAGTTTGATTATTTGTAAACAAACAAAACTCCACACAAATACTTATTTCTACTTTTAAAAAAAGCTGTTAACCCATAATTATTCTAATACACTTTTTTATTTGAACACACATTGAATGTTGGAAAGGTGCATAAGCCTTAGATAATAAGTTTTAGAAATGAAGGCTTCATATTTTATACTATGAAATGTACATGTCTGATATTCATTTTATGCAGCATAAGGTTTAGATCAAGAATTTCCAAATCCTGGATCCCTCGATTCATTTAGAAAACAGCTCTTCAAAATTATGGCTCTTGGAGCAGGTTTAGCAGATTAAACATGATGAAGTGTTTTAGCTCCCTCTATTTCAAATATCAAAGAAAAATGAGGCTCAAAATATCTCTAGAATTAAAACTGAAAATGCAATGATGTAAAAAAACAGTTAAGTGTGTTTTGAAATAAGATCTAAATTGAATTAAAACAAAATTCTTAAGCCAAATTTATAATCTTTGTTAGGCTAAGTACTTAAACCTTAAAATGATTCTATTCAATCTGAATATTTGTTCTAAAGTGATAAAGAACACATTGTGCCTATAAATATGTGGTCTCAGAGGAAAAAGTCAATCTTGATATTTAAAACTGTTTTGACAGTTTTGGCTTTAGTTTTGTTTGCTTTAAATATTAAATTTCTATCTGAACATAAATATTTGGTCTCATGGTACTTAAAATTAAGTGACTTTAGATATGGAAAATTTTGAATGCACTAAAAAGTGAATTTACTAAGGCTGTTTAAACATTGTCTTTCAATATCAGAAAATCTGCAGTACGGAAAATATATGGGACCCTTAAGGTTTCAGAGTGAGCTAATCTGACATTTCAATGCCATTAAAAAAAGTCAAATAGAAAAGACAGCTGCAATAGAGCACTATGTTTTTAAAAATTGCAGACATGATCGCACAATCTGAAAGTTAGCACTGCTCCTCAGAATAAGCAACTTTCTACCTTTTCCCAGGCACAGGAAGTTTTGAGCTTAGAAAATAATCTAACCTGTTCCTTAACATATTCACTAAATAGTATGAATATTTTAAGGTATTTCTCATTTAAGGATTACATGAATCATTTGAAAGTGTTGAGTCATCACTCTATGAAAATTGTAAATACTACTATGTTGAACCAGTTTCTGGCTTTAACTCAAAAATAGAAATCATTGAATCTTCTAGAACATTAATTTTAAAAACACAGAAGTGAAAAGTGCTATTTTTTAAAAATTACAATTTTTCCCTACTTTATATCAATGTGGAATGATTTCAGGTATTCTGTACTAAAAGCTGGACTTTTATAAAACTAGTACTGTTTAATATAATGATTTCAATCAGCAGTGGCTTCAGTTTCTGCTGGACAGCAAATTAGTCTTTGAATTCCTCTTTTTCCTGCAGGGCCTTTTGGTTTCACAAAACTTTGCTTATGAGCATGTTGCTCAGGGTGTACTTCTTCATAAAGGAAGTCTGCAGTGAATTCATCCCCATTATCTATCTCAGTCTTTCTAATTACATCCATTTGTAGTTGTCTTTCTACAATTTCTAGCAGAGGGTTCTTGCAGCTAGAATGCAACATCCATTCTCTTATACTGCATATATATCCAGGCATTGAATAAATAAAAACTATGGACTCCAAATAGTCTCCTTGATGGGAATGTTTATACAGAAAGAAGTGATAATGTGCTAAATCTCTGGGAATCCTCTTTGGCAAATCTTTTAGTTCTGTATTTGTTGTGTTGGCCAAAATTATAATTTCATTTTTTATATCTATTTCCAACTGCACAGAGCTGAGCTGTTATACAATTTTTCCAAAGCCTGAAAAGCTTCCTGAGAAATAGGAAATGCTACCCCTTGTAGTGTTTGATGCTTAGTGTCCACACTCACATCAGTTTTTACCTCATTAATTTTAATTTGTCATAATTCTTCCTCTGCTGCAGTCAATGGGCCAGGGGAAGATTGTGATAGCAAATATTTTTTATATCCATGTAATGATACATCTTCCTTTACTGTTCCAAATACTTCATCTTTAATGTGGCCACCTCCAAACTCCTTCTTTAGAGTTGCTCTTGTTGCTGCATGCATTTTCTGACGAACATGAGAATGATCTGGAGACCATGCAATGAATATCCATTCATATCCATGGGCATTCTGGGAATCTAATCTGAATAATATATAGCATGGTTATTTGTCCTCCAGGAGGGGTAAAACAAAGGAATCATAATCCTTATCCCAGGAATCTGAAGGTTGACTGCATGACTCAATCACAAGTTGCTCATTTTCAATAGGTAGTTTCAGAAGTCTGTATTTTCCATTTCTTGCTCTGGCAAAGATACTTTTAACATCTTCACTAGCTTGGATGCCAGTCTGGTGGGACTTAGCAGCAGCTGCGGGCTCCAGGATCCACCACTGACTGCAGTGAGTGGCCATGGCCGGCAGCTCCAGGAAGTGCTGCTTGTCTTTTTATGATGAGTTGTAGGATTTATCTGTGTGTGTGTATATATATATATAGATAGGTAGATATAGATATAGATATAGATGATATAGATATAGACACAGATATAGATATAGATATATAGATATAGATAGACATTAAACCCTTATCAAATGAGTTTTTTTTTCAAATTATTCTCTACCACTGAAAAGGTTGTCTTTACACTTTCATGAAAAAGCCCATTGATGTGCAAAAGTTTTTAATTTTGAGGAGTTCATATTTGTCATATTTCTTTTTATGCTTGGGCTTTTGGAGGAAAATCTAAGAACCCATTGTCTAACTCAAGTTCCTGAAGATGTTAATTCTTCATAAATTCTCACTCTACATAAAAGTTAATTCTTTTATATGGTATGAGATACAGGTCTTCTTTATTCTTTTGAATATTGTTATCCAATTTTTCCAGCAAAACTTGTTGAAGAGACGATTCTATCCTAATGTGAATGAGCTTGTCAAATATAATTTGTCCATAGCTGTGAGGTTATATTTCTGAACACTAAATTTTATTCCATTTATTGATATATCTTTCCTTGTATCAGCACCATGTTGTTTTGACCACTGTAGCTCTGTGATACGCTTTAATATCAGCAAATCTATGTCCTCCAACTCCATTACTTTTTTCCAGATGGTGTTGCTGTTTTACCCACCTACCCTTCCAAATAAAATTGATGATTGCCTTTTCCACTTTGCAAAGTAAGCTGTTGGAATTTTTGTTGGGATTGCCTTGAATCTGTAAATCATTTTGGGTATAACTGACATATTAAAAATATTTTGTCTTCCAATTCATGAACACACAATGTTCTTCCATTTATTTAGGTCTTCTTTGATTTTTTTTTAGCAATTGTATATGTCATTAACATTCTTGATTAAATTTATTCCTGTATATGTGATTCTTTTAGCTGTTATTGTAAATGTAATTTCTTTCTTAAATTCTTCCTCAGATTGCTCATAGCAGTGTATAGAAACACAACTGATTTTTGCTTGTTGATCTTGCATCCCTCCACTTTGCTGAACCTATTCATTAGTGTCAGGGGTATGTCTCTTTACACTTCAAACCTGTGATCTCCATTTGAAAAAGCCTGAGCCTTATCAGTTCATGATTCAGTTGTTTTTGTCTTCAAGTAACCTTCCACTTAAGTAAGAGTATAGGGACAGAGACTAATTTACAATAAAGACCTCTAAGGAACTCAAATTCAATAAATATTTTTAAAGGAACATATAAGGTTAAGGAACAAGTTTACAAAGTAAAAATTAATTGATATGTTATGAAGCCTGGGAACTGCTGCCTCCTCCAGACACATCTGGATATGGGATCAAACCTCCCAGTATAAGCTACAAAGTATTTATAGAGTCTTTAATTCAGGGTACATGAAATTAAATCATATTCTATTTTCATGTTTGGATAATGGATGATGAACTACAGGTTTAATCTACATGTGGTGAACTTTAGGTGGTGAATTATGCATGGTGAATAAAAAATGAGCATATTACAACTATCAAAGATTCAAACTTAATCTTGAGTGTTTGCAAAACTTTACTGAAAGTATTTCTACTAATGACTTCCGCAAGAGTAACATAATACAACTTTTACTTAAAAACTAGAAGAGAGATTTTTATTACTTATATCTAACTTATTGATATACATTTCTTATTTCATTCTATAATTAGTCTAGTCACTTTATCATATAAGGTCCCACATTTCCTCCTTTCCTACTTAGGTTTGTTAAGCCTCTCCTTCAGTACAATTTTCTAATATAGGTCTTGAAGTATATGAATCATCTGTCCTGGTAACTATAGTAAGACTTTCCTATTTCTGTCATTTGGAAATTATACTTAAGTATTTTTGGGAAAAAGAACTGTTAAATATGGTTCAATATTTGAAGGAACAACTGGTTCCTCACTATCAGAACAGAAAGCATCAGGTGGTATATGGGAGCAGCAAGACTCCACAGTTATCTGATCCTTACATAAAGGGAAGGTGACATCATCTTCATTATCAGATTCCTCAGTTAATGTACTGTCCTGCAATACCTGCAACATTAGCCCTAGTAGATATTTTGTAGATTTTTCAGGAATTTCTATATATAAAATCATGTCACTTTCAAAGAGTCAAATTTTACTTCTTCCTTTCAAATTTGGATTCCTTTAATTTATTTTTCTTCCCTAAACAGTCTACCTCAGATTTCTAGTACAGAATTGAACAACTGTAGTGACAGTGGGCATCCTTGCTTAGTTAATGATCTTAAAAGGAAATCTTTCAGGCTTTCACCTTTATGTAGGATGTTGGCTATGGGATAGCTCTTTACTGGTGATTGCCTTTTCAACATCTTCTATTCTTCTTTAGATAGTGTAGGTTCTTCATGTACTTCTAGAAAGTTGTCCATTTCATCTAGTTTGTCTTTTATGTTGGCATGCAGATATTCATAGTATCCTTTTATGATGCTTTTTCATTTCTGTGCTTTGGGTGTAAAGTCTAAGAAACCAAGATCTAAAACACGGTCCTGAAGTTACCTCCTATGTTCTTTTCTAGGAGTTTGATAAAAGATTTTGATTTCTTTTTCCCTAACTGTTCTGGATAGAACTTCCAGTAAAATGTTGAATAACTTTGGAGAAAGTGGGTAACCTTGACTTGTTCTAGATTCGAGTGAAAGCTTTCAATCTTTCACCATTGAGTATGATGTTAGGTGTCAGTTTAATATATATTTGTTCTATCATTTGAGGATGTTTCCTCCTCTTCCTATTTGTCTAAGTGTTTTTATCAAGAAGGGATGCTGTTATATGCATTTTTTTGGATCAATCAAGATGACCATGTGAGTTTTTCCCTATGTTTTCTTAATGAGGTACAATTGATTATTATAGAATATTACAATTATTATATGATTGTAATGTATTCTTATATAATTGATTATCCTCTTTTGAAATACACTTTGATACCTATGATAAAACTCACTTGATCATGGTGTTTAATTATGTTAATGTGCTGTTGGATTCAATTTCCAAGTATTTTTTTGAGGATTTTTGCATCTATATTCATTAGACAGATTGGTATGAAGTTTTCTTTTCTTGCAGTATCAAATGTTGGCTACATAGAATGAGTTATGTAGCATTCAGTCCTCTTCAATTTTTTTGGAAGACTTTGAGCAGGATTGGCACTAACTATTCTTGGAATACTTGGTAGAATTCACATTTGAAGACATCTGGTCATGGGATTTTCTTTCTTGGTAAGTTTCTGAGGAATGATTCAATCTCTTGTGATTGTTTCATTAACATCTTGTATTTCTTCTAGAGTCAGTGTACATCATTTGTGTGCTTCTAGGAATTTGTCCAATTCCTCTAGTTGGTCTAATTTGTTGTGCATCAAAGGACTTTGTCATTAAAATGAATAGATAATGTATTCAGTGGGAGGAAATATTTGGGAAACATATATCAGACAAGGATTTAATAGACAAAATATATAAAGAAAACCTACAACTCAACAACAAAAAGACACACAACCCAATTAAAAATGGACAAAAGACATAGATAAACTCTTTTCCAAAGAGGAAATACAAATAGCTAAAAAGCATAGGAAAAGTTGCTAAACTTCATTAGATATTGGAGAAACACAATTCAAAACCACAATAAGATATCATTTTGTATTTATTAGGGTAGTCATTTTTTTTTTTTTTAAAAGGCAACCACAAGTACTGGAGGGAATGTGGAGGAATATGTACATTTATTCACTTTTGTTGGAATGTAGAATTGTGCAGCTGCTCTGGAAGACAGTTTGGCAGTTCCACAGAAAGCTAAGTACAAAATTGCCGTATTTTCCAGTAATCCTGTTTCTAGGCATACAGTCAGAAAATTGAAAGCAGGGACATGAAGAGACATTTTCACAGTGATATTTTTGGTGGCATTATTTTATTACTTGTAACAAATCACTATACCAAAGCTGAAGATCAATAACAGGATAATATGAGAAGTATAATGTTTTCAATGCTTGGAGGCAGCCTATGTGTTCATTGACTGATGAGTAGATGGGCAAATTGTTGTGTATATGTATAATGGAATTTTTTGCAGCTCTAGGAAGGAATGAAGTCATGAGGCATACAATGACGTAGACAAACTTTGGGGACATTATGTTGAATGAAATAAGCCAGAAAAAAAGGAAAAAATAGTATTGTACAGTCTCATTAATAGGAACTAACTATAATGCGAAAACTCTGGGAATTATATTTGACAGCATACATTATCAGGAGTTAGAAAGAAGGCAGAGAATTAGCAATTGGTGCTTAAGTATTACAGAAAGTTTAATAAGGCTATTGTAAAAGTTTGGAATTGGATAGCACAATACTCTGTGACTGTAGCATAATGCTGTAAGTGTAAGTAACAAAGCTGAGTGTGGGTGAGGTTGAAAGATGAAGGTTAGGATGCTGTATGTCACCAGAAGGAAAGCTAGAGGGTAAAAACTGAGACTATAGCTTAGTGAATGCTAGAGTGGATGATGATGGTGGTTAATTGTAGAAATATAAGAAAGTTCTTAAATGAACTAAGACATATGTACATCACTATTACAATGTGTCAAAAATTTGGTGGTGTGATGATTAGGTTCATGTGTAAACCTGACCAGGTGCCCAATTTCCTGTCAATCAAGTACTGGCCTGGCTGCTACTCTGAGGCTCTGAGGACTTTTATTGACTGAAATCATCAGTAAGTTGATTGCATCTATAGCTTATTACATCTATAATCAGAAAAGGGGTACATTTTCTGCAGTGAGAAATGTTTAATCCAAAGAATTGAAGGTTTTAAAGGGAAAAGTGATGACTTCAGCAGTCAGAAGAGATCATTTTCATCTCTACTTCATACAGCTAGCCTCTCCTGAGGAATTAATTGAAAACCTTCACTGGAGTTGCCAGAAGACAGCCTGCCTTAGAGAATTTGGACTCATGCATTCCCACAGTTGCATGAGACACATCTAAAAAATCTCATATTTATAGGTGTCTCCTGTTGGTTCTATTTCCCTAGAGAATCCTGACTAATACAGGTGGTCTATGGGGAAAATGCAATTAATGAAAACTAAGTAACATTGTAATATTATTTTATTAATTGTAACAAAGACACTATACCAAAGCTAAAGACCAATAACAGGGTGATATGAGAAGTATGATTATTTTCACAAGAAATGAGAATATTCTCATATTGGTTGTGGTGGTGAATGAATAATTATGTGATTATACAAAGAGCCATTGATTGTACACTTAGGGTGGATTGTATGGCATGTTAATAAAACTATTTAAAAAGAAAGAAAAAAGTAAGAATGAAATTGTTGCCTACATCACAACCAATATAAACATTAACTCACATAGATCAAGCATCTGAACTTAAGAGTTAATACCATAAAAATCATAGAAGAAAGCATAGGCAGTAACCTTCATACATGTTGATTTGGTAGTATTTCTTAGATATGACATCAAAGCATGAAAAAGAAAATATAACATGGATTTAATCAAAAGAAAAAAACTTCTGAGTGTCAAATATTTTATCATGGAAGTGAAAAGACAATAGCCTGGGAGAAAATAATTGTGAACTATATATCTAATGTGAGTTTAATAAAAAGAGTGTATTAAAACTGCTACAACTCCACAAAAATAAGCCAAATAATGAAATTTAACAATGGGCAAAGATCTTGAATAGATACTTCTCCAAAAAGGTATCCAAATAGCCAATAATCACATGAAATGAGCAACATAATCAGTCTTCAGGGAAATGCAAATGAAAACCACAATAAGATAATAGGATGTCTATTATTAAATGATCAGAGAGTAAAAGGTGGTGAGAATCAGTATCAATTGAAATCTTTATACATTGTTTGTGACATTGTAAAATGGTACAGATCAGGGGAAATTAGTTGGTACTTTCTCAGAAATCTGAAAATAACATATGGCCTACCAATGCCTCTCTTTGTGTATACACATTGTCATTGAAAGCAGGTACTCCAACAGATATGTGTAACCAATATTCCTGCCACATTGTTCACAATAACAAGAAGTTTGAAGCAACCCAAGTGTTCATCAGCAGATGAATGGATAAACAAAATGTGACATCTAAAGAAAATGGATGATTATGCAGCCATGAAAAGAAATGAAGGTGTGGTACATGCTACTGTATAGGACTTTCAAGAATTCCTATTGAGAAAAATATATAGGCAAAAAAGAGAAATATTTTATGGTTACACTTACATGAACTGTTTATAGAAAGAAGCTATCATAGAGACAAGTAGTAGATTACAGTTACTTCAGGCTAATGTGGGGGTGAGGAAGGAAGATTTGCTGCTTTGTGGGTAAAGAGTTTTTGAAGTGATGAGAAGTTGGGGTAATGGATATTGATGACGGTAGAAAAATAATGTGAATGTAATCAATACTACTGAATTATACACTTGAAAGTGGTTAAAATTGGAAATTTTGAGTTGTATATAAGCTACTACAAACAAAATTTTAAAATAATAAAAGAAAAGAAATCTATCATTACAATATGGTTTCTGTAATTTTGCTAGCCATAAAAAGAAAATGTCCACTGCATAGAATGAATGGTCAATAAATGATTCATGTAAAAAACTAATGTTAAATCAATTCTTTCAGACTTAAATTGTATAAATATGGAATTTTCAGGGGGGCAGGGTGATATAGGAACATAGTTTGTGTATGCCTTTGAAGTTAAGTTGATATCAAACCAAATGATATTGTTACAGATTTAAGAGTTCAATCACAGTGGCTGTAGGCCTTCTGTTTAGGGTTGTGGGAAAGTTTAGTAATGGGTGGTGGTGACAGTTGTGCAACAGAGTGAATATGAATAATCCCAATGAATGGAATGCCCAGGTGTGATTGAGATGAGAAAGTTTATGTTGAATATATGTTTCCAAAATAAAGAAAAAACAACTTAAGATAAAATAGTAAATTCAGTACATGATCCTAGACTAGATCTAATAATGGAGGAGAAAAGATTCAAAGAACATTATTGGAGCATGGGGAAAATTTTAATATAAATTGTAAACTTCATACAAAAATTAATTTCTTGGACATGATAACCCTATTTAAGGTGCAAAAGTAAACATTCTTATTCTTAAGAAATGTACAGGGAACTATTATGTGTTCAAGGTGGATGATGTATACAATTATTATCAAATATTTAGAAAAGAGCTAGATAGACAGATGGACAAATAGAAATAAATAGATATTATATATATGGGTAAATAGAATAATATGGCAAATGTGTCAAATTGTTAAAATAGGTTGATCTGTTTATCTGGAGAGATGTATGTTTGTATATTCTGTATGGATTTTGCATTATTTTTGTGACAGTATTTTATGTTTGAGATTATTTCAATTTAAATATTTAAGGAAAAGAAAAACATTGGTTCCATATTGGATTTCAGAATATGATATAATAATTGAAATATATTATAATTCTAAAGTTACTATTCATGTATACTGGAATTGATCTATTAAACAAATAGATGGTGAGCAGTGCAAACCAAGTTACCAAATGTTCAGATAAAAATGTTAGAGATAAGCAAGGAAGGAATATAGAATGTTACCTGTGGTGATGGATTAGAGTTGGAGAAACCTATATAACTTCATCATCAGCTTAATATAGATACAGGTAGTTGTCTATAGAAATTCTTGAGTATGTGTATGTACAGAGGTTAATATCCACACATATCTATCCTATTCTGTCATCTGATAGGACACCATGAAACCCTAGCTACAATAAATACATGTATTGCCCAGATCTTGGTTTCTAATGCCATTCTATAAAAGAAACCAGAGCTCCTTGTATAAATGGTGGATTTTATGTCTGGGGAAGGATATATATGAGACAAACTTGGAGCATCTTGTACTGCAATAAATAATAAAATGCTGAAAAGAAAACAAACAAAAAAAAAAACCTCAAAATACAATGCAACATTATAATCCAAAATTATAGGGGTAAGTCAAAAGAATACAGCAGTGAACTAAAATAATTCCCAAGGCCAAATCTGAAACCATTTGAGGAAAAGATAAATAAAATAGTTTGGGGAAATGGCAGATTAGGAGAGAGAGAGCAAATTTCTCCTCCATGAATAAAAAGTAGATAAAGAGCAGAAAAGACCCAGAACAGCAGTTCTGGGGTGTGAATGACCAGAGCAATACCTGTACAATATAGTGGGGTTTTAGATGACAAAGCAGAGAAATTATGTCTGAAAGGATGGGGTGAGTTTATTTGATAAAGACTGCCACTGGGGCTTGTGGCTGGAGCCAGCCAGCAAGTGGGGGAGGGACCAGATGTACACTCCCCATGCACCTATCTCAGCAGGTGACTGGGGAGATAACCCTTCACAGCCCTGCAGCTGGGAGATCCCATGAGGGAACCCAGGTTTAAGTGGAGTTGTAACTACATTTACTCTTTCTCCATGGAAGCCCATGGTGTGCAAAGGTGAGAGGTGGGCTGTGGAAAGGTTGCTGCACTAAAGGGCCAGGAGCCCCAAATCAAACTCAGAGGTTTGCTGGTGCAGGTCAAACAGAGACTGAGGCACATTTGAGCTGGAGGCTGAGATGCACAGTCCCACAGCCTGAGAGTGGTCCAATCAGAGTCCTGGAACCACCAGACACAATGTGCCCTTGAGCAGACACCCTGACAAACTGCACAGGGCCTAACCCCCATCAACAAGGCTGGCAGCCCCCAATGCACATGGAGAATGGGTGTGCTGATTGGATTACCACTTGGTTTGGTACCTGCACAGTGTATAATTGTAGGTCAGGTAAAGCTGACTTGAGGGTAAGTGGTGGCTCAAGAGTGCCATCTGCTTGGAAGTCAGGAAAAGTAAACCCAAACAAGATGTAGCCCTTCCAAATTATACATATATGTTCCGATAATAGTACATAGCCAAAAAGAACCTTATCAAGATAAGCAAATCCCCTGAAGGCAAGAAAAAATCATAAAGCATAGGAAGATCCAATTAGATATGGAGAAGCCAAATGGCCAAACTAAAAAGCCAGAGGACACACAGAATCTGAATCAATTAATCAATGAAAAATATAAAAATTTCCAAAAAAGTCAATGGTTGGTGAAAGAAATAAATGACATCAAGACTTCAGAAGAGCAAAAAGAATAATTTTGAAGACTAAATTAAAAAGCATGAATCTTATGGAAAAAAAAGTTACTATAGCTCAGATTAAAAATATACTAGAGAGGTGGGAAAGAATATGGTGGCATAGAGAGAAGTGGAGGGTGGCCATGGACTGGCCCTGAAGGGGGCTTTCTGTCCCTTTTTCAGTTGAGCAGAGAAAGCCTCATTTTCAGTACCCAGTGCTCTGACTCAGACAAGGATGGAAATAGCACAGGCAGAGAGAATATTCAAATGTAAATGACCACTCTCTAGGGGGCTATCTTCCCTAAGAGGAAGAAGATGATGCCAAGCTCTACTACCAGCCTTCCATTCATAACCAGACCCTGGAACCTGGGGGTAAACAGCCATGGTCCACACCTGCTTACACCAGATGAGGGCCACAGACTGAGAAGTGCCACTTGCTTGGCAGAAAAGCACAGTGATTTGAGGCCTCACAATGTGTATCAACCTTCTAGGACTCACCCTCAAGGAAAGCTGGTGGTATTGCTTCCTTGCAGGACCTGAAACTCTTCCAGTCTGGGAAAATCTGATTGGGGTAACCAAGGAAACCAGATGCCTAGACAACAGAAAACTACAACCTACACTAAGAAAAATAAAGTTATGGTTCAGTCAAAGGAACAAACTTACACTTCAACTGAGATACAGGAATTTAAATAACAAATACTAAATCAATTCAAAAAGTTTAGGGAAGATATGGCAAAAGAGATGAGATGTATAATGAAAATGCTGGGCAGACATAAGGTAGAAATTGAAAGTTCAAGAAAAACAACTGGCAGAAACTATGGAAATGAAAGGCACAATACAAGAAATGAAAGACACAAGGGCAAAATATAACAGCAGATTTCAAGACTCAGGAGAAAATGCCCAGGAACGGGGAAACAAGACACCTGAAAGCCTACACACAAAAGAACAGATAGAGAAAATAGAAAAATATGAGCAATGTCTCTGGGAATTAAAGGACAGCATGAAATACAAGAATATATGTATCCCTGGTGTCCCAGAAGAAGAAGAGAAAGGAAAAGGGGCAGAAGAAATAATAGAGGAAATAATGAAAATTTCCCATCTCCTTTGAAAGATATAAAATTACAGATACAAGAAGCGCAGCATACCTCAAACAGAATAGATATGAAAAGGCCTATGCCAAGACACTTAATAATCAGATTATCAAACATCAAAGATAATGAGAGAATCCCGAAAGCAGCATGAGAAAGTGATCCATCACATAAAAAAGAAGCTTGATAAGACTATGTGCAGATGCCTCAATAGAAACTATGGAGGTAAAAAGAAAGAGGGTTGCTATATTTAAGATACTGAAAGAGCAAAACCACCAACCAAGAATCCTATATCTGGCAAAGCTGTCCTTCAAATATGGGGGAGAGCTTAAAATATTCTCTGACAAACAGACAATGACAGAGTTTGTGAAGACACCTGCTCTACAGGAAACACTAAAGGGAGCACTGCAGATAGCAACAAAAGAGAAGTGAGAGGTTTGGGAAGAAATTTTGGGAGATAGTAGCACAGCAATGTAAGTACACTGAACAAAGATGACTGTGAGTATGGTTGAAAGAGGAAGGGTAGGACCATGTGGGACACCAGAATGAAAGACCAAAGATAAAGACTGGTACTGTATATCTCAGTGAAACTTAAGGTGCTCAATGATTGTAATGAAAGGTACAAATATATTTTTACATGAGGTAGAACAAATGAATGTCAACATTGCAAGGTGCTAAAAATAGGGTGGGATTGGGAGGAAAATACAATCAATGCAACCTAGAGAATATAATTGACAGAAACATTGTATTATGCTTCCTTTAGTATTACAAAGGCAATATACCAAAGCTAAAAGAATATAGGGGGGCATAGGGAAGGAGATGGGAGTCCTGGCATTGGTGATGTTATCTGACTCCTTATTCTACTTTACTTTTATCCTATCTTTCCTTTTGTTGCTTCCTAGCTGTCATGTTTTTTTTTTCTCTCTCTTTTCCTTTTTCTTTTGTCTCACTATCTTCTTTGACTCTCCTTGCTTCTTTGTGGAAGAAATGGAAATGTCCTTATATAGACAGTGGTGAAGGTGGTGATCAGTACATAAATATGTGACTATACAAGGAACCAACAATTGTTTACTTAGGGCAGAATGTATGGTGTGTGAACAAAACCATCTAAAAATGGGTTGATGATGAAACCTTGATGGCACTATATTGAGTGAAATAAGACAGACACATAAGGACTAACATTGCAGTCTCTCACTGATATGAAATAATTATAATATGTAAACTCATAGACATGAAATACAAGCTACCAGGATATAGAATGAGGCTAAAGAATGGGGAGCAGTTGCTTATTATGAGGAGAATGTTCAACTACAGTGAACTTAAACATTTGGAAATGGACAGAAGTGATGCTAGCACATTGTGAGAATAACTAACAGTGCTGAATGGTGTGTGAATATAGTGGAAAGTGTAAGTTCAGAGTCATGTATGTCACCAAAAGGAAAGTTGGAGGTTAAAAAATGGGAACATATAAAACAGTGAATCTTTCAGTGGACAATGTCTGTGATTAACTGCACAAATATTAGAAATCTCTCTCATGAACTAGAACAAATGTATGACACTATAACTAGCAGTTAATAAGAGAGGGGCATATAGGAAAAATATATACCTATTGTAAATTATATACTACAGTTAGTAGTATTTTAACATTCTTTCATCAACAGTAACAAATACACTATACCAAAACTATTAATCAATAATGGAGGGGGGGGTGGTTAGAGGTATCAGAGGATTTGAGTTTCCTTTTTTTTTCTTTATGTCTTTTCTGCAGTAATGAAAATTTTCTAAAAATTGAAAAACTAATTAATTACGGTGATGAATGCACAGCTGTCTCATGGTGCCATGGGCAATTGATGGCATACTTTGGTTCTTTTGATAATTGTATGGTATATGAATAATCTCAATATTTTATATATATATATATATAATATATATATATATACACACACACACACACACACACTAGAGAAACACAACAGCAGATTTGAAGATACTGAAGAAAGAATAAGTGAAATAGAGGAAATGGCAATTCAATGTGAACACCCAAAAGAACTATAGATGAAAAAATTGAAAATTTTGAAATGGAACTCAGGGAAATGGACAATGTGACGCACACAATGAGAATCAATGGTGTCCCAGAAGGAGTAGATAAAAGGGCAAGGACATGTATTTGAGGACATAGTTGGGGAAAATTTCCTAACACTTATAAATGATATAAATATGCAAATCAGAGAAGCCCAACAAACACTGAATTGAAAAAATCCTAATAGACCCATGTAGAGACATATACCAATCAAATTGTCAAATGCTGAAGAGGAGAAAGTCATGAAAGGAAAAAGAGAGTAGCAAAGGGAAACCACATAAGACTAAGTATTTGCTACTCCACAGACACCATAGAGATGAAGGCAGTGGTAGGACAAATTTAAGATTTGGAAAGAGAAAAATTGCAAGCCAAGAATCCTTTATGCACAGAAGCTCTCCTTCAAAATTGAGGGAGTTTAAAATTTTCACAGAAAAACAAACAGAGAAAATTTTTTAACAAGAGACCCACCCTTCAAGAAATACTAAAGGGAGCTCTACTGACTGATAAAAAAGAGTTGAGACAGAGGTCTGGAGAAAATCACAGAATTGAAGGGAATTAGCAAGGGTAAAAAAACAGTAAAAGAGAGAGGGGGCAAAAAATAAATCTGACAACTAAAAACCAAAGGATAAGGTGGCTGTTTCAAGAACCGCCTTCACAATAATAATTTTCAGAGTGAATGGTTTAAACTCTCCAATTAAAAGATACAGAATGACAGAATGTATTAAAGTGTATGATCTTCTATATTCAGTTTACAAGAGACTCAACTTAGATCCAGCAACACAAGAAGATTTAAAGGGAATGGATGGAACAAAATATTCCACCCAAGCTTCAGCCTAAAGAAAGCAGGGGTAGCTATAATAATATCATACAAAATAGACATTAAATGCAAAGTGTCATAATATACAAAGAAGGAAACTACATATTAATAAAAGGGACAATTCACCAAGAAAAATTAACCATCATATATATTTATGGACCCAAACAAAGAGCTCCAAAGTCATGAGACAAAAATTGGGAAAACTGAGGTGAGAAATAGAGAGTTCTACAATAATAGCAGGAGATTCAATACATTACAATGTTCTATAGGTAAGACAACTAGACAGAGGTCTAATAAGGAAATTGAGAACCTCAACAATGTGATAAATGAATTAGACTTAACAGACATATATAGGTCATTCCATCCCAAATTACCAATTCTACTGTAGCACTAATGGAATGTTTTCCAAGATATATCATATGATGGGGCACAAAATAAATATTAATACATTTAGAAAGATTGAAATTGTAAAAAGCACATTCTCTGATCATAACGGAATGCAACTAGAAATCAACTACCAAAGAACCACAAATATATGGAGGTTAAACAACAAGCTCCTAAAGAAATAGTGGAACAAACACGAAATTGTAAGACAAACTAGTAAATATCTAGAGAAGGATGAAAATGAGTATGCAATATACCAAAACCTATGTGATGTGATAAAAGGAGTTATGAAAGGGAAATTTATAGCTCTACTTGCATTCATCCAAGAGGAAGAATGAGCTAAATATAAAGACACAACTGAACAAGTGAAAAGTCTAGGGAATCAAATGCAATGTAACACTAAAGCAAGTAGAAGAAAAGAAATAACAAAGATTAAAGCAGAAATAAATGACCTGGAGAACAACAACAACAAAAAAAAAAAAATAAAGAGAATAAGTAAAACCAAAAGTTGATTATTTGAGATCAATGAGATTGACAAACCCTTAGCTAGACTGATAAAGTAAAAAAGGGAGATGATCCAAATAAACAGAATCAGGAATGAGAGTGGGGTCATTACTATGGCTCTAGAAGAAATTTAAATAATCATAAGAAGACTATGAAAAACTGTGTGCCAACAAATTAGACAGTTTAGAAGAAATGGACAATTTCCCAGAAACACATGAAAAACCTAGACTGATCTGAGAAGAAATAGAAGACCCCAAAAAACCACTCACAAATAAAGAGAGCCTATCAGTTATCAAATATCTGATAGGTCCAGTTATCAGGTCCAGATGGCTTCATAAGAGAATTTTAACAAACTTTCCAAAAGTAACATCCCATTTATGCTCAAACTCTTTCAAAAATTTGAAGAAAATAGAACACTACCTTACTTATTTTATGAAGCTGATATCACTGTAATACAAAAAGTAGATAAAGATACCACAAGAAAGGAAAACCAAAGGTCAATCTCCAAAGCGAAGATAATTTGAGATATTGATTTTTTTTGCCTTGGACAGACTGTATGCTATGTGAAATTCAGAACCCCATACTTAATAAGTCAAACCCTCAATTGAGGCTTGCTCTTGTGAAATATATGGCTGTAAAGGGGGGCCAATCCCATCTATAATTATGCCTGGGAGACACCTCCAGAGAACCTCTTGTTGCTCAGATGTGGCCTTTCTCTCTCTAAGCCCAACTCTAAAATAAATTCATCACCCTTCTCCCTATGTGGGACATGACTCCCAGGTGAGTGAGTCTCCATGGCACTGAGGGATACCTAACCCAGGAATGAGCCTGGCTGTGAAATTGATCAGAAGGGGGAAAAGAAAAGGAACAAAAAAAGGTTTCAGTGGCTAAGAGATTTCAAATAGCATCAATAGGCTATCCTGGAGGTTACTCTTAGATATTCCAAATGGCCACATTAGGACAAGCCTAAATCAACAGTAGTCCCCCAAACCTAAAGAATACCCTTGTCTCTGTATGAGACTCTATAAATTTATCACTAAGTTTACTTTTCCAAAACTTAAATCCTCCAATGTGTTCCTATGCCAGATAAGTCCCAAACCCAGAGAAAACCAGCTTCTTCAAGAGCAACAACCACAACCACAATATTGACAGCCGCTTTTTTCAATTTGAACAATTTAGGGAGGTCACTGCCCAGACATCCCTGAAAATATAGAAACTTATTAAATGAGAGGAAGGCATAACAATAGACAGGAGAGGGTTTAACAAAGGATTTTGAAAACTGACTCTTTATATAAATATTTGTTTTATTTTATTATTTTTAGTTGCTAGGGTATTAGAATAGTTAGAAGGAAATAACTGAAAAGATGAAACTGCAGCCCATCACATTCTTTGAAATTTTCTCAATGATTACTCTTTAATTTTACTTTCAAAGTTATCACCTTTCTGTATATACGTTATATTTAACAATGAGGAAATAACTGAAATTGTGGAACTGTAGCCCATAACATTCTTTGAAATTACCTATATAACTACTTGTTAAATTATTCTTTGTAAGTTATCACCTTTCTGTCTATATGTCATATTTCACAATAAGGAACTAACTGAAATTGTGGAACTGTAAACCATAACATTTGAAATTTGCCAACTACTTGTTGAATCATAATTTGTACATTATCACTTTTCAGTATTATGTTATTTTTCACAATAACAATGTAAAAGTAAATAAATAAATGAATAACCACTGGATTATAACCCAAAGTAAAAAAAAAATCCATGAGTTCATACAAATATAAACAAGTTAATATGCAGAAGAATTCCAACAAACTTTTGTAGATATTCTCCTCTTTAGGATGTGGAATATAATTTCAACTCCTCAAATATAGGTTGTGCATAGAGACCTTCCTCCAAAGATTAAAGTATGGAAATGGAGAAAAAAAAAAGAGTAACTCTGTAGTTAGGAAAACTTACAAAACAACCTCAAGACAGATTATCAAGGTTAACCTTGGTTATGAGAAATCATATTGAAAGTATGTTCCCTTCATATGATATGAAAACATTGGCACTTTTCCATTGGAATCTTAGGCTTGGAAATATATTTCCTACATCTTATTAGAAAAGGAGCAGACGAATACCTAGCTGTTGATTGGGGTTGTTGTTATCAATGGGCAGGACTTGTAAATGCCAGGCTGAGAATTTAGAACAGCCAGTCAAGAGAAATATGGCCAAATTTGGCAATCAGCAATTCACATATCCAAAGAACAGACCTATTGAATCTCCTAAACCAGAAGCTTGAATGTTTTTATTAAATTGCCAGTGGAAGACAGAAAGTGCTGATTTAACCTATTCTTCCTTAACCACAAATAATTGGTAATTTTCCCAGTCTGGTACTGAGTAGTAAGCATCTCGTTGTCAAACAACTAAGTATCAAACTCTTGTGCCATTACATGCATAGAAAGGCTATGTGTTCATCAATTTAAAAGCAGAAGAAATAGACATTAAATACCCACACTATTCTACCCATTCAACAATACTTACTGCAAAGTCCCAAAGCTGCAAACTTTGACACATAGTGACAAGGTATATTTTATATTACATGTATGCATATATATTGTGTGTGCATGTATATGCACACACATGCACACACATAGTACTAGATATAAAATGGCTATTAACAGTTCCTGCAAAAATTCACTTTCAATTGAGGCTAGAGCTCCTATGCCTTGGGATGGTTTGACTTCACAATTGAGAAATACTGCTAACGTCTCACTTCCATAATAAAATATATGATTGCATGTTCAACAAGCTTCTCAGTCAAAAAACAACTGTAAGTTAAGATAGAAAACAAAAATGAACAACCGAGTACAATTTATCTCTGCAATTTGTCCAGGCACCTTGTAGAAAATTTCCCTAACTAGACTGGAAAATCTGTGGCACCTTCCAATTTTCCCCTAATGTACTGTCCCTGCTAATGTTTCAATCTCTGTCAACAAAATCACACTTAAGGGATCAGCTGCTTGGTAGCCTTAACTGCCTCTGTGATAGCCTTGCATACAGGCCCTTTCTCTTCTTATTAAAGCATGACTGGAAGCTTTTTAAAAGTGAGTTTGGGAAACAACAAGAAAATACAGGCCTCCTGTCAGACTAAAGGCATTAACTTTCTGGGTCAAGATTGTGGTAAGAGTATGGGCTGGCCACCAAGGGAATCCATAAATCTTGGCCCAAAAATGTCCCCTACACATATTGTCCTCCCATCAGTTATGATGCACTTAGATGCAAATTTGGAGAGTCTCATTTTCAAGGAATTAGTGAGCTTTTTATTTTAAATCTTTCTTTGAAGAGGAGGAAACAGAGGAGGTGGAATTTGCATGCATACAGCCTGGAGCAAAATCCAAGCTTTTAGAAGAAATACACTAGGAGTTGGATGATTTCAAATCATCTGTGCTATTGATGCCACAAACTGATGCACTAGAAGAATCAGATTTCTTTTGATTTAGGGTCATATAAAAAGATATTTCTTTTGCTGCCCTTTTTGCTGAATGTCTGTGGTTCATCCAGCTCATCAGGCACATGCACTTCATCATTGTCTTGAATGCCACTACTGGCATCTTTAGGGCCTTTGGAGGGACTCTGAATTTCTGAAGGGGACTTACCTGCTGAGTGGGCAGAGTTGCACTGAGAGTGGACTTTGGGTGCCATCTTGCCATTCCACATTTTTTCAAGTCATTTCTTCAGAGAAGAACATTTTCTTCATTCCTGTAATTTTTTGGTTTTAAACACAGGACAGAAGAGAATGTGAGCTAGGATTTTGATATCAGCATGTGAAATGGACTTTTAGTGTATATTTTTGGAAGTAGAGGTTTCACGTTGTTTCTTTGGGGACTTTTCTTTGGCAATTTTCAGTACTCCTGATATTCTGCATGGTCCATGTTCTTATTTGGAGCAATACTTTCATTCTTAACTGAACTTTTGATGTGTTTGCTTGAGCAGATATTTTAACTGCTCTGCCACTGCTATGAGCAAATTTTAGACCTATCCACAGAATGTCTTTTCTGGCTTTCATTTCATTTTGGGTTTTCCCATCCACTTTATGGCCAGTTTTAAGTTTTTCATTCACAGGAGTTACACTTTTATTTTTCCATTTTTTTTTTACTTCTAGTTTTATTGAGATATATTTAGACACAATGTATTCCATCCAAAGTATACAATCAGTGTCTGATATGGTCATCACCTAGCTGTGCAATCCTCATCACACTCAATTTTAGACCATTTTCATTGCTCCAAAAATGAAAATATCAGACAGACATTGAAAAAAAAAACCCCAAACACCCCATATCCCTTATCCCCATGTATTACTGACCACTAACATCTGCATGGCACACTGCCACCACTGATGAAAGAAAATTAAGTTTTTATTGTTAACCATAGTCCTTAGCCTGCAATAGGTAATCTTCCTCCATAAACCACTTTAGTGTTAACTCTTTGTACATGTGTTGTACATTTGTACTATTTCATGAAATAACTTACTTATATTTGTAGTGTTTGTTAATCAGTGTCATACATGACTCTAAACAACCCTTTTCAACCAAATTCACCCACCATATACCACTGTAGTTCATAATCCCAGTAATGAACTACCTTTACCTCCATCCATTTCAAAACATTTAATTTCAACCTCATTAAAACTCTGTAAATATCAGGCAACCACTCCCCTTCTCTACTTTCTATCTCTAAGTACCTTATATTCTACATTTTAAGACCCTGAGTTTACATATCTAAGTTAGTTCATATTAGTGAAATCATACAATATGTCCTTATGTATCTGACTTATTTCACTCTGCATTATGTCCTCAAGGCTCATTCATGTTGTCACAAGCCTCAGGACCTCTTTCTTTGTTACTGTTGCACAATATTCCATCATATGTATACACCATATTTTGATTTATCACTATGAACATCATTACACAAATGGCTGCTTATGTTCCTGTATTCAGATCTTCTGGATATAACAAATAGCAGAATCACCAGTTTGTAGGGCAACTCAATACTTAGTTTTCTGAGAAACTGCCAAAATGTCTTCCACAATGGCTGTACCATTTTATATATCCACCAGCAGTTAATGAATGTTCTTATTTCTCCATTTCATCTCCCAAACTGGTAGTGTGGTAGTGTCCTGTTTGTTTAGCAGTGGCCATTCTTATAGGTGTGAGATGATATCTCATTGTGGTTTTGATTTGTATTTTCATAATAGCTAAGGAAGATTAACATCTTTCCATGTGTTTTGTAGCCATTTGTGTTTCCTCTTTGGAAAAAAGTATATTCATATCTTACACCCATTTTATAATTGAGTTTTTCGTCCTTTTATTGTTGATTTGCAGAATTTTTTCATACATACTGGATAGCAAACACTTATCAGATATACAGTTACAAAATATTCTCTCCCATTGGGTTGGCTGCCTTTTCACCCTTTTGACAAAATCTTTGAAGCCCAGAAGTGTTCAATTTGAGGAGTTTGCATTTATCAATTTTTTTCTTCTGTTGCTTTTGCTGTGGGTTTAAGTTCTAAGAAGCTACCTCTTATCACTAGGTCTTGAAGATGTTTCCCTACATTTTCTTCTAGGAGTTTTATGGTACTGGCTCATATTTAAGCCTTTGATCCACATTGTTTTAATCATTGTATAGTGTGTGAGATAGAGGCCTTCTTTCTTTACTTTGTCTATGAATATCCAGTTCTACCAACCTCATTTGTTGAGAAGACTATTCCATCCCAGATTGGTGAATTTGGGGGCTTGCCAAAAATTGATTGACCATAGATCTGAAGCTCTATTTTTGAACTCTCAGTTCAATTCCATTGATCAATGTGTCTATGTGCCAGTAGTATGCTGTTTTGAATATTGTGGCTTTATAATAAGCTTTACATGGAAATTAAGTCCTCCAACTTGTTCTTTTTCTAGATGTCTTTGGCTATTAGAGATCACTTTCTATTCCAAATATATTTGATAATTACTTTCCCAATTCTACAGAATATGTTGCTGGAATTTTGATTGGTACTTCTTTGAATCTGTAGATCAATTTGGGTAGAATTGACATTTTAATGATATTTATCCTTCCTATTCATGAACACAGAATGTCTTTCCAACTATTTACATCTTCTTTGATTTCTTTTACAGACATTTCATCATTTTCTGTGTACAGGTCCTTTACATTCTTGGTTAAGTTCATTCCTAAATACTTGATTCTTTTAGTTGCTGTTGTGAATGTAAGTGTTTTTCTTAATTGCCTCCTGGGTTAGCTCATTAGAAACACTACTAATTTTTGCATGTTGATCTTCTATCCCAACAATTTGCTGAATTTACTAGCCTGAGTAGCTTAGCCATAGATGTCTTGGGATTTTCAAAATGTAGGTTCCTGCCATCTGCAAATAATGAGAGTTTTAATTCTTCCTTTCTGATTTGTGTGCCATTTATTTCTTTTTGTTTTCTATTTGCTCTAACTAGATCTTCTAACACAATGCTGAACAACAGTGGTGAGAGTGGGTATCCTTGTCCCATTCCTGATCTTAGGGGGAAGGCATTCAGCCTCTCACCATTGAGTATGATGTTGGCTGTGGAATTTCATGTATGTCCTTTATCGTATTGAGGAAGATTTCACTGATTCCTTGTTTTTGAAGTTCTTTTATCAAGAAAGAATGCTGAATTTTTTGCTGCATCAACTGTGATCACATGATTTTCCCTTTTGATTTGTTAATATGTTGTATTACATTAATTGATTTTCTTGATTTGAATCACCCTTGCATATTTAGAATAAAACCCACTTGGTCATGGTGTATTATATTTTTAATGTGCCAATGGGTTCGATTTGCAAGTATTTTATTGAGAATTTTTGCATATATAATAATTATGGAGAATAACCTGTAGTTTTCCTTTTTTTGTAGTATCTTTATCATATTTTGGTATTAGAGAGATTTTACCTTCATAGAATGAGTTAGGTAGTATTTGCTTTTCTTCAAATTTTTGGAAGAATTTGAGTGGGAATGATGTCAGTTCTTTTTGGAATGTTTGCAAAAATTCCCCTGTGAAGACCTGTGGACATGGGCTTTTCTTTGTAGGAGATTTTTTATAACTTAGTGAATTTTTTTACATGTGATTGATTTGCTGAGGTCTTCTATTTCTTCTCACATCAATATCAGTTATTTGTGTGTTCCTAAAGAATTTTCCATTTCATCTAAGTTGTCAAGTTTGTTGGCATAAAGTCATTCATTATATCCTCTTATGATCTTTTATATCTTCTGTGTCATGGTAATGATGCCCCTCTCATTTCTGATTTTATTTGTGTCTTTATTCTTTTTGGCTTTGTCAATCTGGCTAAGGCTTTATTGATATCTTTGTTCTCAATGTATGAACTTTTGGTTTTATTTATTTTCTCTTTTTTCTTCTCTAATTTATTTATTTCCACTTTAATCTTTGTTATTTCTTTTCTTCTACTTGATTTATGGTAAGTTTGTAACTCTTTCCCTAGTTTCTCCAGTTTTTCCATTAGTTCTTTGGTTTTAGATATCTCTTCTTTCTTAATGTAGGTATTTCAAGCTATAAATTTCCCTCTCAGCACTGCCTTTCCTGCATCCCTTAAGTTTTGATATGTTATATTCTCATTCATCTCTAGAAACTTACTGATCTCTCTGGCAATTTATTCTTTGATCCATTAGGATTGTTTAAGAATGTGTTATTTAACCTCAATATATTTGTGAATCTTCTAATTCTTCTGAGGTTGGTGGTTACCAGTTTAATTCCATTATGATTAGAGAAAATGCTTTGAATACATTCAATAATTTTAAAATTAATAACTACTATTTTATGCCCCAGGTTATGATCTGTCCTAGAGAATGTTCAATGAGTATTTGAGAAGAATATTTTTCCTACAGTTTTAGGATGCAACAATCTATATATGTCTCTTAGGTATAACTCATTTATCATGAAATTTAAGTTCTATTTTCCTTATTGACCCTCTTTCTAATTGTTCTATATATTGAAGAGAGTGGTATGTTGAATTCTCACCTTCCTAGTCATAGGAAAGTCCTAGTGCTTCTTTCAGTTTTGCCAAGGTTTGCCTCATGCACTTTGGAGCAACTTGATTGGGTGCATAAACACTATGATTCTTATTTCTTCTTGGTGAATTACCACTTTTATTAATATATAGTGTCCTTCCTAGTCTCATAAAATTTTTGCATTTAAAGTCTATTTTATCTGATATTGGTAGACATCAGGTTTTTTGGTTATTAGATGAATGGGAAATATTATTCCATCATTAGCTTTCAACCTATTTGTGTCTTTGAGTCTAAAGTAAGTCTTTTGTAAATGTAATATAGATAGGTCATAGTTATTTATCCATTTTGCCAATCCATGCCTTTTGATTGAAGTGTTTAATTCATTAATATTCTACATTATTACTGTAAAAGCTGTCACTGCTTCAAGCATTTTATCCCTTGGCTTTTGTTTACCAAATCTAGTATCTTTTTCTCTTTTTGTCTTTTTAGTTACTGTTACTGATAGACATCATTTCTATACTCCCCTCTAATCCTCTTTCACCTTTTTTTTCAGCTAGCAGCACCCCCTTTTTCATTTCTTACAGGGAGGTTCCCTTCTTAACAAGTTCTGTAAGCCATGTTTATCTGTGAAGATTTTAAAATCTCCCTCACTTTAGAAGGAAAGCTTTACTTGATAAAGAATTCTTGGCTGGCAGTTTTTCTCTTTCAGAATCTTAAACATATCATACCACTGCCTTCTCACCTCCATGGTTCCCAATGAATAGTCAGTGTTTAATCTAATATGGCTTCCCTTGTATATGGTGTATCACTTTTCCCTTGTTGCTTTCAGGATTATCTAATTTTTTTGGCATTTGACAATCAGATTAGTATGTGTCTTGGAGTGGCTCTACTTGAATTTATTCTATTTGGAGTTCATTGAGCTTCTTTGATTTGCATATTTATGTCTTTTATACAGGTGTGGAATTTCTTCCCAATATTCTCCTCAAATAATTGTCCTAACCCTTTACTGTTCACTTCTCCTCCTGGGACACCAATTATAATTATATTATATTCATGCACTTCATGTTTTCCATCATTTTCCTCAGATCCAATTCAAGTTTTTCCATCTTTTTCACCATCTGTTATTTTGTGTGTTTGAATGCACTTGCTGTGTAGTCTAATTCACTTATTCTTCCTTCTGCCTCTTCAAATCTGTTGTTTGTCTCTAGTATGTTTTGAATTTGATCTACAATAATTTTCATTTCCATGAGTTATATTCTTTATCTATGTATTCTTTCAAATTTTTATTTATACTTTTCTAGTGTCCTCTTCCTATACCTTATCTCTTTATTCATCTCATTAAAGTTAATTAGACACTTGTTTGGACACCCTTGATTAGCTGTCCCAAATTCTGTGTCTCCTCTGGTTTTTTTTTTTAATATTCATTTTATTGAGATATATTCACATACCACGCAGTCATACAGAACAAATTGTACATTCGATTGTTCACAGTACCATTACATAGTTGTACATTCATCACCAAAATCAATCCCCGACACCCTCATTACCATACACATGAAAATAACCAGAATAGCAATTAAAGTGAAAAAGAGCAACTAAAGTAAAAAAGAACACTGGGCGCCCTTGTCTGTTTGTTTGTTTGTTTCCTTCCCCCACCTTTCCACTCATCCATCCACAAACTAGACAAAGGGGAGTGTGATCCCCATGCCCCCCCCAATCCCACTGTCCCCCCTCATAAGCCACATTTTTATACAATTGTCTTCAAGATTCATGGGTTCTGGGTTGTAGTTTGATAGTTTCAGGTATCCACCACCAGCTACCCCAATTCATTAGAACGTAAAAAGGGTTGTCTATATTGTGCATAAGAGTGCCTGCCAGAGTGACCTCTCAGCTCCTTTTGGAATCTCTCTGCCACTGAAGCTTATTTCATTTCCTTTCACATCCCCCTTTTGGTCAAGAAGATGTTCTCCATCCCACGATGCCAGGTCTACATTCCTCCCTGGAAGTTATATTCCACGTTGCCAGGGAGAGTCACTCCCCTGGGTGTCTGATCCCACATAGACGGGAGGGCAGTGATTTCACCTTTCAAGCTGGCTTAGCTAGAGAGAGAGGGCCACATCTGAGCAACAAAAAGGTAAATGGGAGGAGGATTTTAGGCACAAGTATAGGGAGGCCTAGCCTCTCCTTTTCAGCAACAGTCTTCCCAAGGGCAAATCCTGTGGTAGAGGGCTCAATCCATCAAACCACCGGTCCCCAATGTCTGTGGGCATGTTAGAAACCATCCGAGGTAGGGCAGGCCAATACTCCTGCATTCTCCACCAGCTCCTCAAGCGGGCTATGCATATTTTTTCCTTGTTTTTTTAAACTTTTTTTTTCTAAATCAACTGTATGAAAACTAAAAAAATTAAAAAAACATACAGTAAAAGAACATTTCAAAGAGACCATAACAAGGGAGTAAGAAAAAGACAACTAACCTAAGATAACTACTTTATTCCAACATGCTCCTAGTCTACCCCAAGAAAGTAACCTAATATAGCAACATTTCTGTAGACTTGTTCCTACTATATCCATCAGAAATTAACAGACCATAGCCATTCCTGGGCATTCCCAGAATGTTAAATTTACCCACTATAGCTTATCTGTTCTTCTTGGGATTATTGTTCCCCCTTCCTTAATTGCTCTCTGTCGCTAGTTCCCCTACACTCTACACTATAAACCATTTGTTTTACATTTTCAAAGTTCACAGTAGTGGTAGCATATAATATTTCTCTTTTTGTGCCTGGCTTATTTCACTCAGCGTTATGTCTTCAAGGTTCATCCATGTTGTCATATGTTTCACGAGATCGTTCCTTCTTACGGCCATGTAGTATTCCATCGTGTGTATATACCACATTTTATTTATCCACTTATCTGTTGAAGGACATTTGGGTTGTTTCCATCTCTTGGCAATTGTGAATAATGCTGCTATGAGCATTGATGTGCAGATATCTGTTCGTGTCACTGCTTTCCAATCTTCTGGGTATATACCGAGAAGTGCAATCGCTGGATCGAAGGGTATCTCTATATCTAATTTTATAAGGAACTGCCAGAATGACTTCCAGAGTGGCTTAACCATTATACAGTCACACCAACAAAGAACAAGAATTCCAATTTCTCCACATCCCCTCCAGCATTTGTAGTTTCCTCTTTGTTTAATGGCAGCCATTCTAATTGGTGTGAGATGGTATCTCATTGTGGTCTTAATTTGCATCTCTCTAATAGCTAGTGAAGTGGAACTTTTTTTCATGTGTTTCTTGGCCATTTGTATTTCTTCTTCAGAGAACTGTCTTTTCATATCTTTTGCCCATTTTATAATTGGGCTGTCTGTACTATCGTCATTGAGTTGTAGGATTTCTTTATATATGCAAGATATCAGTCTTTCGTCAGATACATGGTTTCCAAAAACTTTTTCCCATTCAGTTGGCTGCCTCTTTACCTTTTTGAGAAATTCCTTTGAGGTGCAGAAACTTCTAAGCTTGAGGAGTTCCCATTTATCTATTTTTTCTTTCGTTGTTTGTGCTTTGGGTGTAAAGTCTAGGAAGTGGCCACCTAATACAAGGTCTTGAAGATGTTTTCCTACATTATCTTCTAGGAGTTTTACGGTACTTTCTTTTATATTGAGATCTTTGGTCCATTTTGAGTTAATTTTTGTGTAGGGTGTGAGGTAGGGGTCCTCTTTCATTCTTTTGGATATGGATATCCAACTCTCCCAGCCCCATTTGTTGAAAAGACCTTTATGACCCAGTTCAGTGACTTTGGGGGCCTTATCAAAGATCAGTCGGCCATAGATCTGGGGTTCTATCTCTGAATTCTCAATTCAATTCCATTGATCTATATGTCTATCTTTGTGCCCATACCATGCTGTTTTGACAACTGTGTCTTTATAATAAGCTTCAAAGTCAGGGAGTGTAAGTCCTCCCACTTGGATTTTCTTTTTTAGAGTGTCTTTAGCAATTCGAGGCATCTTCCCCTTCCAAATAAATTTGATAACTAGCTTTTCCAAGTCTGCAAAGTAGGTTGTTGGAATTTTGATTGGGATTGCATTGAATCTGTAGATGAGTTTGGGTAGAATTGACATCTTAATGACATTTAGCCTTCCTATCCATGAACATGGAATATTTTTCCATCTTTTAAGGTCCCCTTCTATTTCTTTTAATAGAGTTATGTAGTTTTCTTTGTATAGGTCTTTTACATCTTTGGTTAAGTTTATTCCTAGGTACTTGATTTTTTTAGTTGCTATTGAAAATGGTATCTTTTTCTTGAGTGTCTCTTGAGTTTATTCATTTCTAGCATATAGGAACGTTACTGACTTATGTGCATTAATCTTGTATCCTGCTACTTACTAAATTTGTTTATTAGCTCCAGTAGCTGTATCATCAATTTCTCAGGGTTTTCCAGATATTAGATCATATCATCTGTAAACAATGATAGTTTTCCTTCTTCCTTTCCAATTTGGATGCCTTTTATTTCTTTGTCTTGCCAGATTGCCCTGGCTAGCACTTCCAGCACAATGTTGAAAAACAGTGGTGATAGCGGGCATCCTTGTCTTGTTCCTGATCTTAGAGGGAAGGCTTTCAGTCTCTCACCGTTGAGTACTGTGCTGGCTGTGGGTTTTTCATATATGCTCTTTACAATATTGAGGAAGCTTCCTTCAATTCCTACCTTTTGAAGTGCTTTTATCAAAAAGGGATGTTGGATTTTGTCAAACGATTTTTAACATCTATTGGGATGATCATTTGATTTTTCCCATTTGATTTGTTAATGTGTTGTAATACATTGATTTTCTTATGTTGAACCATCCTTGCATGCCTGGAATGAACCCCACTTGGTCATGGTGTATGATTTTTTTAATGTGTCTTTGGATTTGATTTGCAAGTATTTTGTTGAGGATTTTTGCATGTATATTCATTAGGGAGATTGGCCTGTAGTTTTCCTTTTTTTGTAGCATCTTTGCCTGGTTTTGGTATCAGATTGATGTTAGCTTCATAAAATGAGTTAGGTAGTGTTCCATTTTCTTCAGTGTTTCAAAAGAGTTTAAGATTGGTGTCAATTCTTTTTGGAAAGTTTGGTATAATTCCCCTGTGAAGCCATCTGGCCCTGGGCATTTATTTATGGGAAGCTTTTTGATGACTGATTGGATCTCTTTGCTTGTGATTGGTTGGTTGAGATCTTCTGTTTCTTCTCTGGTCAGTCTAGGTTGTTCATATGTTTCCAGGAAATTGTCCATTTCCTCTACATTATCCAGTTTGTTGCCATACAGTTGTTCATAGTATCCTCTTATAATTTTAATTTCCTTGGGATCTGCAGTAATGTCACCTTTCTCATTCATTATTTTGTTTATATGTGTCTTCTCTCTTTTTGATTTTGTCAGTCTAGCTAGGGACTTGTCAATCTTGTTGATCTTCTCAAAGAACTAACTTTTGGTGTTATTTATCCTCTCTATTGTTTTTTTGTTCTCTATGTCATTTATTTCTGTTTTAATCCTTGTTATTTCTTTTCTTCTACTTGGTTTAGGATTGGTTTGCTGTTCATTTTCTAGCTTCTTCAGTTGATCCATTAGTTCTTTGATTTTGGCTCTTTCTTCCTTTTTAATATATGCATTTAGTACTATAAATTTCCCCCTCAGTACCGGTTTTGCTGCATCCCATAGGTTTTGGTATGTTGTGTTCTCATTTTCATTTGTCTCTATATATTTAGCAATTTCTCTTGCTATTTCTCCTTTAACCCACTGATTGTTCAGGAGCGTGTTGTTTAATCTCCAGGTATTTGTGAATTTTCCAAGTCTCTGATGGTTATTGACTTCTAATTGTATTCCATTGTGTTCAGAGAATGTGCTTTGAATAATTTTAATCTTTCTAAATTTATTGAGCCTTGTTTATGTCCCAGTATATGATCTATTCTGGAGAAAGTTCCATGAGAAGAATGTGTATCCTGGTGATTTGGGATGTAATGTTCTATATATGTCTGTTAAATCCAATTCATTTATCAGATTGTTTAGGTTTCCAATTTCCTTATTGGTCTTCTGTCTGGTTGATCTATCTATAGCAGAGAGTGATGTGTTGAAGCCTCCAACAATTATTGTGGAAACATCAATTTCTTCCTTAGTTTTGCCAGTGTTTCTCTCATGTATTTTGTGGCACCTTGATTGGGTGCATTAACATTTATGATTGTTATTTCTTCTTGTTGAATTGCCCCTTTTATTAGTATGTAGTGACATTCTTTGTCTCTCAAAATATCCCTGAATTTAAAGTCTATTTTATCTGAGATCAATATTGCTGCACCTGCTTTCTTTCGGCTGTAGCTTGCATGAAATATTTTTTTTCCATCCTTTCACTTTCAATTTCTTTTTGTCCCTGTGACTAAGATGAGTCTCTTGTATGCAACATATTGATGGTTCATTTGTTTTGATCCATTCTGTGAATCTATATCTTTTAATTGGGGAGTTTAATCCATTTACATTCGACATTATAACCGTGAAGGCATTTCTTGAATCAGCCATTTTATCCTTTGGTTTATGTTTGTCGTATGTATTTCTCCCTCTCTCTATTAATATCCTTTAATGTACCCATACCAAATCTCTTTCTCCATGTCTCTCTCCTTTCTTTGTTTCTCTGTCTGTAGGGCTCCCTTTAGTATCTCCAGTAGGGCAGGTCTCTTGTTAGCAAATTCTCTCAGCTTTTGTTTGTCTGTGAAAAATTTAAGCTCTCCCTCAAATTTGAAGGAGAGTTTTGTTGGATAAAGTATTCTTGGTTGGAAATTTTTCTCACTCAGAATTTTAAATATGTTGTGCCATTGCCTGCTCGCCTCCATGGTGGCTGCTGAGTAGTCACTACTTTGTCTTATGCTATTTCCTTTGTATGTGGTGAATTGCTTTTCTCTTGCTGCTTTCAGAACTTGCTCCTTCTCTTCTGTATTTGACAGTGTGATCAGAATATGTCTCAGAGTGGGTTTATTTGGATTTATTCTATTTGGAGTTCACTGGGCATTTATGATTTGTGTATTTATGGTGTTTAGAGGATTTGGGAAGTTTTCCCCAACAATTTCTTTGAATACTCTTCCTAGACCTTTACACTTTTCTTCTCCTTCTAGAACACAAATGAGTCTTATATTTGGACGTTTTATATTATCTATCATATCCCTGAGGTCCATTTCGATTTTTTGGATTTTTTCCCCATTCTTTCTTTTGTTCTTTCATTTTCCATTCTGTCATCTTCCAGTTCACTGATTCATTTTTCAACTTCTTCTAGTCTTGTTCTATGAGTATCCAGAATCTTTTTAATTCGGTCAACAGTTTCTTTAATTTCCATAAGATTATTTATTTTTTTATTTAGTCTTACAATGTCTTCTTTATGCTCTTCTAGGGTCTTCTTGATGTCCTTTATATCCTGTTCCATGCTCTTGATGTCCTTTATATCCCGTGCCATGGTTTCATCATTCATCTTTAGTTCTTTGATTAGTTGCTCTAAGTACTGGGTCTCTTCTGATCTTTTGATTTGGGTGCTTGGGTTATCCATATCATCTGGTTTTTTCATATGCTTTAAAATTTTCTGTTGTTTTTGGCCTCTTGGCATTTGCTTAACTTGGTAGGGTTCTTTTAGGATTTGTAGACCAATTGAAATCCTTATCTCTAATTTGTCAGATCTACAGGTTTGTGGAGTACACTTTCTCTGACTAAACAGCAGGTGGCATCCATGAGCCATCTGTTCCCCTCAAGCCAGTTCTCCCCTGTTTTGCCTCTGTGGTGATTGTGGGAGTGAGTCTTCTGGGGTCCAATTAGTGTACCAAGCTTGCATGTGTAGTTGGTGTTGCCCACCCTGTATAAGGGGTGTGTGTCTGGGCTGTCAGGGAGGGGGGTGACTCTAACAATCAAATCTCCCTGGTGTTCCTGGAGTTTTAAAGCTGCTGCAATAGTCTAATCCTTCAGTTCAGTCCTGCCACAGTTTGTCTCTGCCAGTGACCCACAATTCCTTGGTATTGGTGTGTGGCCCCTGAGACTTGCAAGTGGGTCCCTCTTCCAGGCCTTACACCCCCTGGTCCTCTGTTAAGGGATGACTGTGCTATGTCACAGGTGAGTGCCATCCTCCCAGGGCAGTTCTGAGCTGCCGGTCTGTGTAGGGAGGCTCCCAGTCTGCTGAAATGATGTCTGAATGGGGCTTGTTAATTCCCACTGCTCCACCTTCCCAACTCTGGGACAACCAGCTGAGGATGCAGGGAAGGCTAATGTCCATGCCCAATTTTGTGGTGTATGTGTGTTATTGGAAGCACTTCCATCACACTCGATTGTCTGGGGCAGCTCTGGACTACAGGGCCCGTGACAGGCAGGAGTGTTTCCTGTCCACCAGGATGGTGGCTGTGAGCAGACACCCCCCTTTTCTTGGGAAGTTGTGGTGTTTAGTGAATTTTCACAGCCACTGGATTATTGCCTTTTGTCTCAGAACTCTCTTAGTTCTGCTCTTGTCTTGACCTGCCCAAATTGCAAGTCTTTGAGGCTTTCTGTATTGGGCTTCTTAGAGTAATTGTTTTAGAAAAATAAAAAAATAAAATAAAAAAGGGCCCTTCTGGCAGATCTAATGGCTTATTGAAATGCTAAGAGACAAAGCAATTAGGGCTATTAAGGAAAGATCCAGGGGGCAGAGAGATCAGTTTTTCTTTGGGATTTGAAACTGAGCCTCAGGGCCTGAGCACTGTCCCTCCCCTTTCTATGTTCACCAGAACTCCAAAAAGCCTCCACTATTATTTTTGAGTTTTTCTTGATGTTTTTTGCTATGTCTATCTCCTCTCTGCTGGGTTGGCTGCTCTCAGATTCTCTGGTGTCTGGTCTCAGTCTACCTATGGTTGGAGTTTGGATCAGTAGAATGAATTTCTGATAAGAGCTGCCACTGCAGTTCTCCCTTCTCCTTCCCGGCACTGATGGCCCCTCCTCCCATGGGACTGAGACTGGCAGGGAGGATCATGGGTCCCCTGGCCACAAAAACTTACAGATTTCATTGATCTCAGCAGTTCCATGTTTTCATGAGTGTTGTATGAAGTATGCCCAAAGTCAGATTGCTCTGCGGTGTCCAGTCCACGCACTTCCTGGCTTTCTACCTACTTCCCTGGAGGAGTAAGTAAAACATATACCTCACCAATCCACCATCTTGCCCCACCCCCCCACTGCATGAATTTTCTCCTCTGGCTTTTAACTTGATCATTTGGTTTGTCATACCTTCTTGCGTCTTCATATGCCATGTAATTTTTGGCTGATTCCTTGGCCTTTGATTATCTTGAAAAAATAGTTTTGAAAGTAGGTTTTCCTCACTCATGTAAGACTTTGTTTTGCTTGTGTTTGCATTGAAGTTCTCCCTTGACATTTAGTTTGTCAGTAATTCCCAGCCAAACCAAGTCCGTGATCTCACACAGGTGATGCAGCCCTTCTCCAAAGGCAGTTGGAGGCTGCACTCTAAGGCAGTTTGCCAGACTGCACTTTCCCATGCTTCCCAACAGGTGGTGCTCTTAGGCCATCTATTCCCCACCACCCCACCTCTCCCTTACTACATGACCTCCTGGGCAGGGTCCTGATCATGTCCCAATCCAGTCAAGGCCACAGGTCCCAGTGAATGCTGGAGCCACTGGCTCCATGGGTGGAGTCAGGCACAATGCACCTCATCAGAGAGTCCACTTTTGGGCACAAATGGTCTTGTGATTCCCAGGCTGCTGTGTGGAAATGCTCTGGCCTGCAGAACTTAGATCCAGTTCAAGTTTTTCCATGTTTTCCACCATCTGTTCTTTTGCGTGTTCAATTTCAGTTCACTTATTTTTCTTTCTGCCTTCCCAGCTATCTGCTGGACCAGAAGCATGCTACTTTTCACTTGTCCACATGACCCAGGCTAGAGTGCACCTACTGATCTTGGGGGTGGGGGAAGAAAACCTGGCATTGCAGTGCAGCTCCCTTGCCCTTGTCTCACCACTTGTCTATGAAAAGAGTGCCCTGTTCCCCTGTGGAAAAACAATCAAGGCAGTGGGACCCAGAGTGTCTTTCTCAATGGCCAACTCTCAGATCAACTCTGCTTTGCATCCCTCTCTCTTGCTCAGGCAAATGTTTTTCAGTCTCCCCCAGTTCCAGGCACCCACCGTGGCCTGTCCCAGGGATGGTAGTGGGTACTGGGCAGTAAAGAAGGATGTCTGTTTATAGATAAAATGAGTCTACAGGCTCCTGGCTTTTCCCATTTTAAATCTAGGCACTGTGGGACTCAGGAGGTTAACTCCTGCAGCCAGCAGCAAAGTAGGGATGTGCTGCTTTTCAGCTGCCTGATCTGGCCTGTAGCCAGTGTGGGGCTCAGGATGGTTATGGTTGAGTACATTCATCCAACATTCTCAGTCACAGCTTCTCCACTTTTTCATGCAGGTTTTCTTTATGTAATGCAGCATTTTTTTCTCTGGTCACCCTGAAGCTGGGAACTTTTGCTTTGGTAATTCTCGACCTGTTCTCTAGTTGTTTTATGGCAGAGAAATGAGTTCTACCTATCCTACTCTGTCATCTTCCTGGAATTCCCCACCTCATTTCTCTGGCTTTTATCTCCATATTCAGAAGAGATATTCACACTGATACCTTTCCTCATTTCCTTTTTTTTCAGCAACAACACTGTTTTTACATTGTCACACAGAACTTACCTGGGTCATGGTTAAGTAGCAATCAATATAGAAATGTATTCTTCCCTGTACATTTTTCATTTGGGTCACTTAATTTTCCAAGGAGGTGGCTGAGGTATTGATTGCTTATATGTGTCCCTGATAAACAAAGGGGGAGGATAAGAGAGGTGGTGGTTTTGAATCCACATGCTTTCAGATCAACATGTTTCTGGAGGCGGGACAGAAGATGGGTCATCAGGAACAGCATCATTCACTTCATACTTAACTTCTATCCCTTCTTGGAATGTATTACTTTGAAGCTGCATGGCTTCAGGCTTATCCTTATATCCCTTTTTTGGAAATACTGTCACAGGGATCCCATGGGGTCAAAACCTTTTTGAACTTTCCTTTTGCAGATTTGAAATCCAGATTCTTACACAATCACTTGGCCTTCTCTTCTGTTTCATTCAATAGCATACACACTACTAAGAGCAGGAGTAGAAAGTGCACTGGTCCTGTTTTATTCTGCTTTCTAACTATGAAAATGAAGTGCAAAAGTCCTGACACAAAATTCCTTGAACACAAAAACAAAAACAAACCAAATCAACAACAAAACACTAATAAGCCATTTCCCAGCAGGAGAGATACCATCAGTATGTGCTGTTGGAGGAAACAGAATGGAGAGCCATGAATGGGAGACTCTGAATTTCATAACTTTTGGACAGATCCCTGGGGACCCTGGAGAAGAGATTCTCCCTGATGCAGAACAAAACAACAAGCCCATCCTCTGTTAATTGGTCCAGTATGACCCACACCTCTGAGCTGGGGATTTTTGTGACACTGCAGAGTCCCCAGCTGCTGGCAGCACCATTGTTAGTGCTGTGAGCTGGGGCAGTGATGTCTACTCATGCTTCTCGGGTGCCAGGAGCTGCTATAGCAGTGCGCAGAAGGTAGAGGGTCAGGATCTTACTGAAATGTGGCTATGGTGGGCTCCACAACCCAAGTGGGCAACTTCTCAGCCTCCAGCTTTGGCCCTGCTGACGCCAGGCTGCTGGTGAGCTCCCTGTCAGTGTTGGAGGTGGTGGGAGCAGTGTCTCATCTGCCTGAGGTGCATACTGCTGACTATCAGCCTCACCATCTTTCACAGAAGTTTCAGTACCCATGACCTCAAGGGGGTCAGTGCCTGCCTTGTTGCAGGAATGGGTTCCATTTCTGGCTCTGCCTCACAGACTTCTCTCACACCAGGGTTTCTCTGAAGTCACTGTTGCCTCTGCAGCCTCAGCCACCATTTTCTCTCCAGCTTCTCCCTCCTCCAACTCTGGCTGCAAGGGAGGTAGCAGCAATGCTGCTTCCATCATTCACTTTCATCACTAAGACTCTTCTTAAGTATAAAATAGTAAAACTGAAGGTGTGTCTGGAGCAAAAAAATAAAAATCCACCATATCTAGTCAATATTGTTTAAATATGGGTGAATATCTTTGCTCCAAACCATTTTGGAACTGGCAATTTGCAGCCATGTCTGGCAGCTTCTGATCAGTTTAATGATTTTCTGAGCAAGCTATCATGATACCTCTTTAAAGTATCATACCCTGTAAAAAATTCATTCACTATAAATGTGGATTGCAGTGTATTTTGTTTTATTGAGTAAGAGAAGGGGTGTGTGGGAAAACATGGCACCGGGTTATTCCCTGGAATGTGCTATGGTGGCAATGTTATCAATTGCCTCAGAAAAGTGAAGAAAAACTTCATTTTCTAAGATGTCTTTGCAGTGATTTCTTTCTCATGTCCAACCTCATTTTGAATCTCCACACAGCTGCCTAACCGATATTACTAATATGTGAGTCTGATCATAAGAGTCTTCTCAATTGATTCTTTTTGCCTTCTGAAAACACCAAACTCCATGGCCTGTCATAGGGGGTCCTTTAAACTCAGCTTAGCCTGATCCTGCAACCTCATTTTTCAGTACTTTTCAACTCTTACTCTAAATTCTGATCATTCTTCAAAGCTCCCCTTTGTCCAGAGATGACATTCTGTGTAAGATTCTCAACTTTCCTAAGAGATTCTCCCTAAACTCTCTCTAATTTCTTCTCTGAAATCTTACCTCTCATTTTATACTTGATATTACTCTCACCTGTTTAGGTGACTCCCAACTCCCTCCGTTGTCAATAACTAGCTGAGTTCTTGGTGCACAGAGAACCCTTCATATGTGTCTGGTGGCTTAATTAATGAATGTTGAACATACAAATATTTTTCTATTGCTGCAGCTCATCAAATATTCCCCAAAAGCCTATCACTCCAAACCATCAGCAACTCTTTTCTGCAAGATGATTACTCTATGGAAAGGGTCCAAAAAGAATAAGAAGGACATGGAGTGAAGAATTATAGAAAGGAAGCAGAAGTATAATATAATGTTTCTGCTCATTTAATAGCTAGGCAGTCCTTGTTATCACAGACAGGATCCTAATTCCCAAGCCTGATCTCTTCATGCCTATTGTGTGACACTGAACTTAAATCCTTTCACTTTATTTACTAACCACTAAATTAAAATCACTGCTCCCTCTCTGTACTGTGCAACTTACAAACACTGCACAATTAGGCTATGCCATCCACCTCTCTGATTTGCATACCAACTCTGGGCTATTCAACACTCACTCCATGCATGCCACTTTTCACTTCAAATTCCTTGCACAACTAGTGTTCTCCATGCTACTTCCATGTGCAGCCCCTGTATATGTTGTTCTATTTACATCCTCTGCACAGCAAAGCTATGCTAATCCCTTCACTCCTTAACTTCATACACATTCATTGTGTGACATTCAACTACCACTCCATGCATAATTGCTGTGTGTCATTTAACAAACCCTCCTTACATACCCACTCTGTGCTATTCTTCTATAACCCTTTGCCCACTCACATTGTGAAATTAAATTTTCCCTTTTTTACACCCATTCTACATCAGTAATTTAGGCTGTCTTCTGTTGTTATTGCATTCACATACTCTCACTTCAGATCTGCATCTCACAGAAGTATCAGTCCCTGCTTCTCCACAGCCATGCCTGAAATACTACAAACATGTCTGACATTTCTTTGCTGGTCATATGGAGGCACAAACAGAGGCAACTGAATGTGGTAAGAATGGGAGACTTTGAGCTATATATATTTTGCCACAAAAATGTTAGTTTTTTAAAAAGTAAAAAAAAAAAAATAAAAGTAGTCAATAGGTTAATCACACATTTACATGAAAACTCACAAAATGTTATTTGGATAAATCTTTGTTCTACTGGAATTAAAATTGAAGACAATCACAGTCTCCTACTCCCCTTCCCCAAAGTCCCTCAACATTCATATTCCCTGTCATATTTCTTGCATCTGAATCTGCTCAATCATTTATTACCCTGAATGAAGAATTTTTCTCTGTTTTGTGCTCCTTCCTCAGACACCAGAATATCTTCTTTCAAAGATAGAGCAATAAGAGAAAGGAAGATGGCAGATTGGGAGAGACAGGGCAAAAAATGTCTCCATGAAAAACACTAGATAAAAGACAGAAAGTGCTCCAGAATACCAGTTCCAGTGATGCACTGGCTGTACAAGTTCTGCTAAATCCACAGGGACTGTGCACTTTGTGAAATTGAGAATCTGCCTTCTGACATGAGTGAGTGAGCCTACTGGAGAACTGGAAGCCATGACATGGTTGGGAGAAACCGAGGGTTGGCAATTGGAGATGGATTAGTTTAAAAACCCAAAAGCAGCTGTGGACCTGGCAGTGAGAGCCACACAGTTCAGCATGGCAGGAAGTACGTCCCATAACTCACAACTTGCCTCAGTATCTGGGCTAGGCGATAGCCTTTTCTACACCTGAAGCTAATTGTCCCCAAGCTAGGAAGGTGGAGGTCTGTGAAAAGGGGAAATTACCATGCCCCCTAAAGCCATCTTTTCAGTGGGCTGGGAATGCCCATGCATGGTACCATGGCCAAGACCTACACTGCACAGCCCAGTGCTGTGTGCTTCCCACACCTTTGCACATACCTCAGTATCTGGCATGGATGATAGCCTTCCACACACCCACAGCTATTTGTCCCAGAGCCAGGAAGACAGAGGTTTGTGAAAGGGGGGATATTAACATGCCACATACAGCCATATATTCAGCAGGCTGGGAATGCCCCTGCCTGGCATCACAGCCCAGAGCTTCCACTGCGGTCTGTACTCACCTGTGATGTAGCAAGTCTTCCTTCAGTGGATACCCAGCTGAAAGAGGGACCTGTCTGGAAGTCCCAGGGACCATACACCAGTACCAGAGGCTTGTGGGTCCATGGCAGAGACAGACTGTGGGGAGACTGAACTGAAGGTTAGGACTCCTGCAACAGCTTTAAGTCTCCAGGAACACCTGGGAGATTTGATTGTTAAAGCCACCGTCCCTTCCTAACCAATCAAACATACCCCCACATTCAGGGAGGGTAGCAACAAACACCCATGAAAATTTGGTGCACCAATTGGACCCCAACAAGAATGAGAGCCCCACTCACCACAAAGACAAGGTTGGGGAGAACTGACTTGAGGGGAATAGGTGTTTTGCAGATGCCACCTGCTGGTTAGTTAAAGTGTGCTCTGCCAAGCTGTAGCACTGACAAATTAGAGTTAATTGTGAAAATAAATCTACATATCATAAAAGAACCCTATCAAGATAAGCAAATGACAAGAGGCCAAAAAACAACAGGAAATTTTAAAGCATATGAAGAAACCAGAAGATGTGGATAACCCAAACCCAAATACCCAAGTCAAAAGATCAGAGGAGGCACAGTACTTGCAACAATTAATCAAAGAACTAAGGACAAACAATGAGATCATGGCACAGGATATAAAGGATATGAAGAAGATGCTAGAAGAGCATAAAGAAGAATTTGCTAGAGTAAATAAAAAGATGATCTTATGGAAATAAAAGAAACTGTTTTGATCAAATTAAAAAGATTCTGGATACTCACAGTACTACATTAGAGGAAGCTGACCAGCAAATCAGCAAGCTTGAAGAGGACAGAACAAAAAGTGAAGAACAAAAGATTGAATGGGGAAAAATTGAAGAAATCAAAATGAATCTCAGGGATATGATTGACAACATAAGGCACACAAGTGTAAGAAACATTGGTGTTCCAGAAGGACAAGAGAAGTGTAAAGGTATAGGAAGAGTATTCAAAGAATTGTTGGGGAAAACTCCCCAAACTTTCTAAACAACATAAATACAAAAATCATAGATGCCCAATGAACTCCAAACAGAATAAATCCAAATAAACCCACTCTAAGTCATATTCTAATCAGATTGTCAAATGCTGAAGAGAAGGAGGAAATTCTGAAAGCAGAATGAGAGAAGCAATTTACCACTTATATAGGAAACAGCAGAAGACTAAGCAGTGACTATTCAGTGGCCAGCATGGAGGCAAGAAAGCAGTGGCATGACATTTGAAATTCTGAAAGAGAAAAATTGCCAACCAAGAATTGTTTATCCAGCAAAGCTCTCCTTCACATTTGAGGGAGAGATTAAATTTTTCACAGACAAATGCTGAGAGAAGTTGCTGACAAGAGACCTGCCCTACTTGAGATACTAAAGGGAACCTTACCAAAAGAGAAACAAAGAAAGGAGAGAGATATATGGAGAAAGTTTCAGAACTAAAGAGATTCAGTAAGAGCACATTAAAGGACATTAAGAGAGAGAGGGGAAAATATATCTGACAAACATGAACCAAAAGATAGATGACTGATACAAGAAATGGCTTCACAGTAATAACATTGAATGTAAATGGATTAAACTCCTCAATTAAAAGATATAGATTGGCAGAATGTATTTAAAAATATGAACCATCAATTTACTGCATACAAGAGGATCATTGTAGACGCAGGGAGACAAAAAAATTGAAACTGAAAGGATGGAGAAAAATATTTCATGTAAGTTACAGCCAAAAGAAAGCAGTAGTATCAATATTAATATCAGATAAAATAGACTTTAAATGCAAGGATGTTATGAGTGACAAAGAAGGTCAGTAGATACTAATAAAAGGAAAAATTCAACAAGAAGAAATAACAATCATAAATGTTTAGGCACCCAATCAGGGTGCCCCAAAATATATGAGACAAAGATTGGCAAAACTAAAGGAATCAATAGATGTATCCACAATAAATGTGGAAGATATCAATATATCACTCTCTCCTATAGATAGACCAACCAGACAGAAGACCAATAAGGAAATTGAAAACCTAAACAATCTGATAAGTAATTTGCATTAACCAACATATATAGAACATTACATCCCAAATCATGATGATACACATTCTTCTCTAGTGCTCATGGTAATTTCTCCAGAAGAGATCTAATGCTGGGCCATAAAACAAGCCTCAATAAATTTAAAAAAAATGAAATTATTCAAAGAAAAATCTCTTATCACAATGGAATACAATTAGAAGTCAATAACCATGAGAGATCAAAAAATACCTGTAGGTTAAAAACACACTTCTAAGCAATCAGTGGGTTAAAGAAGAAATAGCAAGAGAAATTGCTAGATATAGAGAGATGAATGAAAATGAGAACAGAGCATATAAAAACCTATAGGATGCATCAAAAGCATACAGAGGGGGGAATTTATAGCTCTAAATGCATATATTGAAAAGGAAGAAAGAGCTAATATTGAAGGATGAAAGGAGCAGCAGAAGAAGATAGAAAATGAATAGCAAACCAATTCTAAAACAAGTAGAAGAAAAGAAATAACAAGGATTAAAGCCAAAATAAATGACATAGAGAACAAAAAACAATAGAGAAAATAAAAACATCAGAAGTAGGTTCTTTGAGAAGATCAATAAGATTGACAAGCCCCTAGCTACACTGGCAAAATTAAAAATAGAGAAGACTCAAATAAACAAAATAATGACTGACAGAGGCAACATTACTGTGGATCCCAAAGAAATTAAAATAAATTATAAGAGGATGCTATGAACAACTGTATGGCAACCAACTAGATAATATAGAGGAAGTAGACAATTTCCAGGAAACACACGAACAACCTATACTGACCTGAGAAGAAATAGAGGACTTCAACTAACCAATCACAAGCAAAGAGATCTAATCAGTCATAAAAAAGCTTCACATACAAAAATGCCCAGGGCCAGATGGATTCACAAGGGAATTCTACTAAACTTTCCAAAAAGAACTGACATCTTACTTAAACTCTTTCAAAATATTAAAGAAAATGGAACACTACCAAACACATTTTATAAAGCTAACATAACTCTAATACCAAAACTAGGTAAACATGTTACAGGAAAGGAAAACTATAGGCCAATCACCTTAATGAATATAGATGCAAAAATTCTCAACAAAATACTTGCAAATCAAATCCAAAGACACATTAAAAAAATCATACACCGTGACCAAGTGGGGTTCATTCCAGGCATGAAAAGATGGTTCAACATAAGAAAATCAATCAATGTATTACAACACATTAACAAATCAAAAGGAAGCAATCAAATGACCATCTCAATAGATGCTGAAAAAGCATTTGACAAAATCCAACATCTTTTCTGATTAGTAAAAGAAAATATTTAAAAGCTGGGAATTGAAGGAAACTTCCTCAATATGATAAAGAGCATATATGAAAAACCCACAGCCAGCATAATGGTAAATGGTGAGAGACTGAAAGCCTTCTCTCTAAGATCATGAAGAAGACAGTGATGTCCACTGTCATGACTGTTATTCAACATTGTGCTGGAAGTGCTAGCCAGGGCAATCCAGCAAGACAAAGAAATAAGTGGCATCCAGATTGGAAAGGAAGAAGTAAAATTGTCATTATTTACAGATGATTGATCTTATATCTGGAAAACCCTGAGAAATTGACAATACAGGTACTAGAGCTAATAAACAAATTTAGCAAAATAGCAGGATACAAGATTAATGCACATAAGTCAGTAATGTTCCTATACACTAGAAATTACTGAACTGAATACTCAAGAAAAAGACACAATTTTCATTAGCAACTAAAAACTCAAGTACCTAGGAATAAACTTAACCAAAGATGTAAAAGATGTGTACAATGAAAACTATATAACTTTACTAACAGAAATATAATGGGACCTAAAAAGATGGAAAAACTATTCCATGTTCATGGACAGGAAGGCTAAGTGTCATTAATATGTCAATTCTACCCAAACTCATTTACAGATTAAATGCAATCCCTATCAAAATTCCAACAACCTACTTCACAGACTTGGAAAAGCTTGTTATTAAATTTATTTGGAAAGGGAAGATGCCTCAAATTGCAGAAAATATTTGAAAAAAGAAAAATGAAGTGGGAGGACTTACACTCCCTGATTTTGAAGCTTATTATAAAGCCACAGTAGTCAAAACAGCATGGTACTGGCACAAAGATAGACATATTGATCAATGGAATCAAATTGACAATTCAGAGACAGAATCCCAGATCTATGGTCAACTGATCTTTAATAAAGCCCACAAAGCCACTGAACTGGCACATAACAGTATTTTCAACAAATGGAGCTGGGACAGTTGGATATCCATAGCCAAAAGAATGAAAGAGGGCCCCTACCTCACAACCTACACAAAAATTAACTTAAAATGGGTTAAAGACCTCAACATAGGAGACAATACCATAAAACTCCTAGAAGATAATGTAAGGAAGCATCTTCAAGACCTTGTATTAGGCAGTCACTTCCTAGGCCTTACCCCTGAAGCACAAGCAACAAAAGGAAAAATAGATAAATGGGAAGTACTCAAACTTAAAAATTTCAGTACCTCAAAGGAATTTGTCAAAAAGGTGAAGAGGCAGCCAACTTGATGGGAAAAAATATTTGGAAACCATGTCCTGACATAAAAACTGATACCTCACAATTATAAGAAAATCCTACAACTTGACAACAATAGTACAGACAGCCCAATTACAAAATTGGCAAAAGATATGAAAAGAAAGTTCTCTGAAGAGGAAATACAAATGGCCAAAAAACACATAAAAATATTCACTAGCTATTAGGGAGATGCAAATTAAGACCACAATGAGACACCATCTCACACCAATTAGAATGGAGGCTGTTAAACAAACAGGTAACTACAAAAGCTGGAGAGGATGTGGAGAAATTGGAACTCTTATTCATTGTTGGTGGGACTGTATAATGGTTCAGCCACTCTGGAAGTCAGTCTGGCAGTTTCTTAGAAAACTAGATATAGAGTTACCCTTTGATCCAGTGATTGCACTTCTTGGTTTATACCCCAAAGATTTGAAAGCAGTGACACGAACAGATATCTGCACACCAATGTTCATAGCAGCATTATTCACAATTGCCAAGAGATGGAAACAACCCAAATGTCCTTCAACAGATGAGTGGAGAAATAAAATGTGGTATATACACAGGATGGAAAACCACAACAGCTGTAAGAAGTAATGATGTCATGAAACATATGACCAAAGGAATGAACGTTGAAGACATAATGCTGAGCCAAATAAGCCAGGCACAAAAAGAAATATTATATGTGACACTAATGTGAACACTGAAAAATGTAAAATCAATGGTTTATAATGTAGAATGTAGGGGACCTAGTGATAGTTAGCAATTAGTGAAGGAGTAATGAAAATTTTATAAGATCAAATAAGTTACGCGTAAATTTAATGTTCTGGGAATGCTCAATGATGACTATGGTTTGTTAATTTCTGGTGGGTATGGTTGGAACAAGTTCACAGAAAGGTATTTACCTTAGGTTATCTGTTTTTCTTATTCCTTTGGTGGGTTACAGTCTGTATATTTTCTTGGGGTAGAGTAGGAACATGTTGAAAGTAATGTAGTTATTTTAGGTTATTTGTTTTTTTCTTGTTCCTTTGTTCTGATTTTTTTAAATGATCTTTATCCTCTGTTTTTTTAATTTTTTTTTGATGATGCTAATTAAGAAATGAAAAAAAAAGTATGCAGAGCCCCCCCTCTGAGGAGCTGGGGGAAAATGCAGATGGGATGGGCTTCCTCTCCTGGATGATTGCTGATGTTCTCACAAATATTGAAGCCTGGTGGTTTGATGTACTGAATGCTCTATCTTGAGATTTGCCCTTAAGAAGCCTGTTACTGCAAAGGAGAGGCTGGTCCTGCTTATAATTATCCCTAGGGGTTTCCCTCTGAATGCCTCTTTGTTGCTCAGATGTGGCCCTCTCTTTCTAGTTAAGCCAATTTGGCAGGTGAAATCACTGCCTTTCCCCCTACATGGGATCTGACACTCAGGGGTGTAAATCTCTCTGGCAACATGGAATATGACTCTAGGGGAGGAGTCTGGACCCAGCATTGTGGGATGGAGATCATCTTCTTGACCAAAAGGGGAATGTGAATGAAATAAAGTTTCAGTGGCTGAAAGATTCCAAATGGAGTCAAATGGTCACTCTGGTGGGCACTCTTATGCACTATGTAGATAATTTTTGTTAGGTTTTGATGAATTGGAATAGCTAGTAGTAAATACCTGAAACTATCAAACTACAACCCAGTAGCCTTGACACTTCAAGATGGTTGTATAACAATGTAGCTTATGAAGGGTGACAGTGTGATCGTGAAAGCCTTGTGAATCACACTGCTTTATTCAGTGTATGGATAGATAAGTAGAAAAAGGGGGCAAAAACCAAAGGAAAAATAGGACAGAAGAGGAGGGGATTATTTGGGTGTTCTTTTCTTACTCTTATTTTTTATTCTTATCCTCACTCTTTCTGGTACAAGGAAAATGTTCAAAAAATAGATCAGGGTGATGAATAAACAACTATATGATGGTAATGTGAACAATTGATTGTATACTTTGAATGATTGCATGGTGGATGAATAAATCTTAATAAAAAAGTGAAAAAGAAAGATAGAGAACAATAGTAGGCAAGTAGATAAAGTTTTGATTACTCTTGCTCTGGTTAATGGACAATTCAGGTCTGTAGAGAGAGAGCCAGAGTGTAGGTAGGGGTGAGATGAGTGACATCACCATGTCCCCAGTGCCATTTTAAGCATTCACTTAATGTGAGTGGCTGTAACTGACTCTCATCCTTCCCAGCTCATCTGCATAAAATTCCTTTGCAAGATTTTTTCTCCCTTAAGTCTTTAATGAACACCGTAAGTGATAAAACTCACTATCATCTTTATGACACTTGCTGAAGTGAGTAATGGTGAGACAGGTCAGCTACTGAAGACAAAATGTGTTGTTTGCTGCAAATTGTTTCTCCTGAGAAAGAGATGTTCTACCCTGCAAACATTCAGGGTTAAAAAGTAAGTGACAAGAAAAATGTTTAAAATATCCATGGAACTGCACTACACAAACAGTGAACTCTAAGTTATATAATTTTTAATATATCCATGGAAATACACTACACAGTGAACTCCAAGTTATACCTTGGGCTATAGTTAATATTAAAATTTTATAACTGTGCTTTCATCAAATGTGACAAATGTACCATGTCAAAATTAGTAGAAAAGAAGTCTTCTCCATAAAAGACCTGAAGTTCTATGGGTACTGGAGGTATTCATTTATACAACACAGAATGGAAACTGTACCACTAGACAGTGTGGTCCAGGGTACTGTTACATTGCCAAAGAGTGGTCTGGAGGATTAGCTTTTTCCCCCGTTATCTCCATCAACTTTCCACCCTGAAAATAGACATAAGCAGTGAAAGCTCACTATGCAGTGGCAACTTTTAACAACCAGTCAAACTGTTCTCCCTTGTACAGTGAGCCTATAGAATCTCTTCTCTGTGGATTTCATATGATTTCCCCTACTCTACATTTGTAAACAGTTCAACCATTGCTCTCTCCTATTTACCACATCACTTATGTGGTATGGCAACTTGGACCCGCCATAGGGGTTAACTTCCCTGAATCTTGAACTTGCATGGAGAATTGGAGATGAAGACAGCAAGTCTGATCACAAAAGAACAGGGATATAGAATCATGCATGTAGCATGGGTCCTGAGTGATTTCTCCTGGAGAAAGCATAAGTGACTTGGGCATGGTTCAGTGGGGCCTTGGTGACCACAAGTTGATGTTACACAGACTTTTGTGGCCCTGGGGACTCAATCCCCTCTGAAGCTTCTTAGAGAAATTTATTGATGTATCTTCTGATCCCTGATCAGTTTGTCTCCTCAAACTCCTGGGTCCACAAAAGAAATGGTCTCTGATCTCTGCCAATGTACTTTATACCTGGGGAGCTAACAGTTGGTCCAGTTTTGATTTCTCTCTCTCCTAGTTCCCTTTCCTTGGGAAGAATCACTCCAATTTTCCTTGAACCCCCTCCTGGGAAGTAGTCTCAGCATTTTTTGAGTTGTACTTTCCTAATAATTCAGGTGACTGAGTAGAAAGAGTCCCAGTATTAACTGGGGTTGTACTGCCCAAGCTTTGGCCTGCATCAGGATAACTTTGAAGGCTTGTTAAAACAGTGAATGCTGCACCTAATCCTTGTGTCCCTGTGTCAGTAGCTCAAGGTTTGTGCCAGTTAACTTGCTTTCTTGACAAGTTCTCAGGGAATGTCAATGCTGCTCTTTCTCAGGAAAATAATTTGGGAACCACTGCCCAAAGAAGTTTTTCCTACATTTACCTTCAGCAAAAAATCAGCTGCATTCCACTTCTAGATATATATCCAAAGGTATTGAAAACAGGGACTCAAACAGATAGTTCCACACCAATCTTCATAGCGGCATAATTCACAGTCACCAAACAGTGATAACCCAAGTGTCCATCAACAGATTCAGGGAAAAACAAAATGAGGTATATACATGCAATAGAATATTCACCCATAGAAATGAATGAAATTCTGATATATGCTACAGCATATGTGAATCTTATAAACGTTTTTTTAAGTGAAATGTACATACAAAGGGACAAGTATTGTATGGTTCCCCTTATAAGAAACATGAAATATCTAGAATAAGCAAATTCAATGAGACAGGAAGTACATTAGAAGTTTCCAGAGGCTGAGTGATTGGGTGAGAGGGTAGATTGGTAAGATACTTCTGAATTGGTGTTTTATGTTTCTAGTGATGAAAAAAATTAGGCAATAAATTGTGGCAATGGTGGCACAATTTTGCAAGTGTAATTAATAACACTGAATTGCACAATGAAATTAGTTACAATGGCAGAAAAAAGACATTACTGGGGCACTTTTTAACATAAATTTTCCATCCTTTCCCCTACCTATGTAGTCAACCTCTCCAGGGCATAAGCCTGAGAGTTGATTTTGAAAAGCATGCCTAATGATCAGATATTTGTTCAACTATGGTCCTTGAGCACCAAATGACAAATCCTGGAATTTCCCAATGAGCTCCTTTCTACCTTTCCACAATCCCTAGAAAAAAAACATGAACAGACAAATTAAGGAAATCAGATGGGTGGATCTGGTGGTTTCTGACAGGGACTATGCACCTAAAAGAATTTTTAATTAATTAACTCTTCCAATACTTACTGAATACTTTAAGCCAGATACTGTGTAGTATTCTGGTGCTAGGACAAAGAGATACAGAAGCAGTGTCACCAAAAGTAAAAGTCAATAGCCAATAACTTGAGAGAGGGGCAGACATGTAATCCAAAGAACAAGTTGGATTAAAATAGGCACTCTCCTCATAGATCAGTCTTTCATCATTGTTAAATCACATTAATACTAAAGGTAAGCAAAAAGTATATTTATGGTAGGCTTTAACAAGACAAAGGAAATGGTACAGGGGAAAAAGAGAGCACAAGAAATATCAGAGGGGCCAGAGACATCCAGGCACAATGTTCAGGTTCCCCTCTGAGATGCACAGAACAGGGCATGTCTCATCTTCAAATCATGAGCCACCAAGATAAGTGCAGATTTCTTGGTCTCAGGGAAGTGAAGCCATGAGTTTACCAAGGGTACTTTACATGCCATTGGTCACATAACCAAAACCAGGTTATATAAGCCATGTACAGACCATTTATCTATACATTTTTACTAAACTATGAAGACAAGCTGTTACAGGGCCCAACATGGAGATTTGTGGATCTGAAACAGCACATTATAAATCATTAGCTATCTTTTAGGTGTTTCTACTTTGGGCAAAAGTCAACATTAAGATTTCAGGTGACCCTGGAGATAACATAGAACTTCAAATGGCTGGCTGCAAATTTACCCTGTCTTAAAGGTCCAACCATAGGAAATAACTAAATAAACATGGCAATTCAAAACACGGAATCCTATGCAGCATATTGATAAGGGTAAACAGCAAAACAGAATAATGAATATGATCCTACTAATTAAAAAACATAATACACAATTGCACATTCTCCATGGTTACCTATTTATATATGCAAGTGAATAGAAAATGCTTTCATCCCATGTGGGGGGTTCAAAATATGTGAATGTTTTGACAATTTGTTGTTGGCTTGAAGAAAGAAGGGGTGATTGATAAAGAACAAAAGATGCCTGTAGGAGATTAGACAGACACATGGCTGACACGTGGTAAAGACATGGGAACTATAGTAGCAGAATAATTGCCCCCTATCTGTTCATATACTAAACCTTTGATTCTCTGAACACATTGCTTTAAATGGCACAGGGGACTTTGCAGATATGATTAAAATAAACATCTTGTTATGGGGGCATTATTCTGGATCATGCAGCTGGGGCCAAATCTCTGCATAAGACATCTGGCTGATAACCAGAGGCACTGGACATTTAGATATCTGGCAAGCAGATTATGTAGTGCCTCTTCTGAGATGTCAACAGTATCGCTATGCACTTACCTCTGTAGACATTATTAGTGGTCTCATGTAAGCATTCCCTGTCAGATATGCAAACCAAGCATCCGCTATTCAAGGACTGCAGTGTCTACAACAATATATGCCACTCTCACTGTCATATCTAGTGACAAAATTTCCCATCATACCAGTACCCCAATTCAAGATTAGGTGCCAATAGAGGGCATACTGTGCAGCTTCATTTGCCTTTTAACTTGTGAGGTGTATGCCTAATAGAAAGGAAAAACTTTCTACTAAAAAACAGATCAAACTAGTCACTGGACAGACACCAATAAAATTGTGGGCCCTAGTGCTAGCATATGACCTCAGAAAACTTAATGAAGTGTCCACCAAATGAGGTAAACAAGGCTTTGATAGGATCCTTGCAGCTCTAGCCCTTGCACTAGATGAGATGAGTATGGAAATAGAGGAGGTCTGGGGCCTTGAGCGAAATTCCTCATGAGATGGGATAACAGTAGAAAGTTCTATTCCTATCACCCAAGGTATTGGGGTCTGTAGTGTCCAGTGGATGGATCAGTATTTTCTTGCCATTAAGGCAGTAAGCTTCTACCACCCTAGAGATAACCCCAACAGTTTTGGAAGAGAGAGAAATTGGAGAGACATGGTGGCAATGGGAGGATAATCATCCAATCCCGAAGGGCAAGGTCAAACTGTCTTCCACAGGGGATGCACCATTATTTATTTCCATCAATTATGAACAAGTATTCCTACATGGCAACCTCCAGAACTGCACTTGTCATTTTCTGCTTCCTCTCAATTTTTAGTGTGAAAAATTATCTCATTGTGGTTTTCCTTTGGGTTTCCCTGATGGTTAATTATGTTGAACATGTTTTCTTGGACTTATTGGCAACTTGTATACTTTTCTTTGCAGAAATGTCAAGTCTTTTGCCCATTAACACTTTTTTTTTTTAATTTTTGTTTTTGTTTTTGAGTTGCAGAATTTATTTATATATTCTGGATATGTTATGTGGTTTATAAATCTTTTCACCCATTCCATAGATTGTCTTTATTTCATGATGAAGTCTTTTGATGCACAAAAGTTTTAAAATTTGATGATGTCCCATAAATCTATTTTTTTATTCTTGTGCTTTTTATGTAAAGTCTAAGAAACCATTGCCTAAGTCATGAATATGCTTCCCTTGGTTTCTTCTAGGAGTTTTATGATTTTGTTTCCTTTATTTGGGACTTTGATCCATTTTAATTATTGTGTATTTATGAGGTCTACCTTTATTTTTTCATATTGATAATCTATTTCCCCATCCATTTGTTGAATGGATTACTCTTGCCTTTTGAGGGGACTGTGTGATTTTTCCTTGTATATTAGCTGCTTTTATCACTATCTCTATTATTTTAAATTATTGGATGATAATGTGTTTACAGTAATATAATGACAACAATAATTAACACATTATACATGCACACTGGGTGTTGAAGATCTTGTTTTGGCCAAAAGCAAAAGAAATTTATTGTTCCATATTTGTGGAGGCTTGAAATCTAAAATCCAGTTGTCAAAAGTTCATACTCCCTGATATGAATGAAGCAGGTCTGGTTAAGACCAGGGCAAGCAGACCAAAGGCTAAAGGTCAAAACTGACTGTGTTTTAAAACTTCAACTTCCATCTGAGACCAAGGGAAGAGATATCTATTTGGTACAGGATCTAAATTTTCTAAACAGTACAACTCCACAGTTGATTTGTTCAAACACCACAATTGCATGGAAATTTGAATAGGAAGTGAGATATGGTAGGTTAGAATAGGCTGGAGTGAAATAGTGACACATCACAGAGTAATTTGGGCAGATAATAAAAAATGTATTTACAGCCTCCCCCTCCCCAGCCCTGAGGATCTGGGGGAAGGTGCCAAAGTGTTGGACTTCCTCACTTGGACTGGTGTTGATGTTGTCACAAACATTGGGACTGGAAGTTTGATGTGCCAAGCCCTCAATCATGGGACAAGCCCTTATTAAGCTCATTACTGCAAAGGAGAGGCTAAACTTGCATATAACTGTGCCTAAGAGTCTCCCCCTGAGTACCTCTTTGTTGCTCAGATGTGGCCAACTCTCTCTCTAACTGAGCCACCTTGACAGGTGAACTCGCTGCCCTCCCCCCTACATGGGACCCAACTCCCAGGGGTGCAAATCTCCCTGGCAATGCAGAATATGACTCCCAGGGATGAATCTGGACCTGGCATCATGGGACTGAGAGTATCTTCTTGTCCAAAAGGGGGATTCAAAATAAGACAAAATAGTTTCAGTGGCTGAGAGATTTCAAATGGAGTCAAGAGGTCACTCTGGTGGACATTCTTATGCACTATATAGATAACACCTCTTAGGTTTTAATGTATTGGAATAGCTAGGAGTAAATACCTGAAACTAGCAAACTCCAACCCAGCAGTCTGGACTCCTGAAGACAATTATATAATAATGTAGATTACAAGGGGTGACAGTGTGATTGTGAAGACCTTGTGGATCATACCCCCTTTATCTAGTGTATGGATGAGTAGAAAAATGGGGATAAAAACTAAAGGACGAATAGGGTGGGATGGGGGATGATTTGGGTGTTCTTTTTTCACTTTAATTTTTTATTCTTGTTCTGGTTCTTTCTGATGTAAGGAAAATGTTCAGAGATAGATTGTGGTGATGAACGCATAACTATGTTATCATACTGTGAACAGTGGATTGTATACCACGGATGATTGTATGGTGTGTGAATGTATTTCAACAAAACCGAATTTAATTTAAAAAAAAAGAACCAAGGAGACCACTAACAATCCATATTAACAATTCAGTTCATTACCAAATTGGGTCAGATTCAAATTTATGCTCCAGGCAAAAAATTTGATATTGTCAGATCCTTTAAACAATTAAATTTGAGGCTCCCTGCAAAAATATTTTAAATCTCATGACAAACAAAAAAAGGTAGGAATAACAAAAAAAAAAAAAAAAAGATCATACTCCCTTTGAAACCTGTAGGGGAGTGTGCTGGTTTGGATGAATTATGGCCCCCAAAATGCAATTATCTTTAATCTTGTGGAGGCAGACATGTTAGTGTTGGTTAGGTTGGAAACTGTTGGTTGAGTGTTTCCATGGAGATGTGATTCAGTCAATTGTGGACAAGACTTTGGATAATTTCCAAGGAGATGTTATCCAACCCATTCAGGGTGGGTCTAAATTAAATCACTGGATCCATATAAAAAGCATAGACAGAAGGAGCTCACTGTTGCTGCAGCTTAGAGAGGAATGTCCTGGGAGAAAACCTCTTTGAAACCAGAACTCTGGAGCAGATGCCAGCCATGTGCCTTCCCAGCTAACAGAGGTTTTCCAGACACCATTGGCCATCCTCCAGTGAAGGTACCCAACTGTTGATGCCTTACCTTGGATACTTTATTGCCTTAAGACTGTAACTGTTTAACCAAATAAACCCCCTATATAAAAGCCAATCCATTTCTGGTATTTTGCATTCTGGCAGCATTAGCAAATTGGAACAGGAAGAATCCTCCCTTGCCTCTTCTAGGTTATGGAGTTTGCTGGTAATCCTCAGAGTTCTTGGCTTATAGCTGCATCTCTTCCTCTATGGTCTTATGTCTTGTCTCCATCTTTATATGGCTTTCTCCCCTGTGTTGTGTCTCCTCTCCTCTTCTTAAAATGATGCCAGTCATATTGGATTAAGGATCAAGCCCTACTCTTGCATGATCTTATTTTAACTCACCTGATTCAGTCAGTAAATGACCCTACAATGTCACATTCTGAGGTCTTTGGAATTAGGATTGAACATGTCTTTCTAAGGGACACAATTCAAACCATAACACTTGTATTCAGTGACATCGGGAACTCAGTCATTCACAAAATTTTGAATTTCCTTTTGAATGGCAAGTTGCCACAGCTTTGCATTTCCCCCCATATCCCTTTTCCTTTTAACTACCACCAATACCTCTTGGATCAAAGATGAATCTTTACTCAAAAATGAACCATTTTCCTTAGTAGTAACCCTTCAATCACTCTGTCCTTCTCAGCCCTACTCAGCCAATTATCTATTTAGGTTACTATAGATTTATTTATATTTACATTTTATATAAATTGAATAATACAATATGTAGTACTTTCTGTCTAGTTTCTTTCACTTAGAATAATAGTTTTTAAAATATTATTTTATTAATTAGATAATTTGTAGGTTTACAGAAAAGTCATGTAAAAATAGAATGTTCCTATACAACCCTATTGTTGACATTCTGCATTAGTATGGTATCTTTGTTACAATTGATGAAAGAAAATTAAAATATTACTAACTGTAATCCATAGTTTACATTAGGTGTATTTTCCCATATATCACCTTATTATTAACACCTAGTAGTAATGTCAGACTTTTGTTATAATTCATGAGCTCCAATCCATTGTCCACAAGATGGTTCCCTGTGTTATACTATCACGTTTTATCTTCTAACATTCCTTCTAGTAATATACCCAACCCAAATTTTCCCATTAAATCACATTCACAAACATAATTCAGTCCTGCTAATTACACTCACAATAATGTCATAAAATCACTAGTACCTATTTTCAAACCTTTACAATCAACTAAATTGAAATTCTGCACAAATTAATCATCAGCCCCCCCCATTCTCTACAGGCAATCTGTCCCCTAGTAACCTATAAACTACATTCTACCTCTATAATGTTGCATATTATAATTAGTTCATATAAATGAGATCATACAATATTCTTCCTTTGTGTCTGGTTCTTTTCACAAAACATAATGTCCTCAAGGTTAATCCATATTGTCATCTGCATTGGACTTCATTTCTTTACATGGCTGAATAATCTTGAATCATATGTGCATACCACATATGGTTTATCCATTCATAAGTTGACAGATATTGGGTTGTCTTCATCTTTTGGCAATTGTGAATAATGCTGGTATGGACATTGGTGTGCAAATATCTATTTGAGTCCCTGCATTCAATCCTACTGTGTATAAACCTAGTAGCGGGATTGTCAGGTCATATTGTATCTGTATACTTAGCTTTCTGAGGAACTGCCAAAGGGTCCTCCACAGTGACAGCACCATTTTACATTTCCACCAGCAAAGATCAAGTGTTTCTATATTTCCACACTGTCTCCAACACTTGTCATTTTCTGTTATTTTAGTAATAGCCATTCTTTTGCATGTGAAATACACCTCATTTTGGTTTAGATTTGCCTTTCCCTAGTTGCTAGGGATTTTGAGCATCTTTTCCTGTGCCATTTTTTATCCTCTTTGGAAAAATGTCTCTTCAAGATTTTGCCCATTTTTAAATCGGATTTTTTGGCTTTTTGTTGTTGAGTTGTAGCATGTCTTTATCTCTTGTGGATATTAAACCCTTATCAGATATGTTTTTTTCAAAATATTTTCTCCCATTGAATAGGTGGTCATTTCACTTTCATGACAGACTCTGTTGATGCCCAAGAGTTTTTAATTTTTTTTTCCACTTCTGTGCTTTGGGTGTAAGTCTAAGTAACTATCTTCTAACAGAATTTCCTGAAGATGGTTTGCTACATTTTCTTCTAGAAGTTCGATATTCATGGTTGTTCTATTAAGGTCTTTGAATTATTTTGAGTTAATTTTTCTATATGGTCTGAGAAGCAGATCCTCTTTCATTCTTTCATGTAGATATCCAGTTCTCTTCATGCTATTTGTTGATTCATTCCTAATTATGTGGACTTAGTAGCATTGTCAAAAATTGATTGGCCATAGGTGGGAGGGTTTACTTTTGAATTCTCAATTCAATTGTATTTCTTGATGTATCTATCCCTGTGAGAGTGTAATGCTGTTTTGACCTCTGTAGTTTTAAAATGCTTTGAAGTTTAAAGTTTTTGAAAGATGGGCTCACAGGATACAGAATTTGTGTCTGGCAGTTTTTCTCTTTCAGTACCTTAAATATATCACACCATTACCTTCTCACCTACAGGCTTCTTAATGAGAAATTGGCACTTACTCTTATTGAGGACCCCATGTATATGACAGATTCTTTTCTCGGATTTCAGAGTTCCATCCTTATTTTTAACATTTGACATTCTGGTTAGAAAGTGACTTGGATTAGATCTTTTGTGATTCTTTTTTTTCTTTTTGGAACATGTTGTGCTTCTTGGGCATGCATATTTATGTCTTCATGATATACAATGGGAAATTTTCAGTCCTCATTTCCTCTAATATTCTTTCTGCTCCTTTTTCCTTCTCTTCTCCTTCTGGAACACCCATGACACATATGTTTCTGTGCTTTGTGCTGTTGCTGAATCCCTGAAACACTGCTCATTTTTTCTACACATCATTCAGTGTTTTGGATTTGTCCTGTCTTCTAGTTCACTTATTCTTTTAGTCATCACTAGATTTTCTAACACAAATTAGGAAGTTCCAATAAATTGTCCTTTTCACAGAGGCATTTAGAACATCATGGTATAGGACCAGAATTCACAAGTGGTTAATAATTGACAAATTTTGCATATATAAATTCTTTAGTGTGGGTTGTCCATAAGTCTTAACTTACAAACTTGCCTCTAACAATATGTGTAGGTATTTCAGGCATGGCTATGGAGAAGGGACTGATTCTTGCATGTGATGCAGATCCCAAATGATTAAGTGAATGCAAAAGCAACAGAAGATAGCCATTAATGATGTAGGATGGGTGAGCAAGAAGTGAAGGTTTAATAGTACACTGTGAGTGGGCAAAGTTTGATAGAAGAATGGCAGAGAGTGGAAATGTAAGGAGAGCTTTTTAGATGACACACAGCAATTATGTATGGAGTGGTAGATGAATGTCACTGTGTGGATCTGTAAGGAGTGAAAGGAACAGCATAGTTTTGCTGTGCCAAGGGTGTTAATAGAACAACATACACAGGTGTGGTTCCAAATGGAAGTACAGAGAACATGAGTTGTGCAAGGAATTTGAGGTAAAAAGTGGCATGCAAGGAATGAGAGTTTAATAGCTCAGAGTGGCTGTGCAAAGCAGAGAGGTGCATGCCATAGCCTAGGTGTGTAGTGTTTGTGAGGTGCATAGTACAGAGATTGAGCAGCAATTTTAAGTTTGTGGTTTGTAAAGGATGTGAAAGGATTTATGCCCCATAGCACAGAATAGGCCTAAAGGGATCAGACTCTGGAATTAGGATCCCACCTGAGATAAAGAGGGCTGCCTGGCTATTTAATAAGCAGAAATACTATGTTCTCTTATGCCTTCTTTCTTTCTTCCCCACTCCATGTCTATCTTGTATCCTTTTACACTCTCTCCATAATCACCTTTCACAAAAGAATTGCTGAAGATCTTGGAGAGCTAGGCATTCAGGGAGCTTTATCAATTGAGAAATATTTATATGCTCATCATTCATTAATTCAGAAACCAAAAATATATGATGGGTTTTCAATGTACCAATATTTCAGCTAGGTACTGAGAATGGAGGGAGTTGGGTGTCAATTAAAGAGGTGCCAGAAATATCAAGTAAAAAATGAGAGGTAAGAAGTGACAGAAGAAAGTAGAGAGAGTTTAACCAGAGGGAGAAACTCTGGGGAAAGCAGAGAGACTTACAGAGTATGTCACCTTTGTGGAAAGGGAAGGGTGCTGGTTTGTATATATTATGTCCCCGAGAAAAAGCCACATTCTTTAATGCAATCTTGTGGGGGCAGACATGTTAGTGTTCATTATTTTGGAATTCTTTGAGTGTTTCCATGGAGATGTGACTGAATCAACTGTGAGTGAAACAACGGATTGGATAATTTCCATGGTGGTGTTAACCTGCCCATTCAGGGTGGGTGTTAATTGGGACACTGGATTCATATAGCTGAATTCACAAACAGAAAGATGTCAGAGCAACTGAGAGTGACATTTTGAAGAGGAGATGCAGTTAAGAGAGGAGAAAATGCCCCAAAGGCAACATTTTGGAGAATGCCATTTTGAAATGCAACCTGGGGGAAAGTGGATGCCAAACATGTGCCTTCTGAACTAACAGAGGTTTCCCAGAAACCAATGGCCATCCTTCAGGGAAGTTACCCTGGGGTTGATGTCTGACTTTGGACATTTTTATGACCTTGAGACTGTAACTTTGTAAGAAAATAAACCCCCTTTGTAAAAGCCAATCCATTTCTGGTATTTTACATAATGGCAGCGTTAGCAAACAGGAACAGATTTTGGTACCAGAGTGGGGTCTTGCTGAGTTGGCAAATACCAAACATATTGGAATGGCTTTTTAAATGGATAAGGTGAAGATTGTGGAAGGATTGTGAGGAAATTGATAGAAAATGCCTAGACTCCTATGAAGAGATTGTTGTGGAAATGTGGACTCTAAAGTTATTTCTGGTGAGGCCTTGAGCAGAAATGATGAATGTGTCATTGCCAAATGGAAGAAAGGTGGTCCTTGTTTTAAAGTGGCAGATAATTTGGCAAAATGTAGTCCTGGTGCTGGATGGAAGGCAGAATTTGAAAGCAACAAGCTGGGATATTTAGCTGAGGAGATTTCAAAACTAAATATCAAAAGTGCAGCCTGGCTTCTCCTTGAAGCTTATAGTAAAATGCAACAGGTCAGAGATAAGTTGAGAAATGAACTCTTGGATTGAAAGAAACCAGATACTGATAGTTTGGAAAATTCTGGGCTTCCAAAACATGAGACCCCAGAAGCTACAGCCCCATGTGAGGATTTAACCAAACTTGGAACCCCACCACCATTTCAGTTCAAGCCAGAATTGGAGATGGGGTTATCCAGAAAGGATTTGTGGAAAGTCCTATTGTCTGATGGTTTTGACCCCTGTAAACTGCATGCAAAGCCTACAGAAATTTTGCAATGTCTATATAAATGAATCCACTCCCAGTCAGTGCAGGATGGGACAAAGAAGGAACAAATTGAAGGAAAAGTTTCTTCAAAGACAGAGAAATGGAGATTGAGGTCTGGAGTCAAGAGGTCTCAGTCAGGGAAAGCAGAGCATCCCAAGCACATGGAAAGGGTGATATTGCCCCAGCAGCAGAGTCTGGGATTTCTGCATCAATGCCCAGGAATAGTGCTGTCATCCCAGGCCTCAGAAAGGATGGAGCACATTCCCTGGGGACTGGGGAAAGCCTGGCCACCACCCCACTGTTTGGAGGGGGAAGAGCCTTGCCCCAGAGAGACAGAGTCCAGGTGGCATCCTGATATTTGAGGAGGGTGGGGCTGAGAAGAAGGTGGTCTCCCCAGTGTGTGGATGTTTTGGAGCACTCACCCCAGAATTTAGAGAGAAAAGGTCTGCAGTATAAGCCTTTGGAAAGTGGGGGACTGCCACTCTCTCAAGGCTTGAGGACACAACATTGCTGTAATGACTCTCAGACTTTGAAATCTAATGGAATTTGGCCTGCAGGTTTTAGGAATTGTTTTGATCCCTTAAACCATGTTTTCCTTTCAGGTTCTCCTTATAGCAATGGGAATGTTTATCCTATGATTGTCCCTCCTTTGTATATTGGAAGCAGATGACTTGTTTAACATTTCACAGGTCAAGAGCCAGAGGGGAATTATGCTTTAGGACAGACCATGCCTGTAATTGATTTTAATGGGATCTTGTACTTACCCATCGTTACTGAATTGATTTAAGTTTTCATGATATTGTGATGAGAAGAATCTTTTGTTATTTGTAAAGAATATGTTTTTCTGGGGTCCAGGGGGTAGAACATGCTGGTTTGTATATATTATGTCCTCCAGAAAAAGCCATATTCTTTAATGCAATCTTGTGGTGGCTGACATATCAGTGTTGATTATATTGAAATTCTTTGAGTGCTTCCTTGGAGATGTGACGGTATCAACTGTGAGTGAAACATTTGACTGGATAATTTCCATGGAGGTGTTACCCCACCCATTCAGGGTGGGTGTTAATTGGAACACTAGAGTCATATAAAGGAGCTCACAGACAGGAGGACCTTAGAACAACTTATCCATGAAAAATGCTTGCCAATGATTTGAGCCTTGCTAGTCATGCTCATCTACCAATGACCCAATCAGTGAGAATTGGCTGTCCAGCCAAGGAGCCTCCCTAGGATTCCCTTCATTTTCCTGTACCTCAGACTGTTGATGAAGGGATTCAGCATGGTGGTTACCTGAGAGTACATTACTGAGGCAATAAGATTTGTCTTATGGGATGGAGTCACTGCAGAACTCTGTAAACACCAAGGCCTGTGCCTTAGAACAGGAGACAACTGAGATGTGAGACACACAGGTAGAAAGGGCTTTATACTTGCCTACAGCTGAAAAAAATTCAGAATGTAAGAGAGATTCTGAAAATAAAAGTATTCCACTAAGAGGAATTACAGCCAGAAGGAAAGTTGAAAAATACACTACTGTGTATGTTATTGACAAGTGTTTCAGAACAAGCATGTTTCAGGATTCTGGGAAGATCACAGAAAAAGTTGGGGTATCCATGTTTGTGCAGAACATCCTCAAAACTGACCAAGTTTCCAAGAATGACCCCATGACCCTGAGGTCTCAGGACCCCAGAGTTAGCAATCCACTGAGCTGTGTGTTCATGATGACCATGCAGTTCAGTGGGGGAGAGATGGCCACATATCAATCATAGACCATCAGTGTCTGGAGACTAATGTCTAGTCATACAAAAGCAATGAATAATATCTGGGTGATGCAGCCTGTGAAGGTGATAAATTTGGTTTTGTCTGGAAGTTTATGAGTATATTTGGGATTCTGGTGGAAGTGAAACAAATATCAGCAAAGGACAGGTTGGAGAGAATGACGTGCAAGAGCATGTGGAGGTGAGAGTCTAAACAGATGGCCATGATGATGAGCAGGTTGCCTATGAAGGTGACAGGTACACTGTCAGGAAAAGACCAAACAAAATGAACTGACTCTCTGACTTCATGGAAAATCCGCAAATTAGAAATTCTGAAACCAATGTTTGATTTCCAGGTTTATGTGCATGAAATACTAAAGTACAGAGGCAAAGCAATATTAAATTATAAACAAACTGACATCACAGAAATGAGTTTGTCTTTAATGGTACTTGAAATACCAAGAAGATTCTTTCTTAATCTGTTAATCTTCATTTGGGGAATTCCTGATGCTTCCAATTTTTCTTTGCACCATTATTGCCTGGAAACCTAATATTAGACCCAAAGTAATTCTACCCTTCATAGCCTGATTGCTCAAACTATGGTCCATGGACCAGCAAGATCAGCATTAATTGGGAACTTCTTACGAGAGGAATATTAAGCAGGACCTAGTCTTGCTGAAACAGTATCTGCATTTAACAAGATCCCTGCATGAATCACCTGCACATTTATGTTTAAGTAATGCTGGCCTAGAGCTTCTGTGGCTTCCAGTACTTTAGCTTTTGTATCATCAATTCTCTTTCCCTTTACACCTTTCCTCAATGCTTATTACTTCTTATAGAGGGAAAAACAATGATTATTTCTTTTCTTTTTTCTGTCATCTGTGTGGACTTTCATACACAGATCTCAGCTATTCCAACAATTGCTCGTGAACCCAATGATTAATTTTTTCATGATATTTATTGAATAACTACCTGTTTTCAATTATTTGCATTACTTACTTGACAATATGTTAGCTTAGTTAATACATGCCCATTTTGTGAGTTACTACTCTGTTTCATTGTACACCCTGTCAGATACCATACTTATATACACAATTTTAATTATTTTACATCTATAATATCTTTAACAATATAAAAATCTTGTGGCATTATTCTATTGATTAATAATTTTATTTACTTTTAATTACAGCTTAAGAGATGAATTTAGAATATTTTGCCAAATTTCATATAAAACATGATTACAGTTTTAATTTGTCACCTATTAAGATTTTACATTAATTTAGAAAATGTTATCATTTCTACAATTTTAATTTCTTCTTTCATAAACATATTATTCTAGCATGAAATTACAATAGGGTTTCTTAAAATATAATTTACAACCTTGATATAGACACTATCTATGTATGGTAAATGTATTTGGTAAATCTTTTCTCATATATTGTTTAAGATCAGTATTTAGAGTTTTAGTAGACATATATCACAAACACTTTAAAAACTGTTTAAAACACAGTAGGAAGGGGACAACCAAATTTACCAAAACAAAATCCCAAGGAAGCAAGTAGAAAATAATAAGTATAAATAGTTCCTAAATAAATTAACATGAGAAAGCTATATAATTGAGAAATGGCAGGTGCCAATTCTTTGGGCAAATGCTAACTTCTGGCATGTGTAATATAGGACAAAAAAAGAATCAAAAATGCAGGCAATTGGGATTGAGATAGGGGTATGATTATACATGTGGTGGACATTATAATGCTGAAAAATTGTAGTCACGTGTATCTATATGTTTGACAAGCTGAAAGTATAATTAAACAACTTAACTCAAAATAAAGTACAATAGACCCAATAACAAGGAAGTAATTGACCATTCAACAAGATCTACCTTCAAAAATGAGACATCTGGCAGAGAACAGAGAAATTCCCATCAATGTCATAAAGAGTTTGTTACATTTTATGGTCTGTATTTGTGTTGATACTTGCTTTATATATGTCCCCTTTCTTTCCCTTTGCCAGAGTATTTCTCAGTTCATATACATTTAAGGTATTTTTATTTGTAGAGATTTCTGCAAAAGATCTTTGGAATATGCGATGTGGATGAGTGAAGGGTAAATCCATGCTGGTTTTCTAATTATACTGGATACTAGGACTGGAAAACTGGACACAGAGTATCTGCCTTTCCACAAATATTCTCTAAGGCACTCATTTCACTCACTGTTATTCTAATGAAGGAGCAGGTTTACATATAGAAGGAATATTTCTAGGATCCACCAGTTACTACAGGAATGGCTGAATTGAACTCAAACCTGTCTGACTCCAAGCAATGTTATTTCTCTTGCTGCATTGTTGCATCACTCATTCAAGAATTCACAAATAAAAGGGAACTCAGAAGCTGACATAGAGCAGAATCCTGAGAGTTGAGGAAACATATGAGAAATTCAGTTCCTTCTAGGGATGGAGAAAGTCCCTGGAATATTTCTGCAAGTTGGAATGTACAGGAAATAGTGAGTTAAGGCTTAAAATATGCACAGTTTGTACTTGGAATGAAGGAAATATTTTGCTAATGGTTGGTAGGTGATGGTAGAACAACATTGTGAATTCAATTAACAGCAATGAAAGATATATCTCAATATGGATAAAAGGGGAAATGTTGGATAGGTTGTATATACAGTACTAAAATAAAAGTTTAAAAATATCCTTGGAACTGCACAACACAAAAAGTAAACCCTAAATTAAAGCATGTGCTACAGTTAATACTACAGTTATTTAAATGTTCTTTCATCAGAATTGTAACTAATGTAGCACATTAATGCATGGTGTTATAGGGTTGTATATGGGAATCCTGTACTTTATGCATGATTGCTCTGTATACCCATAGTTTTTCTAATAAAAAAAAAAAAACTTAGGGACATGAGAGGTATTGGGCTGCAAGAATCTCAATCTAGGCAGGGACATTAAATGTGTAGTGTTTCAAATCAATCCCATTTCCCTTCTCATTAACCTGACTGTACCTGAAAAGAAATTGTTAATAAAAACTTTCTCTCCACACCCCTCTATTTTAGGAGTAACTGGATGATGTATTTTCCTCAATGGCACCACTAGGTGGACTTGTCTCTACTGGTCCTAGTTTCCTTGTCCAATGCATGCAGGAATGACAGAGAGTTTGCATCATTGTTAAGAGAATCAAAAAGATTAATGTATTTTTGTCCCTTGTAATGGCAAGCAGCAGAGGGAGAATTTACAGACTCTGGAGATCCAGAGACTGAATTCTCAGAGGCTCTCATTAAACAAACTTTATACTTGTTGCTCTATTCTCTAAGCTCTGCAGATCCTTGGAGAGCAAGTTTCCAGAAAAAAGAGAAATTTTCTTCTAATTTGGTCCCCATGGGCTCAGCATCTTGGCCAGGTGCATATTCCTTCTCTACCAATGGGTCCATCTCTCCTGAAAGAGCCTCTCACCCTGTGGATATGACACCTTCCATAGGGTACATTTCAAGGGCCAACACATGAACATCTAAGCTGCTATGGGCTACACTGTGCCCCCATTGCCTGACCCAGAGTTGGGGTGATGTCCTGGGACTATGCACTACCCACATAGCATCTTCCCTGAAAATTGTCATATTTTTAATTTGAGAAGTTGTAGATTTACAGAAGTCTTATGCAGAAAATACAGAGCTCCCATATAACCCCCCTCTTATTAAGACATTGCTGTAAGGTGGTAAATTTGTTACATTGATGAAAGATTTTTATTATAATTGTGCTATTAACTATTGTCCATGTTTTACATTAAGGTTCACTGCTTTCATTGTACAGTAATGTTTTTTTAAATTTTTATTCTAGTAACCTATATATATCTTAAAATTTATGATTTAAACCACATTCAAATATACAATTCAATGTTTGTTCTACTATCAGCATCCTCTGCTGTTAAAATTTTCCCATCACCCCAAATAAAACTCTATAGAAATTTATTATTAACTCCCTGTTCCCCACATGCACACCAGCTCCTTGTACACTGTATTCTAGTTTCTGACACTATGGTTTTGCGTATGCTAATTATTTTATATTAGGGGACTCATTCAATATTTTCCTTTTCTGGTTTTCTTATTTCACTGAACATGTCTTCAAGATTTATCAAACTTGTTGCATTTATCAGAACATTGTTCCTTTTTATGGCTGAGTAATATTCCATTGCATATATATACTACATTTTATTTAACCATGCATCAGTTGACACACAGTTTGGTTGCAGCCATCTTTTAGCAATTGTGAATAACTGTGCTATGAAATTTGGTGTGCAGATATTTGTTAGAGTACCTGATTTAAATTGTTTTGTGTATATACTGAGGAACAGGATTTCTGGATCATATGATAATTCTTGACCTTCCATGGACCTGCCACATTGTCCTCTGCAGTGGTGGCACCATTTTGCAGTCCCACCAGAAATGAATGAATGTTCCTATTTCTCCACATCCTCTCTAAAACTTCCAATTTACTGATTTTGTTCAATAGTAGCCATTCTAGTTAGTATGAAATCATATCTTATTGTGGCTTTTATTTGTATTCCCATAGTTTTTAATGAGGTTGAATATCTTTTCACATGCTTTTTGATCATTTCTATATCTTCTTCAGAGAATGTTCAAGTATTTCCCCCATATTTCAATTGGGTGTTTTACTCTTTTTTGTCTAGTTAAAGAATTTCTTTATGTATTCTGGATATTAACCCTTCCTCAGACATAAGTTTCCAAATACATTCTCCCAGTATTCAGGTTGTAATTTTACTTTCAAACTAAAATCATTTGATCCACAAAAGTTTAAAATTTTGATGAAGTCACATTTATTTTTATTTTGCTTGTGCTTTGACTATAAAATATAAGAAATCATTGCCTAACAAAAGGCCCTGAAGATTCTTCCCTATGTTTTATTCTAGGAGTTTTATAGTTCTAGTTATTGAGTTTAGATGTAGAGTGTATTTGCATTGATTTTTGTGTGTGGTGTATGGTAAACGTCCACCTTCATTGTTTTACACTTGGACATCAAGTTTTCCCAGCACCAATTTTGAAGGGGCTATTCTTTCCCAATTGATTGGACTGGCACCATTGTAAAATATCAGTTGGTGATAGATGTGAAGGCTTTTTTTGAACTCTTGATGTATATATACATATATATGTGTATATATATATATATATATATATATTTCCTTGTTTTGATAATAGTGGCTTTGTAATAAGTTTCAAAATTGGAAACTGTAATTCCTTCAAAATTGTTATTTTTCAATATGACTTTTGCTGTATGGGACTTATCCTTCCATATAAGTTTGATGATTGTCTATACAGTTTCTGAAACAAAAGCTGTTGGAATTTTGATTGGGATTACATGGAATCTGTAGATCACTTTGTGTAGAATTTTCTTAATATTTAGTCTTCAAATCCATGAATAAGTCATTCCCATTCATTTATTTACATCTTTGATTCCTTTACCAATGTTTTCTACAAGATGTTTACTTTTCTGGTCAGATTTACTCTTAGGCACTTGACTCAATTAGTTGCTATTGTAGGTAGAATTTGTTTCTTTATTCCCTCCTCAGATTGTTCAATGTTGCTGTATAGGAACACTATTGGTTGTTGCATTTTGAACATGTACCTTCTCCCTTTCCTGAATTCATTTATTAATTCCAGCCTTGTTGCAAATTTCACATGATTTTTGGCCTATTTGGCTATATCATCTGCAAATGGGGGAACTTTTAATTATTCTCTTTTGATCTTTGTTCATTTTAGTTCTTTATCTTGCCTAACTACTCTGATAGAAGTTTCAGTACAATATTGAATGAGAAGTGACAATGGGGAAACTTTTATAAGGAAAGCTTTCTGTCTTTCACTTTCAGTACAATGATTTTGGTAGATTTTTCATGTGTGCTCTAAAACATTGAGAAAGTTTCCTTCTATTCATAGTTTCATAAGTGTTTTCTATCTAGTAGTAGTGTTCTGTTGAACATCTTTTATACATTAATTGAGATGATCATTGTTTTTCTTCTTTTACTCTGTTCAAAATAATTTCCTTTTACTCTGTTCAAAATAATTAATCTTCTTATTTTGAACCACGCTTGCATACCTGGGATAAATTCTGCTTGATCATGGTGCATAAATCTTTTTAAGCATCATGGTGCTGTTGGAGCCCATTTGCAATTATTTTTTGTGCATTTTTGCATTTATATTCATAAGGATTCATCAGCAATTTTCTTCTCTTGTGGTATTTTATCTGGCTTTGATATTAGGGTGATGTTGGCTTTATAGAATAAGTCAGGGAATGTTTCCTTCATTCAATTTTTGGAAGAATTTGAGCACAGTTGATGTTAATACTTCTTGGGGTGCTTTGTATAATTCACCTGTGAGGCCTTCTGGTCCTGGGCTTTTCTTTGTTGGGAGATGTTGATTATCAATTCAGTGTCATTAATATTATTGGATTTTGAGATCTTCACTTTCTTCATGGGTAATTTTGCATGTTTCTAGGCACACAATGGCAATGCAGGCTGCCTCCACAATGCCAGAGAGGGGGTGCAGAAAGGGTTAGCAAGAGCATCACAAACTTTACCTACTGTTTTCCCAGCTGATTTTTCTTGATTTGGCAACTGTACATTTACCATAAACCTTCAGTGTTTTCTTGAATTTTGAAGATGATAGTTTTTGCCAGTTTTTGCTGATTTTCCAAAGTTGCCTTGGAGGACTAGCACACTGGAACATCTTACAACACTTTCTTGATTGACCAGATGCCCACTCTGACCTTAATCTTGACATCTATTTAAACTCAGGGGACAGTTTCTAGAGAAAATATAGGGGTCATTATATTTGTTGAGGAGAAATGGTATCATTTAATATATTTAGAATTCCATGCTATTGGTTCCCCCAGGTCTAGCGATTCAGTGTTTGGAATTGGGATAAATAAATTCACCGGTTTAAATTCACGCAACATAACTTTTCTGGCTATTTATCCATTTTTGCTTTTCAGAAGAGTCCATTCCACTGAAGCAGTCTAGTTTGGTGTATAATATCAGTTCCTGAGAGAGACTTAGATAATACTTCTGCAAACTTTTTTAAAAAGAATCAGTAGTACATTTTTTAGGCTTTGTGGGCCATATGCATTTTGTTGCAACAAATTAATTCTGCTGTTACAATATAGAAACACCCATAGGAAGGTTTTGTTTCCCAATTTTACTCTTTTCCATTTAAGTATTTTATTTATGTACAGATATATTATGGAGAAGAGTGTGAACATTTGTAAATTTGGCATGGCCAAATCTATCAGTGTTACATATTGTCACTTTGCTTTTCATTACATGTTATTTAATCATAATTAATTCTTATAAATATATTGTAACAATTGTGTGCCCCATTTCAGAATATGCACACTCTCCAAATTTAATTTATCAATTTCCTTCTTCTTCTCTTTCTCTAATTATTATTGTGGGACTACTGTGGGAAATTATTGTGGGACTATGAGGCATTCAGTTACTTGTTCTTATAGTATATATTAATTTTATTGCTATTATAAAACAGTAAACTAGTCCAGGGGAAATTTCACTATTATTGTTATATTACTCAATGAGCTAACTGTCAAGTAGGGAAAATAGGGAAAAAATAAGTAAAAATGATTAACTCTACCATCCAAATTACATGCAGGTGAAGTTGTCCCAATTCCTCTGATGTTGTTAAATAAGAAAGAATGTTTCAAAAGGGGAGTAACTCCAGGCAATAATGAAAAGGAGATGGATTTTTCCAAATAGATAAGAAGAGAAAAAATTCCATGTGGAACAGTGGGTGAGACTCCAGGCTTAGGGTTATGTATTTTTATAGGTGCTGAGACTGTATAACATGGCATGCTGGGGAAGTGCAGTTAAGTTCAATGTCTCAGAGTTCAGTGTCCTCCAGGACAGGCCTCAGCAAACAGGGACCACTGGCAAGACAGCCACAAAAAATTGAGCCTAAGTACTTCAGCTACAGAAATTAGGATTCTTCCAACAGTGGGCTTTTACTGGAGTTGTTAATTAATGGAATGTGATGACCCGCCTTTGTAATATATAAAGATATCTCTGAGTCAATATGAATACTGGGCAAGAAGCTAACAGACAGAAAATTCTATGAGGGATGATAAGGAACTGAAAAAGGATGATGGAATTGGGGAGGGAGAGATGCAGAAAGGCATGAGGAAATTTGAGATGTGGAAGGAAAATCAGACTCATCTCATCACTAGTGATAACCATACATTTACCAACATATGGAAACTGGGCTCAGCCTTTTGCATTTATTGATTAATCAGCCAACCATGTTAGGATGGATACCACTATACAAAGGAAGATATGTCCCCAAAGTCTACAGTACAGACTTTAATCTTTGGTGGGTACAGTTTCCTGTCCAAGTTTACAAAGATAATCCATTGTAAGTCTCGATTTACAAAGTGTGTCAGAATGAAAACCATGAGATGGAAAGAAGGAAGAGATACATTTCAATTTATGGGAGTCTTTGTAAACAGATTAATAAAAGGTGCAAGAGTTACAATATGTGGACAAGTGACTGCCTGTTTCTTGAAGTCTCACAACAACCAGGCCACCTCATTCTTCTACATTCATTTATATCATCTATTATCAGTCTTCCTCTATCCATTGACTTCAACACAAGGTATTCTTTATTGGTCTTGAGTATTTAAATGAACCCTTTCATGAGGACCCCTACAATATCCATTCCCTCCATTAAGCACCTTCTTCACCAGATAATTCTTTGGCTACATGTCTAGACTTTGAATCTGCTATTGAATTATCAAGTTTTCTGGCCAACCTTGCCTAAGAACCCAGTAAATATAGCATCATCCACTTCAATTTCTCCTCTTTTACCTACTTTTATTTTGATTTAGCATTAATCATAATATGACATGGTTTATGATTGTAATTATTTTGCTTACATAGTTTTCCATCATCAATATTTTCAGAACTCTTGTTTCCAGCATTATAAACTAATTGCCTATACTAATTGTGCCTGGAACATAGAATTCAATATCTGCATGGATATCTCATAAAAACTAGAATTCTCAAATGCTTGGGTAAAATAATTACAATAGGAATATAATTCATAATAGAAATGAAGAAAGGGATCTCTTAAGGGGACCAGATTCATAAAGAAAATCCAGAAATTAATTTCTTGACTGCCTAATAAGAGGAATAGCATCTCTACAAGGTCAGTAAGGCCAGTTTGCATGAAAATTAGTAGTTATTTTTCTTTTGTTTTCCTTGTGATGATATCAAAGACGTGTGCTGGTTTGAATGTATTGTGTCCCCCAAATGCCATTATATTTGTGGTCTTGTTGGACAGATGTTTTTGGTGCTGGTTAGATTTGCTTGCAATGTGCCCCACTTAGCTGTGGGTAATAATTTTGATGAGATGTTCCCATGGAGGTGTGGCCCCGCCCATTCGGGGTGGGCCTTGATCAGTGGAGCCATATGAATGAACTGACTGAGAGAGAGAAAGCTCAGTGAGTGCAACTGGGAGTGATGTTTTGAAGAGGAGCAAGCTTGCTAGAGAGGAACGTGCTGGGAGAAAGCCATTTTGAGGCTGGAGCTTTGGAGCAGATTCCGGCTGCCTTCCTAGCTAGCAGAGGTTTTCAGGACACCACTGGCTGTCCTCCGGTGAAGGTACCCGATTGCTGGTGTGTTTCCTTGGACGCTTTGTGGCCTTAAGACTTGTAAACTGTTGTAGCAAAATTAAACCCCCATTTTATAAAAGCCTATCCATCTCTGGTGTTTTGCATTCTGCAGCATTAGCAAACTAGAACAGATTTTGGTACCGGAGAAGAGGGGTGCTTTTGCTGCTGAGTTTGCAAATACCAAACATGTTGGAACGGCTTTTCAAATGGATAAGGGGAATATGCTGGAAGAATTGTGAGGAGCTTGATAGAAAAGGCCTAAACTGCTTTGAAGAGACTGTGGAAATATGGACTCTAAAGATACTTCTGATGAGGTCTTGAACAGAAATGATGGACGTGTTGTTGTGAACTGGAAGAAAGGTGATCCTTGTTTTAAAGTGGCACAGAATTTGTCAAAATTGAGTCCTGGTGTCAGATGGAAGGAATAATTTGAAAGCGACAACCTGGAATGCTTAGCTGAGGAGATCTCCAGACTACATGTGGAGGAGGTATCCTGGCTTCTCCTTGCAGCTTATAGTAAAATGCGAGCGGAGAGAGATAAACTTAGAACTGAACTCTTAGGTTCAAAGAAACCAGAAGCTGATGGCTTGGGAAATTACGAGCTTCCAGGGGTTGGATTCCCAGAAGCTACAGCCCAATGTGAGGATGTAACTGAACATGGAACCCAGCCGCCATTTCAGTACAAGGCAAGATTGGAGATGGAATTATCCAGAAAGGATTTGTGGAAAGTCCTATTGTCTGATGGCTTTGACCCGTGTGCTTCATGCAAAGCCAACAGAATTTTTGCGAGAACTTTATAGACAGAGCCACTGCCAGTCTGGACTGGAGGAGACAGACAAGGAACAAATTGCAGGAAAAATTTCTTCAACCACAGAGCCATGGAGTTGAGGTCTGGAGTCAAGAGGCCTTGGGCTGGGAGAGTGGAGCAGCCCACATGCATGGAAAGGGTGAGTTTGCCCCGGAGGTCGAGGGTGGGCATTCCACCTTGATGCTCTGGAAGAGTTTTGCCACCCAAGGTCCCAAAGAGGGTGGAGCACATTCCCAGGGAATTGGGGAGAGCCTGGCTGCCACCACACTGTTCTGAAGGGGTTGAGTGTGTGCCCCAGAGATGGAAGGGAATCTGGGAGCAGCCCCAATGTTTGAGGAGGGTGGGGCCGAGAAGGTGGTCTCCCCAATGTGTGGGTATGTTGGAGCACTCACCTAAGCGTTTGGAGAGGAAAGGGCTGCCGAAAAGGCCCTTAGGAAGGGTTAGGCTTCCACTCTCTCAAGCCCCAAGAATGCAACGTTGTTCTGTTAATGACTCTCAGACTTTGAAATCTAATGGAGTTTGTCCTGCAGGTTTTAGGAACTGTTTTGGTCCTGTTAACCCTGTTTTCCTTACTCTTTCTCCTTATGGCAATGGAAATGTTTATCCTATGAATGTCCCTCCTTTGTATATTGGAAGCATATAACTTGTTCTAAGTCCACAGATCCAAGCTAAAGGAAAAGTATGCCTTAGGACTGACCACGCCTAAATTGATTTTGATGGGATTTTGTACTTAACTTTTGTTACTGAAGTGATTTAAGTTTTTGTGATATTGTGATGAAATGACTGTATTTTGTATTTGGAAAGATAATGTCATTTTGGGGTCCAGGGGGTGGGTTGAATGTGCCTTTCCTTGGAATTGTTTGAATGTATTGTGTCCCCCAAATGCCATTATCTTTGTGGTCTTGTTGGACAGACGTTTTTGGTGCTGTTAGATTTGCTTGGAATGTGCCCCACTCAGCTGTGGGTAATAATTTTCATGAGACGTTCCCATGGAGGTGTGGCCCCGCCCATTCGGGGTGGGCCTTGATCAGTGGAGCCGTATAAATGAACTGACTGAGAGAGAGAAAGCTCAGTGAGTGCAGCTGGGAGTGATGTTTTGAAGAGGAGCAAGCTTGCTAGAGTGGAACGTGCTGGGAGAAAGCCGTTTTGAGGCCAGAGCTTTGGAGCAGATGCCGGCTGCCTTCCCAGCTAACAGAGGTTTTCCGGACACCATTGGCTGTCCTCCGGTGTAGGTACCCAATTGCTGGTGTGTTACCTTGGATGCTTTGTGGCCTTAAGACTGTAACTGTGTAGCAAAATAAAACCCCGTTTTATAAAAGCCTATCCATCTCTGGTGTTTTGCATTCTGCAGCATTAGCAAACTAGAACAACATGGAACCAGAAAATTATACAGAAAGTTCAGATTTCCTTCTTATGGGATTTTCAGAGGTACCAGAATTACAACCCATCCTCTTTGGGCTGTTTCTTTCCTTGTAATTTGTCACTATCTTTGGGAAGCTGCTCATAATCCTGGTCCTATCATTGACTTCCACCTCCAAATGCCTGCTTATTTCTTCCAGCCCAATCTCTCCTTTGCTGACACCTGTGTACCTCTGTCATCATCTCAAAGATGCTGGACATGTACATGACCATGTCTCTATAATTTTTTTATTTAATAAATTTTATTTTGAAATAAATTCAATCTTACAGGAACAGTTGTGAAAACATTACAAACCCCATACATAGAACTCCATCATACTCCAACCACCTCCCGATAGCCCCATCCACCACCTTTAACATCCCGTCACACCACCATTTCTTCCTTTCCCTCTCTCTCTCCCTCCATCCCTCCCTATTTATCATCCATCATCTATTGCTCTGTCCACTGAACATATGAGAACAAGCTGCACATATCTTTGAACAAACAATCTAATTCACATATACCTTTCCCATGGACAAGAACATTCTTTTATGCATCTCATTAAGCACAGCTAAGAAGTTCAAAAAATTCAACATTAATATAAAGCTTACATTCTGTATTTCCCTTTTTTTTTCCTTGCGTCCCATCTGTGTCCCTTTGAGCCTCCTCTCCTCCACCCTCAGATCCCATCCAGGATCACCCTTGGCATTTAATTGTCATCTATTTAGACTGTCTTTTTTTTTTCAATTGTGGAAACATATATATATAGCCTAAATCTTTCCATGCCACCCCCTCCCTAGCATTCCATTAGTGGGATTAACCACATTTAGAATGTTGCAATTCTATCACCTTCTCACCATCCATTTCTATACATTTCCCTTCACCCCAAACAGAAACCCTACTCTCATTTCTTAACTCCCCATTGCCCTTCCCCTGCTTCTCAGAACCCCTACTGTTCTTTTCCTCTTTATGGTCATATTCTCTGATACTTACTTTGTGTTTACTGTGTGGCTTAAATTTAACATCTTAAATCTATAACAATCTTGTTTTCCTTTGATACCATCTTAACTTCAAAATGACACATAAACTGTTCCTATACTCCATCATTCCCCCACCTTTATGTAGTTCTTGTCTAAAATTATCTATTTTACACTGAGTCCAAAATCACTTATTTATCATTACAGTTCATGTATTTTAGATCCTGTAGCAAGTAAATAGTGAAGTTGTAAATCAAAAATACATTAGTATTGGTATTTATATTTACCATGTGATCTTTACTGGAAATCTTTATTTCTTCATGTAGTTTCAGTCAATTGTTTAGTGTCCCTTCCTTTCAGCTGCTCAACTCCCTTTAGCATTTCTTATAGGACTGATTACTGGTGATGAAGTCCCTCAGCTTTTGATTGTCTGGGAATGTATTCTTCTCCCCCTCATTTTTATCCTTCAGGTGTTTGTGAATTCTCCAAGTCTCTGATGGTTATTGAGTTCTATTTTATTCCATTGTGGTAAGAGAATGTGCTTTGAATAAATTCATTTTTTTTATTTAGTCTTGTTTTTATGTCCCAGCATATGGTCCATTCTGGAGAAAGATCTATGGTCACTAGAGAAGAATGTGTGTCCCAGTGACCTAGGATGTAATATTCTATATATGTCTGTTAAAATTCTCTCTCTCTCTCTCTCTCCTTTCTTTGTTTCTCTGTCAGTAGGGCTCCCTTTAGTATTTGAAGTAGGGCAGGTCTTTTATTAGAAAAATCTCCCAACATTTGTTTGTCTGTGAAAAATTTAAGCTCTCCCTCAAATTTGAAGGAGAGTTTTGCTGGATAAAGTATTCTTGGATGGAAAGTTTTCTGTCTCAGAGTTTTAAATATGTCATGCCACTGCCTTCTCACCTCCATGGTGGCCACTGAGTAGTCACTGCTTCATCTTATGTTGTTTCCTTTGTATGTGGTGAATTGTTTTTCTCTTGCTGCTTTCAGAACTTGCTCCTTCTCTTCAGTATTTGACAGTCTGATCAGAATATGTCTTGGAGTGGGTTTATTTGGATTTACTCTATTTGGAGTTTGCTGGGCATTTATGCTTTGTATATTTAGATTTTGTAGAAGGTTTGGGAAATTTTCCCCAACAATTTCTTTGAATACTCTTTCTAGACCTTTACCCTTCTCTTCCCTTTCTGGGACACCAATGAGTCTTAAATTTGGATGTTTTATTTTATCTATCATATTCCTGAGATCCATTTCTATTTTTTCAATTTTTTTTCTCCATTCTTTCTTTTGTTCTTTCATTATATGTTCTGTGGTCCTCAAGGAGGTTGAGTTGTTATTCACCTTCCTCTAATCTTGTATAATGAGTATCCAGAGTCTTTTTAATTTGGCCTACACTTTCTTTAATTTCCATAAGATCTTCAATTTTTAATTTACTCTTGCAATATCTTCTTTATGGTCTTCTAGGGTCTTCTTTATGTCTTTTATATCCTATGCCATGTTCTTCTTCATGTCCTTTATATCCTGTGCCATGCTCTCATTGTCTGTCTGTAGTGCTTTGATTAATTGTGCCAAGTACCATGTGTCTTCTGATCTTTTGATTTGGATGTTTAGGTTTGGGTTCTCCATATCATATGGTTTTATCATAAACTTTAAGATTTTCTGTTGTTTTTGGCTTCTTGGCATTTGCTTTACTTGATCTTTAATTTGTCAGAATTGCAGCTTGGTGGTGTACACTCCCTCCAACCAACCAGCAGATGGCATCTGTGAGTCACCAATTTCCCTCAATTCAGCTCCCCCCAACCCTGTCTTTGTGGTGTATGGGGATCTCACCTCCATGGTGTCCACTCAGTGCACTTAATTTGGGTGTGCTGTCAGTGCCATCCACCTTGAATGAGGGGCGTGCATCGGAGTGGTCAGGGAGGAAGGGCAGCTTTAATAATCAAATCTCCCAGGTTTTCCTGTAGATTTAAGGCTGTTCTCTGCTGCTGACCCAAAAGTCCTTGGTATTGGCATAGGTTCCCTGGGCTTTCTGACTGGTTCCCCTTCCCTGCTGTGCTCTTCCAGGACCTCTGCTGAGGTGCACATCACAAGTGTGCTCTTCCAGGACCTCTGCTGAGGTGCACATCACAAGTGTGCACTGGCCTCCAGGGAAGCCCTGGGATGCTGGGCTGTGCAGTGGCATTCCCAGCCCACTTCAAAGATGGTTGAATGGACACATTAACTTCCTCCTTCTGCACAGCTCCACCCTTCCAGTTCTGGGACAATCAGTCATGGGTGTATTCAAGGCTGATATTGTGACATGTGAGCAGTGCTGTTGGAAAGACTCCCTGTCACACTGGGTTTCTTGGCACGGCTCTGTGCTGTGGGTTCGGCCCCGGGCAGGAGTGCCCCTGCCCACCAGGGAGATGGCTGCAAGTCATGCATTTTTTTCTCCTTTTTAGCTTATAATTCTTGACTGGTGTGAGGAGGTATGGCCATGTTCTCCCAGGCTCTGGGGTCTAGTTCTGAATGGAAAGGGCCCCACCCCTTTCCTCTTGGAGAAGATAGACCCCCTTGGGGGAGGTCATTAGCATTTCAATGGTCTCTCTCTCTGCTTGTGCTATCTCCACTCTTCTCTGAGTCCCAGCACTGGAAACTGAAAAGGGCTGGGGCTTTCTCCACTGAGCCAAAAAAGAAACAGATAGTCCCCTTCAGACCTAGTCCCAAGGCAACCCTCCAGTTCTCCAAGGTCAGTCATCACCCAAAGCCTCTGTCTATTTTTTGAGGATTTGTACCTGTAGTGAGCAGTTTACACTTGCTACTTAAAACCCCAGTTGGAGCTCAGCTGAGCAATATTCACTTGCTGGGAGAGAGCTACTCTCTGGCACCACAAGGCTTTGAAGCTCAGGCCATGGGGGAGGGGGTCTCATGACTTGGATCTGCTGGTTTTACTTACAGATTTTATGCTGCGATCTTGGGCATTCCTCCCAATTCAGGTTGGTGTATGATGAGTGGACAGTCTTGTTTGCTGCCCCACACAGTTATTCTGGATCATTTGTTAGTTGTTTCTGGTTTTTTTTCAGTTTGTTCCAGAGGACACTACTTAGCTTCCACTCCTCTCTATGCCACCATCTACCCTCCCTACCTCTGTCACTATAATTTTAATATTGATTTATAAGCTTATAATAATTTTCTTGTAAATTTATATAAATAATATCTTGCTAATGTCAGTACTTCAAAACAACATAGTTTACAACAGTATTATGATTTTGATTCTGTTGGGAAAATATATCTGATTAAATTCTAGTTTAACAGATGTGTAATATTGCTGGGGGATGAACTTCTTTCTCATTGTCAATTTGTTATTACAACTATTGTATGAAATTTCTTGAGTCTCTCTCCATTCATACATATGAGAATTTCTATAACATATATGCACAATGGTAAATTGTGTGAGTTTGAACAATCAGTGCATATTCAATGTTACTATTATTTGCCTATATATGCTTTTTTCCAGTAGAAAAGTCATATGTTATCAAATGCACACTCTTATAGTTAATCTATTGTAACAGGAATATGTCTGAAGTGTCTTGTAGGAGTTACTTCTTGGTTGTTCCACATGAAATCCCATCTTCTCTAGGAAATATATTTGCAAATATTATATTTCCAAGTGAATTTAAAATTAAAAACTAATAGAAATTCTATAATCCAAAATAAAACCATTGGTTTATTCATCAAATTTGCAATGAAATTACTGTCTCAAGGGTATGAATCAATGGTTCTGCTTCCATATGCTCATCTTGGTTTAAAACATGTGAAAAGGAAAACCCCCATCAGCTCTGGTAGAGATATCAATGACTGAATATCTGAGTCCCATCATTTTGACTCCAGGAAGGTTTGGCATTAAAGATATTCCTAATTTGTATTTGAGATATTAATCATTATTGTAATAACAGATTTATTGATCAGTGCAATCCCAACACAAATTAATCACATTTTCTTTCAATTATGTGGCATGGTTTGAAGCCTATCTTACGTCAAGAATTTTAGGCATACAATGACTTTAAATTGTAAATTATGTCTCAGTCTATAAATCAAGATTCAACATCATTTTCAATTCTTCACTTTAATTTTTCAATTTGTTTAATTTTATGAAACTCACTCAAAGTTCTGTGTGTAGAGGTGGTTTATAGGGGAGATGATCTGCATTGGGAAATTTTGAAAACCTGGTGCTCTAGTGAGTACAAGATATTACACTCTGGTTTCATTCAAAGCTTAGTGAAGAGGAATGTTGTATGGAAAGCAAAGACACTTGGGTTTATACAGTGTTTTATTTTACTAGCTGCTAAAAGAAATATCATACAAAGGTTGACTTTAGACCAGGAATTTGTTGGCTCAGAAGGCTAGAAGGATTGCTTTCTCTTGGTTTGGTTTTCTGGCTGGCTGGCAACCTTTGACTTTCCTTGGCTTTTCCCTCAAATGGAATGAACTTGTCAAAGCTTCATTTTTTCCTCTTCTGTGTTCCATTAACCTTTGACTTCTGGCTGCTTACCATTCCTTTAATCTCTATCTGAATTTTCCTCTACTTTTAAACAACTCCAACAATCCATATTGAAAACCACATGGATTCAGTTGGACCCTTACATTAGCTGAAGTAAGTAACAACTTGAAGAGAATTCTTTAGAATAGATTTATGCCCACCAGAATAAGGAATGATACCAAAGCATGACAAAACTGGAGTCCAAAATTCAATCCACTACTTACAGTCAAAAAAAAAGATATACTCTTTTTTATTTTCACAATTACTGCTCACATTGTGGATATCCCTGAGGAAACAGAAAGACAATCACAGTTTTTAATTACCTGTTTAAAATTCCAATTGAGTAACTCATACACATTATTTCTTATCTCTGTGTTATTGGTAGAGCTTATAAAAATATACTCTTAATACTATATCTGTTATGCTTGTATATATTATTACAAGGTATAAAATACATATCTCTGAATGACCCTAATAATAAAAACAAATAGAGCAAGCATTTCTTCTTGCAGAAATTCTTAGATTTTTGTATAGAAGATCTCATGGTACAAGGAGGAAATAAAATTCTGGATGTTAGGATGGCAATATATCTTCATATTTTTTGTGAGATAATGGATAATTTTTTCCTTAATTTTGAAAGTAGATATGTGGTAGATCTCTGCTCTCACTATGCTAGATATTGCTTACAGAAATGAATGGTTTTCAGCTCCCTCTTTATGTTTTTCTTGGTATAAATCTGTAAACTTTCATTATAATTGGATGCTAGGCATTCAGATTAAAATATAATGTAATTTCTAATAATTTGAATGTAATCATCCTTAGAGCAGATGATCACAATGAGAACATCTATATTCAATAGCTTTTACCATGTGCATACATAATTTTTTATCCTAAATTGTTGTCAATTCAACTTAGTAGGATTAAAAATGAAGAAACAAAGTCCTTGAAAGGGAAATAAATGCCCTACCAACAGCTATTGTCCTGCAATGCCAAAAGACATGCCAACAGAAAAGTGTTCATATATGAAAGCTGAAGAGAAATTAAAGCATGAGAGCTATAAAAAGTTCCGTGACTAGAAGGGACAGACTTTAAATTCTAGATATTTGGTTTTTTCTCTTTTCATATCCTCAAACCAAAAATAAAGAACAGTTATTGAGATGGGCATGTTCTCCTGAGTATCCTCCATAGGGCCTTTTTGATGTCCCTGTTTCTCAGACTGTAGATGAAAGTGTTCAGTATGGGGAAGAACAGTGTATAAAACACCAAGGCCACCACACTCTTTCCTGGAGAAGATGAGTAAGCTGAACTCCGGTACACTCCCAGCCTTGCCCCATAAAATAAGCAGACAACTGACAAGTGAGAGGCACAGGTAGAAAAGGCTGTATACTTCCCCTCGGAAGATGGGAATCTCAGAATGGAGGAAACTATTTGAGTATAAGAGAAAATGATCAGTGTGACTGGAATTCCATCATACTGGATGAGGGGTTAGAACCAGCAAGTTTGAGAAGTGGAGAAGAGTCACAGAAAAAATGTGGGATCTCCACATCTGAACAGCATATTAGTAGTGACAGCGTTAAGCAGTGCAGCTTGGAGTCCAAAAGGCTGATGACAAAAGAAAGCAGACCCAGCAGGCCACATAACCAAGTGTTCATTATAACTGGATAGTGGAGGGGTGACATATTGCCAGAAACCTGTCATAGGCCATCACAGTTAAAAGCATACTGTCCATACATAGAAAAAGATTAAAAAAAGGGCAACTGAATCAGGCATTCTTCACAGGAGATGACTGCATGGAAAGTGTGAATATCTGTAAGCCTCTTTGAGACTGATGTAGAGGTGAAACCAAAGTCAGCCAAGGATAGGTTGAAGATGAAAAAGTACATGGGGTTGTGGAACTGTGAGTCAGAGCTGACAGTCAGCATGATGAGTAGATTCCCCAGCACAGTGTCCAGGTACATGGACAAAAATAGCCCAAATAGGAGGGGTTGTGGTTAGGAGGGTTCAGCCAGGAGTCCTAAGAGAAGGAATTCTGAGACACTTGCTAGATTCTGTGATTCCATGAAGCAGAGACATATTTGGAAAAGAAAACAGGATTGTTATTAAGAAATAGTGTACAGCCACTCATCAGTATGTGTTTATTTCAGATTCAAGTAATTCATATGTAAAGCATTCACACTGGAGGAACATACACCCTGGTACCTTAGCAATACTTTGCAGTTGGTATAAACCCATTTTTCTTAGAAAAAATATTTATTGGTTTATTTTATTTTCACCTATTACTCTATACACCCATTATAGAGAAACTGGGAAAAAGGAGATAAAATTGAAAAAACATCATGAATGTTGTTGAGTATCTGTTTCCCTCATTGAAGAAACATAAGGAATAATTAATATTCTTTTTTTAAAAAATTATATTTAAAAGATTCAGAAACTTTAAATATATTTTATTGAAATGCACAGAAATACATCCTACTGATTTGTACAATTTATGAATACCTTATATGAGCTATGTAATAAAGAGTCATATTGCATTATTTGGATGTTTGAATCTTAACAACACATGAGACTCATCATCAGTATTGCTTCTGGTCCCACATATGGGGAGGGTGATAAGATACCCTAATGCTCTCTCTTTTGGCATTAGCCAGAGAGGTGTACCAGGGAAGAAAATGTCATAGCATGAGGACTCTGAACCAGTTTTGCCTTTAAACACAAAAGAAACACAAATCCTGCCACTTTTCTTGCTTTCTTAAGGCATTTTCAGACCAGCTTTGGAAGCCTAGCCTTCTCTATTCAAAGAGCCATGTTATGTAAGTAATAACCATTCATACACTCTTGATGTTTGTGTGTGTGTGTGTGTACACATCATTAGCATTGATATCTGAGAAAAATATTGTGTGGCAGGTCATGCTGAGGTGTCAAAATCTTCAGAGATGCCTAGAATAAACCAATTATTATTTTCATTAAGAACTCAAGCACTGCATTAAAAATTAAAATGTTTATGTATATTTATTTCATATGTTATAGAGATTAAAACTGTTTCCAATAGCATTTGCCTTTTCTTCTATCCATGTGTTACCCCTTTTACTTGCATCAGTCCCTCTAAGTCAATAACCATCATGAATGTGGCTCATTTATTTACCTGACAATATTCTATATTGTTAGTATTGATTTAACTATTCATAGAGTTCTCATAAATTTTCCTAAATAGTCTTTTACCATACACATAAACCCAAATATTCTAATTTCCTACAATATTGTGTTGTCTCTTTGTTTAATAATAGAATAATCAAACACAATTAACTACTTGCTCTTTTTGTTATGCTCAAGAATCAGAAATACACCTGATGCCATGTTAGTAATTGTCATTTTATGATTGCCCCACATGAAATTTATATCTTGCCTATGAATTACGTATATTCTCAGGCTCCAAACTCTGCTATAAAAATGAAGTACTACTAATGGAAATCTCAATGGTGCATTGTATTTATTGTGTAAAAAGTGTCTTAAAAAAAGTGGTTCATTTGGCCTATTCAAAGATGTACTCACACTCTGTCAAGAGGGGAATCCAGTTGTTTTGTTTCTGTTTGCTCTTTAGTACTAAAGCATGTTTAATGAAAATAAATCACTTAATCATCTTTCATGAAGGGCATACAACTCTAGTCAGAGAATCAATATATGGGTCTCAGATCTTTCATCCCTTGGAATTTTGGGCACTTTAATATATATATATATATATATATATATATATATATATATATATATATATATATATATATATATATATATAACCATGCTTTTGATATTACACTTAATGATTATATGAAGAGCATATTCATTAATAAAGTATTATCCCAGAAAAAATTTAATTACTTTTTTCAAGTATATGTCAGTGTGTTTGAAGCCTATCTTATCTCCAGAAGTTGGAGCATGGAAAAACAGAAATCCTAAAATGTATCTCAGACCATACAATAAAATGTACTTTCCCCTTGTCTTCCTGTTTAGTTGTATTGCTTTAACTTTTATGAAAATCTGCCAAATTTTTAATAGTAATATTATGTTGGAGAGTCTGTTGGTGAATAATAATATGCTCCATACAAAATTCATGACACAGAACATGCAAGCATTATTTATTTTTTATTGTCTCCAGTAATACTGCATCTCCCTTGCAGTGGTGAAAGCACAGATAAAAAGCTACCCATTGTGTTGGAGTCATAATAAATGCCCTTTGTCCCATTGAACTAAAGAAGTGTTCAATATTAAAGTTTTTTTTTTTTAATTTGGTTGTGTATTACACCATGCCCTATATATGCTCTGCAGAACCAGGTGAATGGGACTTAGTAATTTCCTTCCAAACAATACTACTAGAGAGACAACAAAAATGAAACTGCAGGTTGGATTGCCATGTGAGATTACTGTCCAGGTGTTATGTCTGGAGTAGCACTACACAGGTTCAACCCTAGTGTCACCAATATCTATGCTAGAAATTGTTAAAATTTTAATAAAAAATTTAAATAAAATTTCCAATATTTTTTAATTTAATAAAAACTGATCATATCTTCATCTGTAAAATAGCCATATTATTTGCACATCTATCCTGGGGATGATTTTTCTGATGAAATAAGAGATGGTATTTAGAAAACTGACCTCAGAATTTGGCAATAGAAAGCCCTTAATGCTTCATGGTATCTTGTTTTCTCTCTTCCTCATCATCATTATCAGATCCTAAGTTTTATGATAATTTTGGAGTCCTTAGGGGACACTTTATTGTGACCTACTTCTGTTTTGTTGGAGGAAATTTCTATGGATACTGGAAAGCAATAATGAAGAGAGGGATTGGAATGACAATAATGAAATCCAAACTATAATCACAAATTAAACTCTGTAAGCCTCTGAATTGTAACATTGCATTCCAGAGCACACCCATCAGGCTTTTTCTTCTGCTTTGTTCTAATGATAAGGAAACTATGCTCCCACTACATATTACATCCAAGATCAGCTATGGAGCTCACTTGGCTGAGCTTTTACCTGTGGCATTACAAAGGTCTGTGGATCCATTGGTGCTTTTTGACCAGGTGAATGATCAAGATTGGGACTTTGTATCCTTGATTGGAAGGAAGATATGTCAGGCATGGTCCTCCTTATGCAGACGGTGGTGGTCAGATGAGAGGCTGCTTCATTGGGACTCCCAATTTGAAGGACTGCAGGTCACAGCTGGATATTTATGTTGCATGATCTTGAGAGTTCAGTTGTCCCAGGTCCTAGTTAGACAAATTGTTCCATGTAATCTCAATCTCTGAGGACTTGTTAAAATGAATGTAACAAAAAGAGGAGTACTTGACTTTCCTTCATAGGGTTTAGACATTTCATCAATTATAAGGAATCTCTGATGTAGCCCTCAGTTCTGTCTTCCAATTCATACGTACAGAATCATTTTATGAATAGAAAAAATTAATGAAACAATTGTAAAATTAATTTTATTTTGAAATTCACTAGTCTTTAAACATTCTATATGCACCAAAAACCCTTCTACTTATCCACTCTTTTCAGCATCTTGTACCCTCTAATTTACTTGCAATATATAGCTATTCATTAAGTGAAACCATGCATTATTTGTCCTAATGTCCCTTGCTTATTTCTGAGAGTATAAAGTGCTTTTACATTGTTTTTATTAGAGCATTTATATTATTAAAGAACCATCCCCTAAAAGAGAACTATAAGTCCCTTATAATGCACTACACGCACAGATTTCCCTTTAAATAGCATTTTACATTAGTTTGATGCCTTTGTAAAATTGATAAAACATTATTATAATTACTATACTATTAACAATAGCCTATAGTTTACCTTAGGGTTCACTGTTTTCATTGGATATTTTATGTTTTTTAGGAAATTTTTATTATGGTAATATTTACAGAACCTAGAAGGTCCCTTTTAAACCATTTTCAGATATACATTTCATGGTGTTAGTTAAATTCACAATGTTGTGCTAACCATCACCACCATCCATTACCAGAAGTATTCCTTCACTCCAAGCAGAAACTCTCTACAAAATAACTATCAACTCCCAGTTCCACAACCCCATCCCAGGCCCTGTTAGCCAGTATTCTTGTTTCTGAAAATGAATTTGTGTATTCTAGTTGTATCATATATCTCCATTTGTGTATGACCTAATTTCACTGGACCACTTACAAGAGCACAAGAGCTGACACTGATGCTGATACTTGGAGACACTTGCAGATGCAGACAGAAAGACTTATGGAGATGATAAGCTAAGAGAAGAAGCCTGGTGAGGGCAGAGCAAGATGCCAGCACAGAGAGGTGTGGAACTTAGTTAGCCCTCTAGAGCAACTAGTAAATAACCAGGAAAAATTAGTAAATAATCTGGCACAACTGTTGGAAGACATCTATGAATGGACACACATCATATACCATCCTGGAATGTGTGGAGTGGCTGAGCTTGTAGCACAGAATCATAAGTAAAGCTCCACAAACCTGAGCTGAAGCCCCTCATCCCTCAGACAGGGCAGGCTGAGCTGAAACATTGCCATGAAAAAAAAAAAAAAAAAACAGGAAAACAGGTTACAGGGAAAGGAACTCATCCAAGCTTCAATTGCAGTTTTAACACATTTGGATTACTAAATACAAGCTACAAGCATGGAGCAGGAAGGGAAGCAGATTCTTTCCAGCAGAGAAGAGGCAGGGCTGGTGAGAAAATACATAAATAAATAAAAACAGAGTCTTTTGGAGACAGCTGAACTCAGAATACTGGAAGCAACTGTGTTACAAGAAAACAGAGGGGCTGGAGACTGGCTCTGAAAAGGGGCTTTTGCTATTTTTTCCCACTTTTCTTCTCTCATTCTAAGCAGACCATTAGAGAAAGCCTCTGATATCTTTAATTCCATGTTGACCCAAGTAAATCTGGAGTTAACAGAGCCAGAAAGACAAAGGAGGAATTCAAATGGAGAAGATAACTCTCTGGGGGTGTGTAATTTCTCTATGAAAAGGGAGGGTGTGACCAGCTCAGGTGGCTGCCGTCTTTCTAAGAATGCAGAACACAGGGCCTGGGGGAAAACATACAAACAAACCATAAACAACTTGAGCTTAGATTCTGTCACTCTTGGCCTCTCACCAGGTCAGGGCCCACTGTGAATTAAAGGAACAACTTCTCTTTATATTGGTGGGGAGCTGGGGCTGACAAGCACCACCTGCTGGGCTGCATAGGGAAAGCACAGCATCTAGAGGTCTCATGGGAAAGTCTGTCAATCTGCTAGGACCCACCCTCAGGGAAACCTGATAGTGAATGCACAGACTCCTCCTGAGATCTGAGCCCATCTTGTCTGGGAAAACCTGATTGGGACTTTCAAAGAAACCAGATGCCTAGAAAACAGAAAATGAAAAATTAACTTTAGAAAAATGAAATATCACCTAGTCAAAGGAACAAACGTATACTTCCTCTGAGAATCAGGAATGGAAACAACTAATTATTAATCAAACAAATCTCCTAAATCAATTAAAAATCCATTCAAAACTCAATTCAATGAGTTGAGGGAAGATATGGCAAAAGAGATGAAGTGTATAAAGAAAATATTGGGTGAACACAAATAAGAAATTGAAAGATTGCAAAATAGGCAGAACTGAAGGGAATGAAAAGCACAGCACATGAGATAAAGGACACAATGGTGACATGTAGCAGATTACAGGAGGCAGAAGAAAAGATTCATGAAGTAGAGAACAGGACATCGGAAACCCTACACAAAAACGAACAGTTGAGGAAAACAATTGAGAGATATAAGCAACATCTCAGGGAACTGAGTGACAACATGAGGTACATGAATGTACATGTCATGGGTGTCCCAGAAGGTGAAAATAAAGGGGAAAAGGACAGAGGAAATAATGAGAGGAAATAGTCACTGAAAATTTCCATTCCTTATGAAAAATGTAAAATTACAGATCCAAGAAGAGCAGTGAACTCCAAACAGAATAGATCTGAATAGACTTACACCAAGACACTTATTCAGATTATCAAATATCAAAGACAAAGATAGAATTTTGGAAGCAGGAAGAGAAAAGCAATTTGTCACATACTAGGGTCATTAATAAGACCATGTGCAGATTTCTCAGTAGAAACCATGGAGGCAAAAAGGCAGTGGAATGATATATTTAAGATATTGAAAGGGAAAAAGTACCAACCAAGAATTTTATACCCAGCAAAACTGTCCTTTAAATATGAGGGAGAGTTTAAATTATTCTCAGACAAAGAGACAATTAGAGAGTTTGTGAACAGGATACCTTCTTTACAGGAAATACTAAAGGGAGTACTATGGACACATAGGAAAAGACAGGAAAGAGAGGTTTGGAGCACAATGTTGGGAGATGGTGGCACAATAATGTAAGTATACTGAACAAAGACGACTGTGAGTGTGGATGAAAAACAAAGGTAATTGTTATGTAGGACACCAGAAGGAAAGATTGAAGATGAAGACTGGGACTGTGTAGCTTAGTGAAACCTAGAGTGGTCAATGCCTGTGATAAACTGTACAAAGATGTTTTGTGTGAGGGAGAAGAAATGAATGTCAACTTTGCAAGGTGTTAAAAAGGGGGTGGTATTGGAAAAACACAATCAATGCAAGCTAGAGTCTATAGTTAACAGTAGCATTCAATATGCTTTCTTTAATAGTAACAAAGGCAATACACCAAAGCTAAATGCCTGTAAGAGGGGGACATAAGGGAGGGGAATGGGATTCATGGCATTAGTGTTGTTGTCTGACTTTTTTATGATATTTTATTTTAACCTCTTCTTTTGTGGATTTTTGTCACCATTTTCATCCTTTTTCTTTTGTCTTTTTACTTTTTCATCTCTTCCTCTTTGTGGCTGTATTTTATATTATTTTTACTTTTTTTATACTTTTTACTACTTATCTTTTGATTGCATTTTATTTTATTCTTACTTTTCATTTTATAATTTTTATTACTCTTTTGTTTCAATTCTCTTTTTTTGAATAATGAATATGTGTGTTAATTGTGGTGATGAATGTACAATCATATGATGATACTGTAAACAATTGATTACACACTGTGGATGATTGTATGGTATTTGAATAAATCCCTATAAAATTGCAGGGAAAAAGTAAACAGATGGACAAAAGTGCTGGAGAGAACTTGGAGAGACAGTTGTATGTTTTGGGGAAGTAGAATGTTGTAGCCCATCTGGAGTACAGTATGGTGGTCCCACAATAAGCTAAGAATGTGGGAGTTTCAAGGTCCTGCAACTTCAGTAGGGGGTATATACATGGAAGATTGGAGAGCAGGGACAGAAATGGACATTTAGGCACCAGTATATGTAGCAGCATTATTCACTATTTGCAATGGACAGAGGTGGCCTAACAGTACATTGACTGATGAACAGAATAGTGAACTGTAGTGTATGCATAAAGTAGAATATTGACTGGGTATAACAAATGAAGCTGTGAGATACTCAACTAAATGAATGGATCTTAAGTATAACATTTTGAATGAAGCATGCCAGAAATAAGAGGACAAACATTTTAATGCCTCACTAATATGGACTAACTATAATGTGTAAACTCTTAGAGCTGAATCTTAGAGCACAGCTTATCAGGGAAATGCTTATTGTAACAGTCCCTATATTATAAGCTCTTACAGGAGTCACATTTTTCCTGAGTGTAATGGTTATCTCTGTTTCTTGCTCTGCCTCTATGTAGCCTTTTTGCAAAGGGTCTCCTCAGATATGTCAACCACGGTCAGATTTTCCCAGTCTAGAGAGGCCCAGGTCTCATTGGGAGGGTATGGAGTTTTCCTGAGAATAAGACCCTCCTATTAGGCCTTTAGAATTGGTTCTTTTCCTCTCCTGTCTGGCAGGTGGCACTGGCCAGCCCACAGCTCCCCCACCAGTGTAAGGAGGTAACGAGACTTCAGTTCTCCTGGTGACTCTGATCCTGTCAGGGGCATGGCTGACTGAAGTCAGAATCTGAATTCCAGCCTGTAAGAAAGGGATAAGTTTAGTTTTCACATAGAGACAGCATGGAATAAGGGAAATGGAGGCAAAACCAGTTTAAACAAGCCCTGTGATAAAGAAAAGAATCTGCCAGCCCCTTATATGGAAAAGTAACCATGGTTACTGGAATGTAAAGAAATATGAGGTAAAATCAGAGGCAGGAACTCACAGCAAAAAGAAAAACTTTTTTTAAACTAAATGAACTCTCTGGGATAGGCTGATCAGTTCAAAATCTCACTAATGAGCTAGTTGGCTCTCTGGGATTGGCTGTACAAATTAAAATCTCAAAAGATGAATTAGTTAGTGTTCTCGGATAGGCTGTAACCTCTGTAGTACCCAGTCAATGGGGAAACAGGGGAGGGACTTGCGAATTAGGAGTAGGAAATTTAAAGATCGCCATTCTCTTCCTCTGGCGCGCCAGCCTTCCATGTGTTTGGCTGGACACCCTATCTTGCAAGATTGTAAATAAATTCTTTTCTCCTCCAAAACCGAGTGAGCGTTTATTCCCTTACAGGTACTGCTTTATTTCCGACACAGCCCCTGAGGTCTGAGCTCCCAGAAGGAGGACTGCCAGTTGAGCTGGACCTCCCTCCACTCTCACAATCCTTGGAACTCCAGTTGTCTCTCAGGGGCACTATTCCCTTCTCCACCCTCCTCTTTGGGGCCTCTCCAGGTAGATTCCTTGGTCAGCCTGAGTTGCCAATTGAAGACATGGGTGGAGACCTTCAGAAGTGAATCTGGAACTCAAAGAAGCTGTGGGTACTCTGTCTCCCCCCAAGCCCAGCCTAGTCCCTCAACCTGGGCTTTCCAATAGAAAGTAACCACATATGTTACTTTTAGATTAAAACAATAGGAAAAAAAAGAAAAAAAACCAAGAAAAAGAACAAAGAGAAAAAAAGGAGTCCCTTTTAAAAGTCTTTCCCCAGCCTGGAAGTTTTGTCAGTGTCAGAATAGAGCATTTAAAGATGTACTTTGGGCTATTGTCTGATAATTACTCTCCAACAGATTCAATTCCACCCCTGCCAGGGGCTATTGAAATGCAAAAAGTTAAGGAATCAGTGAGAAGCCACAGGAGCAAAATGTAGGGGGGGAAATAGCTTTTTTGGAGCCTGGGATTGGGTGCCCACTTTTATATGCCCCCCTTCTCAGAGCCCAGCCCTTCTGTAGCACCCCTAGCTCTCAAAATTAGTTGACACATTTGTTAATTACTTGTACAGTTGAGACTGGGTTGAGCCTCCCTTCTTGCCCTGAGCAGATTGCTGTTTTGGGTTTTTTTTCCCCTTTCAGGGAGCCGGCAGCAAGGCAGTCTGTGATGTCTGGGTGGGGAGGGGCACAAGACCCCTGGTCTGGGGAACTTACAATGTCCACTGCATTCTCAGCTTTTCCTCCAGTTCCAAACTTGTGTCTGATGTGTGACTGGTTACTGGAGACCCCAAAAACACTGCTTCATATAGTTCTTAGGTAATTGCCAGCTGCTCTAAGGGAGAGATGAAATTCTGCACCTCACCACTCTGTCATCTTGCCCCACCCTCTGTAATGGTTATCTCTAAATCCTGAAATGCTGAGTTCCTTGTATATAACTGGGTTGGTCTCTGGAATTTTGGGTATCTGTGTGACACATGAGACTTGGAGCTAGAACTTGGCAGCTATGAATGCCAGTATTACCCTATAAGGCAAATGTTGAAAGAGATGAAAAAGAATTCAGACTTTAATTAGAGGTATGAATGAAGAGAATCTGTTTAGGACTAAGTCAAATCATTCCCAATGGTAAAGGATGATAGTGACTGGGTTTTAAACTAAAGCTTTCATGTGAGACCACAGGATGGATGGTTTATCTGGTTCAGGATCTATATTTTCTGTAGTACACTAGATAATTTAACTTGTAAGATCAGTTTGTTTGAACACCATAGGTGCATGGAGCTTTGAATGGGAAGTAGGATTTGGTGACTTTATACCGGCTGGGATGAAATCCTGACACACCCCAGAGTGATATGGACAAAGAGTGTAAGTGTATTTGTGGGGCCCCCACAAAGAACTTAGGAGAAATGCAGAAGTGTTGGACCTCCCCACCAGGGGTATTGCTGATTTTCCCACAAACATTAATGACTGTCAATTTGGTGGGCCAAGCCCCCTATCAGGGGGCTTTCCCCTGTGTGTCTAGTTGCAGCAAGGGAGAGGCTAAGGCTACTTATAATTTTGCATAGGAATCCCCCAAAGAGAGCCTCTTTGTTGCTCAGATGTGGCCCACTCACCAGGTAAATTCACTGTTCTCCCCACTATATGGGATGAGATTCCCAGGTTTGTGAATCTCTATGTCAATGCAGGAAATGACTCCTGGAGATGAGACTCGACCCAGCACTGTGGGATTGAGAAAATCTTCTTGACCAAAAAGGGGAAGAGAGAGGAAACAAAATAAGTTTCTAGTGGCTAAGAGATTTCAAATGGAGTCAAGAGATCACTCTGGAGGTTATTCTTCTGTGCTATATAGATATCACTTTTATTCTTTGGTGTGTTGGAGTGGCTGGAGGGAAATACCTGAGGCTGTCAAACTGCAACCCACTGACCTTGATTCTTCAAGATGATTGTATTTTTGCACAGTGTGACTGTGAAAACCTTGTGGCTCACACTCCCTTTATCCAGCCTATGGACAGATGAGTGGAAAAGTGGGGACAAAGATTAGATGAAGAATAGGGTGGGATGGAGGGGATAGAAAGAGTTAGGGGTTGTTTCTTTTTCCTTTTATGTTAACATTTTATTTAAACCAATACAAGCACCACACTTAATAAAAGATTGTCCACAATAAACATGCATTATTAACTAGCAGAGATGGAAACCACAGCATAAGAATTTGTGCCAGTTGTTGATTTTGTTAAATGATGACAGAGAACCATTCAAATTTACAAGATTGACCACTAATGTTTCAAGCTTCTTGAATGAGATTATATAGGACTATATAAAAGAACTGTCCTGGCAGGTTAGTGTTCTCAAACAATATTCAAGTAATTACCATGAGTGTGAACTACGTTCCAAAAAGCAAGAAAACACAGTTTCTATCACAGCCCTAATGTAATTGTTTTAAATATTACAGGAACATGATCATTGATTTGAAATGTCAAATAGCATAATAGGAGACAAATTCCTCAAGAACATTCAACTTGGGAGGATTGGTTTTAAGTGACCTAGAAGATTGTTTACATTCTTACAAAAATACAAAATAAAATTGGAAAGCATTTGATGGGAGAAATAGGTGAAAATCTAGGTTTCTTACACCAAACTGTTAACAAAGTTGCAAATATAAATGAAAAGTTCTTGAAGGAAATTAAAAATTTCATTCCAGTGAAAACATATAAGATAAGGAAGCAAAACCACCTATTGCTGATATGGAGAAACATTTACTGGTCTGATAGAAGATCAAAGCAGTCACATCATTCCTGCAAGCCAAAGTCTAAGCATAGAAAGTTTCTAACTCTCTTCAATTCTATGAAGGCCAAAAGAGTTGAGGAAGCTTCAGAAGAAGAAATCGAAGCTAGGAGAGCTTGGTCCATGAGGTTTAAGGAAAAAATATCTCCCTAACATAAATGTGTAAGGTGAAGCAGCAAAGTGCTGATATAGAAACTGAAACAAGTTACGTAGAACATCTAGCCAAGAAACATGTGGCTACACTAAACAACAGGGTTACAATGTAGATGAAACAGCCTTCTATTGGGAGAAGATGCAATATAAGGATTTCATAGCCTGAGAGAAGTCGATGCCTGGTTTCAAAGCTTCAAAGGCCAGGCTGACTCTCATGTTAAGGTCTAATAAAGGTTGTGATTTTCACTGAAACCAATTCTCATTTATCATTTTGAAAATCATAGGACCCTTAAGAATGATGCTAAATATGCTCTGCCTATAATAGACCAGCAAATCTCAGATGACAGCATAGCAGGTTTACTGAATATTTAAGCACAATGTTGAGATCTACTGCTTAGAAAAAAAGATCCCTTTCAAAATATTACAGCTCATTAAGAATACAACTGGTCACCAAAGTGCTCTGATGGAGATGTACAATAAGAAGAATGTTTTCTCATGGCTGTTACAACATTCATTATCCAGCCCATCCATCAGTCATTTTGGATTACAAGTATTATTTAAGGAATAACTTTTGTAAGGCCAAATAGCTGCCATAGATAGTGACACCTCTGATGGATAGGGGCAAATCAACTGAAAACTTTCTGGAAAAGATCCACCATTCTAGATGCCATTAAGAACATTCAGTTTCTATGGGAGGTCAAAATATCAACATGAACAGGAGTTTGGAAGTTTATTCTAAACATCATGTATGACTTTGAGGGTTCAAGGTTTCAGTGCAGAAAGGAATGACTGATGTGGTGGAAATAGCAAGAGAACTAGAATTAGAAATCAAGCCTGAAGATGTGACTGAATTGCTGCAATCTCAGGAAAGGCATTAATTGATGAGGAGTTGCTGCTTATGGATGAGCAAACTGAGTGGTTTCTTGAGAAGAAATCCACTTCTGGTGAAGATTCTGAGAATATTGTTGAAATGACAACAAAGGATTTAGAATATTGCATCAACTTAGGTGATAAAACAGTGGCAGGGACTGAGAGGATTGACTCCAATTTTGAAAGAAGTTCTACTGTGGTCAAAATGTTATCAAATAGCATCAAATACTACAGAGAAGCCTTTTGGGAGATGAACAATCAATGAAGCAAACTTCATTGTTGTCTTATTTTAAGATATTTCCGCAGTAACCCCAACCTTCAGAATTCACAACCCTCATCTATCAGTGGCCGTTAACATCAAAGGCAAGACCCTCCACCAGCAATAAGATTAATGCTTTAGAGAATAGCAGGAAATCCCCAGGAAGGAATTTCAATTGTTCTTGCTTTCTTTCTATAGTGTCTCAAGGGACTTTGCAAATACTTTTCATTTTATGTCCCAAACACTCTGAAATGCATCTGGGTATTACATCAACGTAAACAGAATACTAAGATATCATTCCCTGTTCTAGGTTCCATGTCAATGCTGAACGACACTGACATGGGTAAAGCAGATAGTGTGCCACAGAAAATTAAAATTTTAAATGAATAAATAAATATCTCCTCTTTTGTCTCATGCAGAAATTAAAGTCTTAAAACACTGATAGTATCATCTTCTACCATATACTCTGATTTACCTTAGCCCTAACTGGATCAGCTCATTTACATGCTTAATTGAAGTCTAATCTTTTTTCAGCCTCTTTAGCAGTTGCTGTATGAGTCACGTTGCTCCTCTGGTACTTGCAGAGATGGAGAACTCTGTGTCTGAGTATGAGGGTCACAGAGATATCAAAAGATTTAGGGAGGCTCCAGGTTATATAAAAAGAGCAAAGAATCTCAGAATTTAGAAATAACAGTTAAAGAACAGGAAAAAATGTGTCTGCTCTAAGAGCTGACAGTCTAGGACCTAATTTTCTTAAAAGAATTTTCTAAATGAAACTATCTATTTTCATATATTAAGGAAAACATTTGATAATTGACCTACATTGGAGTTATCAACCAGAAACCATAGCAGAAGTTTCATCCTGTCTCATTTTCACACATTTACCAGTGTTATATTTACAGGTAGAACATGATTTGCATACTAGCCTCTTTCTCTTTTAAAGTCTCTTCTTGTTGAAGATGAAGTTCTGACTTGTAGCTGATCACATGAACTTTCAGAGAAGCATTAGAGAAAAGTAGTATAACTGACAGGGAAATTTTGTTGTTTCCATGATCTGTAACATGCTTGTAAGAATAACTAAAACAATGACTAACACCATACTGTTGTCTAACATCATGCAGATCAATATCAGGACATAACATGGACAGAGAGAACATTGTCAAACTTCAGGAATTTTATCTTGTATCTAAATATATGAATAATTTTTCACCCATAAAAATTTAATGGAAGGGTAGAAAATCCCATTTAATTTTGGAAACACTTCCCAAACTCTTCTCTTGTAATGTGCTACAATTAAACTAACCATTTTTAACACATTTCCAACATTTGAAATAAAAGATATCCTTTAGAGTTCAATTCAGGGAGGCAAATTGCAGATGGAGTTACTTTTGAATATTATGGTAATCAAGAAAATGTCACTGTGAAACAAAATGATAATAAAAAGTAAAATTGGAGTTAATAAGACTGTAAGACAAAGAGTTCCTTTAAAAGTGAGAAGATGTGCCTTCTAAAATAGGGGATGATATAGTTAACATAAATATCAACAAGGGTATTATTCTGAATGATGTAGAATTCTTATCGTTTAGACAGACTACTTGGTTAAGAAAAATTTTTATAATGTTTAGTTAAGAGAAAACCAACAATCTGCATATTTTAACATAGAGAAAACTAACTCTAGTTTTGAGTGAATAAACAGTTTGACACTGTGAAAACAAAATGAACAATTTTAGCTATGCTAACCACATTAATTTACTTCAGCTTCTATTTTATCCGGAGAACATTGAAGAAGAGATACATGTCAACTGAGCTAAGCTTTCATACCAATGATCTTTTCAGTGGTCATAGAGGGCTCTCCCTATGTGAATAGGAAAGTCAAGGCCAGTGATAAAAATTCTGCTGACAGTCACCAGATGGTCCAGATCTTTCCCAAACATGCTGTTCCTGCAGCTTGCAGATCAGCCCACTGTTGCCTGCTCAAGGACACTCTGCCATGGTTAATTCATTCACTCCCTCACTCTCCCTTTCCCTCATTCTCCCCTTCCCTTAAACAGCTGCATAAGCTACTTCCAAAGCCCAGCCTTTTGAGCAAACCCCCATTTGCTGTTGCTTCACATGCATGTTTGTTCTTGCTCAATAAATCCTATATTATTTTAACAGAAAAATCCTCAGACATTTTTCCCTTTATGAATTTGGAACTTTAGTTCCTAGGTCTTCAACTCCTCCAAGTTTAACATTTCTGGTGACAGCCATGGGATTCAATGAGGGCTCCCTCATCTGCTTGTCACTGCTTTGGAGGTAAGCACTGTACCTGCAGGATTTCATTGAGTTCCATCCTTTCTGGGACTCTTAGTGGGGTGAATTAGAAGCTCAAATTCAGATCTTCAAACTCCTTTCTCTTTTTATTGAGTAAGAAGCCTTGTAAGCCCTCTGCAGATTCATTGTTAAACCACCAGGTAGAAGCTGTCAGTTTTGTTGATGCTTGTGGGGTATTCGGAAATAAACAGTCAATTGAGGACCCCTTGGGGGAACCTTCCATTAAAATGGCTGCTTATTATATGTATAGGAATTCTAATGTCAACAGTTGCAACTACCTTAATAAATGGGTTAAACTAACCTCTGATAAACCTAACTTTACACAGTCACAATGGGGCTCTTTTGATTAGGTTAGACAATTATCTCTGGGAAAAACTCAATCACTCCAAATTTAGATTAAGTTTGCTAAATGGTATGCTTTAACAAATGACTCCTAGAGACTACTGAAAGGGAATACAATGTTCTTATAATGATTAATTAGAATCAGTTAAGAAAATAATGAAGAACTTGAAAACACAAACCTATGTTCTAGTTCAGCAAACTGAAAAGATTAAAATTTGTGTTTCTGACAGTTGCTTCCTCTTTCTATCCTGCTGCACCAACTGCTTCTACTTTCATCTGTGGCACTTCCAAGACCCCTTTCTTCTCCTCTCCCTAAACCTGACCTCCTGCACTTTCCTCACCAGGCCCTTTATAAACTAGACCTTCTACTCCAGCCCAGAAGTTCCTCTTCTAAATCAAATCTAAGAGGGTGATATCATCAACATGGTGAAATAAGCAGGATTCAAGAAAAAAAAGGACAATACTGAAATGTTCAGCACTCTGGAGGAAGGTATAGACTGGAGAAGGACCCAACAAATCATGAATTTAAGAAAAAGAAAAAACTCAGATAAGAAACCTCCATTTCAGGCCAGCCAGTCCTCTCATCTCCCCCTCACTTGGTATCACCCAGCACAAGAAAGACAAAGAAACAGCAGCATAGACCACTCCAACCAGGGAAACCAAATATAAAATCTCTAGCAGCAATGAGACAGACCCTCACCATTTGGAGACCCAGCAGACAGGGGAAGACATTTCAAGGCCCAGGTCAGTGAAGGAAAAAGAGTCTGAGAAAACATGGACAGACTGTGTTTCCAATCCTGGGTCTGAATGTCCTTATCCTACTCATGAGGGAAACAGAAGCATGTGGCTGTTTCCTTACCTGGGAGATGTCTTTAAAACTAGGACAGCTGGAGGAATCCTCTGCCACAAGTAAAGTGGGGGACACAGCCCCATTTTGAGCCAATTTTGGCTGGCAAAATGAGGGCACAGGGATCTCACACTTTTCAGCCCCACCTGTTCAGACTAGCCTGTGCTTGGACATATTCTGAGCATGACTAAGTCACTGAACAGCACCATCTGTTGGAAATAGCAGAAAGTGCAAGACAACTGTAGGATTTTTAAAAGACCCTCTAATCTATATTAAGATTACTGGTGCTGCTCTACAGCCCTGCATGGAAGCACAGCCCTGCTTTGGTTGAGATACTTGGATGAATTCACTGTTAAAGAAGGGCCTAAAACAAACCAAGGTCTTTCTTGTCAGCAAAAGTAAACAGAGAACCACTGAGAGCCAACAGACATGTTTTACCACACACAGAAAACTTGATGGGGTGCCCAGTGCCTATCCAATATCCCTGAGACAGACCACTGTGGGAGCCTGTTTTCTGGGAGTTGTGGTGGGGGGCACAGGGATGCATGGCCAAGTTGACAACAGGCCAGTGGCAGAGACAACAGATACAGATTGTTCTAGTTTGCTAATGCTGCAGAATGCAAAACACCAGAGATGGATTGGCTTTTATAAAATGGGGGTTTATTTCACTACACATTTACAGTCTTAAGGCCATAAAATGTCCAAGCTAACACATCAGCAATTGGGTACCTTCACTGGAGGATGGCCAATGGCGTCCGGAAAACCTCTGTTAGCTGGGAAGGCAGCCAGCATCTGCTCCAGAGTTCTGGTTTCAAAATGGCTTTCTCCCAGGATGTTCCTCTGTAGCAAGCTTGTTCCTCTTCAAAACATCACTCACAGCTGCATTGAGTTCCCTCTCTCTGAATCAGCTCATTTATATGGCTCCACTGATCAAGGCCCACCCTGAATGGGTCAGGCCATGCCTCCATGGGAACATCTCATCAGAATCATCACCCATAGCTGGGTGGGGCACATTCCAAGCAAATCTAACCAGCACCAAAACTTCTGCCCCACAAGACTACAAAGATAATGGCATTTGGGGGACACAATACATTCAAACTGGCACACAGATCAAAGCCAACCAAGAAAACCCTAGGAAAAAGAGAGAAAATGATCTCCAGAAGAAATTAATCAACAAAAGCAGATGCATAGAAAGCAAAAAAAAAAAAAAAAAAAACCAGAAATAAAAACAAAAAAACATACCAAAAATGACACAAGTTATACCAGAAAACAAAAGGATATTGTCCATTCCAAGGAACAAGCTAATATGTCAACTGAGATATAGGAGTTGAAACAACTAATTAAAAATGTTCAAACAAGCATGTTGAAGGAAAATGTGGCAAAAAAGATGAAGGATATAAAGAAGACACAGGGTGTCCATACAGAAAATCAGAAAATTGAAAAAATCAAATTACAAAATTATGGTAATGAAAGTCACAAGAGAAGAGATGAAAAACACAATAGAGACAAAAAAGAGCAGATTTGAATATGCAGAAGAAAGGATTAGTGAACTAGAAGACAGGACATCTGAAATTCTAGCCACAAAAAAACAGGGAAAAGAATGAAAAAATATGAGAATGGTCTCAGGGGAATTAATGACAACATGAAGAACATGGTTATGTATAATGTGTGTTCCTGATGAAGAAGAGAAGGGAAAGGGGGAAGGAATAATAATAATAATAATAATATAATATTATATATAATATACATATATAATAATATATTATATATAATATATATAATATATAATAATATAAGAAGAAGAATAATGGAGGAAATAATCAATAAAATTTCCCCAACTCTTTAGAAAGACATAAAATTTCAGATCCAAGAAGTGCAATGTACAGCAAACAGCATAGATCCAAATAGACCTACTCCTAGACACTTACTAATCAGATTGTCAAATATCAGTTACAAAGAGAGTTCTTAAAGCAGCAAGAGAAAAATGACCCATCACATTTAAGGGAAGCTTGATAAGTTTAAGTACAGATCTCTCAACAGAAACTATGGAGGTGAAAACTCAGTGGTACTATACAGTTAAAATACTTAAAGAGAAAAACTGCCAAGCAACAATTCTATATTCAGCAAAACTGTCCTTCAATAACGAGGGAGATTTAAAAATATATACAGATAAACAGACACTGAGAGATTTTGTGAACAGGAGGCCTGTTCCACAAGAAATACTAATGGGAGCACTACAAGCAGATAGGAAAAAAAAAAAACAGGAGAGCAAGGTTTGGAGAGGAGCATAGAAATGAAGATTAGCAGTAAGGATAACTAAAAGGGTAAAAGGAAAGAAAAAAATATGACATATGAAATTCAAAAGAAAAGATGGTTGAAGAAAATACTGACTGTAATGTAATTACTTTAAATGTTAATGAATAAAATTCCCCAATCAAAAGGCATACATTGGCAGAATGGATTAAAAAAACAGGATCCATCTATTGCTGTCAACAAGAGACTCACTGAAGACACAAGGATAAAATCAGATGGAAAGTGAAAGATTGGAAAAGGTATTTCATGCAAACTACAACCAGGAAACAACAGGGTAGCCACACTAATATCAGACAAAGTAGATTTCAAATGTAAAACAATAAAAAGAGACAAAGAAGGACACTTTGTATTAATGAAAGGGACAATATATCAAGAAGAAATAATCATAAATATCTATGCACTGAGCCACAGTGTCCCACAATACATTAGGCAAACACTGGCAACATTGAAGAGAGAAATAGACACTTCAATAGTAGTTAGATATTTCAATACACCATTCTCATCAGTGGATGGAATATCTGGAAAGAACATCAATAAGGAAACAGTGATTTTGAATAATATGATAAATGAACTAGATTCAGACAATTACAAAACATTTTTCTCAAGTGCTTATGGATCATTCTCCAGCATAGACCACATGTTGGGTCACAATGCAGGTCTCAATACTTTTTTAAAACTAGGACTATAGGACTTAGCAAAAACTAGAGTGAACAATGAAGGTGATTAGATGTAGAATTATTTTTAAGTGTTTACATGAGGGAGAACATGTGAATATCAACATGTAAGGTGTTGAAAATGGGATGGTGTATGGTCAAAAATACAATCAATGCAATCTAGGGTCTATAGTTAACAGTAACATTGTACTCTTCTTCCATTTATTGTAACAAAAGCAATACCCCAAAACCAAATGTCAGCAGAGGGGAGTTTATAAGAGGGTTATGGGATTCTCTTTGTTGTTATTTCTCCTTTTACATTTGATATAATTTTTACTATTTTAAATTCTTTATTCCTTTATTTTTTCTTCCTCTTCTTTTTTTGTGGGTGAAATGAAAATGTTTTCCTGTAGATCATGGTGGTGAAAGCATAAGCATATGACCAGGAGCTCGTGATTGTTCACATAGGATGGGTTGTATGGTGTGTGAATAAAACTGTTTAAAAAATAAGCAGAAAGATACAAGTGCTGTAGAAGATGTGGAGAGAGAGAGAGTCCCATTCACTGTTAGAAGGAAGTAGAAAAGTGCTGCCCCTCTGGAGGGCAGTGTGTTGGTTCCACAGGAATCTAAGTATAGTGTTGCTATATGATCCTGCAACCCTGTAATTTGATATATGCTTGGGAGAATTGAAAGCAGGTACATGAATAGGCATTTGCATTCTGGTGTTTACAGCAGCAGTATTCATGATTTGCAATGAATGGAGGTGGCTTAAGCGTACATCGATGGGTGAACTGAAGTGTGAACTTTAGAGTATAAATACAACAGAATGTTGATGTCTGTGAGAAGGAATGAAGTTGTAAGGTATGCAATTACGTGAATGAACACTGAGGACACTTTGTTGATTGAAATAAGCCAGAAATGAAAGGACAAATGTTGTAAGGCCTCATTAATATAAACTAACAGTTCTGGTTTGCTAATGCTACTGTTATGCAAAACACCAGAAGTGGATTGGCTTTTATAAAGGGAGTTTATTTGGTTACAAAGTCACAGTCTTAAGGTCATAAAATGTCCAAGGTAAGGTATCAGTGATAGGGTATCTTCGCTGAAGGATGGCCATTGGCATCCAGAAAACCTCTGTTAGCTCAGAAGGCATGTGGCTGGTGTCTGCTTACTCCCAGGTTGTGTTTCAAAATGGCCTTCTCCAAAATGTTCTTGGGTTGTTTTGTCCTCTCTTAGCTGCAGCTTCTCTTCAAAATGTCACTCTCAGTTGCTCTCCAAAATGTCACTGTTAGGTGCTACAAGGTCCTTCTGAATGTGAATCCCTTTATACAACTCCAGTGATCCAATAAGGACCCACTCTGAATGGGTGGGATGGGCAGCACCCCCATGGAAATAATCCAATGAAAAGTCCCTCTCACCCACGGTTGATTGAGTCACATGGCCATGGAAATACTAAACCAATAGGCTCCAACCTAATCAGCACTAATAAGCCTACCCCCACAAGATTGTATCAAGATAATGTCATTTTGGGGGACAAGTACATCCAAACTGGCACACTAACCATAATGAGCAACTGCTGAGAATTGAATTTGAGAGTATAAGTTAACAGGGGATCAAAAAAGGACAGAAATTGGGCAATCAATGGTACAGGAGTACAAAATGATCAAAAAGACTTATTGTAAAGTTTCCTAGGTTGTAGGCTTTTACAGCAGTCCCATCTATACTTGAGTTTTAACTATTATATAAGATATTTATTTGGTACAGAATTTATACTCTCTGTAGAACACTTTCTAATTTAATCTCTATGGTCAGTTTATTTAAACAACATAATTTAATTTAGCATACAACCTAGAATAGGGAATGAGATCTTGTTATTCTTTACAGATTAATGTAATATCCCATACACCCTAGAGTATTTTGGGCAGAAATTAAAAAAGTATTTGCAATGTCCCCTTGAGGATTGGGGGAAAATGTGGAAAAATTAAATTTCCCTATCTGAGGAATTCCTGAAATTCTTGTAAGAATAAAAGACTCTAAATTTAATAACTCAAGCCCATGATCTTTGGGCTTGGCCTTATGAAACTTATTTATGCAAAGGAGAAACTAAGCCTACTTATAATTATGCCTAAGAGTTTCACCCTCAGAAAACATCTTTTGCTGTTCAGATGTGTCCTCCCTCCCTCTCTCTCCCTCTCTCTCTCTCTCTCTCTCTCTCTCTCTCTCTCTCTCTCTCTCTCTCTCTCTCTCTCTCTCCCTGTCTCTCAGTCAACCCTACAAAGAAACTCACTACCTTCCCACTATGTGAGACATGACTCCCAGGGTATAAGTCTCCCTGGCAACCTGGGACAGGACTCCCAGGGATGAGCATGTCTCTGGCATTTTAGGATTGAGAATGACTTCTTGAAAAAAGCAGGAAAAGAAATGAAAGAAAATAAAGTTTCAGTGGCTAAGAGATTTCAAATAGTGTTGAGAAGTCATTCTGGAGGTTATTCTTATGCATTGTACACATATTACTTTTTAGCTTCTAGTATATTAGAATAGCTAGAAGAAAATGCCTGAATCTGTTGAACTTTAGTAGATTTGATTCTTGGTATTAATTGTAGTAACTATCCACTTTTTATTGGGTGACCATGAGATTGGGAAAACCTTGTGACTCTCACTCCCTTTACCCAGTATATGGGCAGATGAGTAATAAAACTAAGACAAAAATATATATAAATAACAGGGGGATGAGGGATATGGGATGTTTTGGGAGTTCTTTTCTATTTTAATTTTTCTTTAACTTGTGGCGATGAAAATGTTCTAAAATTGGTTGTGGTGATGAATACACAATGATATGATTATACAGTGAGCTATTGACTGCATACTTTGGATGGATTATATGGTTTGTGAATATATCTCAATAAACTTGTACTTTAAAAATATCAAATCTAAAGTAAGTGAAACTGAGAATGGGACAGAAATCACAGTTCCAAAGCATGAGTTAGATTGGGGAATCCAGGGGAGTAATCCCAAGTGGCCTGCTTCTTCAATGCTGGGAGGGGACAGATGTTTGTTCAACTGATGCAAACCTCCATTTGAGTATGAAGATTCCCTAAAAGTGCCTGAGGCAATAGACTGCATGTTACAAAAATGGAAAGATTATGAAATTTAGTAAAGTTAGCAGATGTGCTCTCTCTGAAGTCAGCTGGCCATGTTACATGCAGTATGGTCAGCTACAGCAGACTGTCTCAAGAAAGACAGAAAAATCTGCAAGTTGAGGGAAAAGTTTGAGGTAGAAAGAAATATGTGGACCTCCACCTCCACTTTGGTGACAGTCTTATTGGAACAGTTAGGTAAGAGAGGTAATGACATGTAGGTGCTAGCCTGTCATTTTTTTTTTTTTTTAATTCAGAGCTCAGAAAATAAGACAAGCAAAAGGTTAGATGTATTTCAGCTAAAAAGGATTGGGTTCCAAAAATCTGGAATCCCTAGGAAGGTATCAAACATTAACCAAGGCAATAAAAGAATCCGCAAAAGTGCAAATTGTCAGACCAATGCAAAGTCCCTCTAACATCCCTGTTTGGCCAGTAATTGAAACTTTATTTGTGAGGGAATACTCTGAAGGGAATCAATTGAATTGGGAAAAATTTCTCCTGGTAAACAAGAAGCAATGCTTTAGCCCATATCCACCTAATATTTTCCACACCTGCTGATAAAACTGTTTTATAATTACATAGAAAGAATGGGCATAGAAGAGCAGCCATGTCATGGCAAACAGCAAAAACATTAAGAATCCCTCTCAAATTCTCTGATTTGGTAAATATTGTACAAGATTGTGAAGCTTGTTCCCAGCTTCACCCTCTTTCAGCACCCCAAGGTACTGAAAATTTAATATGCCCCTAAAAGACCTAACAAAAATGTAAAAACAAAACACCTGGATTTCAAAATTCACATAAGATTAATCAGTTTTGGGGGGAACTGTGTAATACCTATAGATGTCATTAGTTCTTCTTAAAAGTTGTGTATTACTGTCTCAGAAATGCATTGATTAAAGTGCTCTAAGTATGTACCATTATTTTGACAAGTTTAATTTTGTTAGTAATTGAATGTTGTAAGATGCTTGCTTAAAAAAGCTTCCAGAATCATTTTAGTAACTTAAGTATGTAAGGTATACAAGATGTGTTTTTATTAAAAGAAAAAGGAGTATTTGTTTTCCTAAATGAGCATAGTTGTTAGAGAATTAGAAAGAAAATAAAAGATGAAACCTGGATACATATAGAAAATTTTGGAAGGTTCACAGAAAAGGAAATTTATTTCTTGTGGTCAAAGTTAGGGAAGATTTAAGGAGTATTTATAAAATTTTTTGAGTCTTAGTATCAAATAATATACTGATGCCAAACTAAATTTAGTTTTCCCTCTATTAAAGTAAAAATGTTTTTTGAATTATTTATCTGTATTTAGTAGAAGTTTATAAAAGTTCTTTTTTTGAATAATCAATGTAAAAGGCAGAAAATCTGTGTTTTATCCGAATAACAGTTTGTATGTTATGTTGACTTTATCATGTCCTTGGTTGTTTAAAAGAACATTTTCTCATATTTTTTTTAAGAACTGAGGCTTTTCCTTAACTTTATTAAATAAGAAATCAAATATTTTCTAGTGACCCTTTTCTTGGTTAACATAATAATCAACTCAAGGTTAAACCCTAAGGAGTCCTTTATTTCAAACTGTCTTTGAGATTTTCCAGGAGGCCCCTGGAGAACTGCAGATAATTTATGCTTTCAACATTAAAAGAGAAGCACTAAAAAATAGTTAAGTTCATTTAATATGTTGAGAATTGTATAGGAAATATCTTCAAATTAAAAAGGATTTTCTTATATTTTGATAGTTGACTTTGTGGTCATGAACTATTGTCCATATGAATGTTTCAAAATTATATAAAATTCCTAAAGGCTTAACAGTGTTCTCACTCTTCATGTTATATCCTAATACTGATCTGCATGATAATGGACAACAGTATAGTATTATGTCATGATTTTAGTCATTTTAAAGATGTTATTCATCACAGAAATAACAAAATTCCCTTGTGAGTTACACTGTTTTACTCTGGTGCTTCCCTGAAAGTGCTTGCAGTCAGTTTCAGGTCAAATCTTCATCTTCAAAAGAAAAGGAACTTTAACAAGAAGCCAAAGCAAGGATATAAGTTGTTTACTACCCATTAATTCACATAACCCTGGTAGAAATATAAAGAAGAAATTGGACCTCTATTTTAGCTAAAGTGCTTGAATATTTAAACCAGGCTCAAGATGCTGTACTTGGTGTCTCCCCATTTAAGTTATTGACAAGACCAATATCCACAGACCCCAAAACTATAAAAGTATCAGCTACATCTTCTTGTTATGCCCCAAACATAGATGGAAATAACCTTGCTAATATGGATACTTGTAGCACCAGACTGGCTCTGTTGCATAGTGATGGAGGGCACTATGAGACAGGCTAACAGAATCCTGGAGCTCATTTTCCTGTTCTCAAGAGCACCAACAATGCTGCAATAAGAAGGATACACAAGAAATAGATCTACTGGGAAAACAATAGCCAGAGCTATGTCATAGAAGCTAAAAAGACACAATTGGCACTAAGGCCTGCTCCTAAGGTGAGACAGTACCATGTGGTGCTGCAAGCCTAACACCCACCCATTAGCAGCAGATATCCTATGCTCTATGGGAGAAAGTTCTACAGTAATTTTACTCACAGGAGTAGATCTTCCCATTCAGGTACTCACTAAATGTTTATGTTTGTGCTTCTAGGCTTTTTTTTCCAGTGTCATCTCAGTTCATTTAATGTCTTCCTAAATGGAGTGGAAACCATACCAACCTTCCACAACCAGACTTACTGATGGAAATGCAGGTACATACCAGCTTCAAATAGTTCTGGCCTCCCATAGAATATTTATTCCACAGTCTTCAGTTAACAGGAGTAATGTTTATAATTTTAACTCACCCATGTCCCCAAGGTAGCAACTACCTAATTCTAATACTCTTTGTAACTATTTCTCTATGTTTTTAAAGAACATCTAAACAATACCTTTCCATATGTAACATCTGTTTGAGACAGCTTAATCTGGATGGTTGCTCAATATAGCATCCGAAATACCAAAATTCCTTTGCATATTGAAAGAACATAATGCTTCTGATTTAAATGTCCACTGACACATGGGATAGCCATTTGCATTGGAATGAAATTGAAACATCATTGTATGGCAGAACAAATGGAGAAGAAAACAAAACATCTCTAAATAATCCATAACATACTTGCCTCCCCCAGGTGCTCATATTTATATACAAAATTCTTTGGGCCATATCTCTCTTACAATTGGACAGGCAAATGCACCTTAGGTTATCTTTTTATGTGAGTAAGCATTCATAAACTTTTGCCCAGTGAATCCACAAATCTCCCAACATTACAAAATCATTTAGGCCTAGGAATAAAATACTTTCTAGCATGGTGGGTATGGTCATTAGTATTTTTCTCCCTGGTACTGGAGCATTAGAAACCATGACACAAGTAAAAATCTTAGCTAATTTCACTGTATATGTTTTAAATATACTAAATATAGTATAAGTCTTTTTAATTGGAGAAACTAAATAAATGATAAAAAGTCATTTTGCAAAACTACATGGTTTAGATATGCTTACCATTGCCCAAGGCAGCACCTGTGTCATGACTGGCACTTTATAAACCTGATGAATATTTGAATGTTACTGATGCCTTAGCACTCTTACCAAATTGTATAAATTGTATCCAAAAGTTAATGTTTATAGACTCCTTTTCCTCTTAACACACTCACCTACCCTTGCATTAGAGTTATACATTTCATTTTGGCACAATGATAGTGTTGATTAGTTCTGGCTTCATTTCTCAAAATCACAAGCCATAAACCTGTGCCCTCCTGTTTCAGTGCTCGGGGACTTATATTGAAGAGATGGCAGAAAGAATGTAAAAGTGATGGGATGGTGTATGTTCTAATTTCCCAATTTCCAGTATCCCCAACACTTCCAACTTTTTCAACATGTAATATCTTAGGTGTGTCCATTCTTTCCTCTTGTACTTAAGTTAACATCCCCAGACAGGTTGAGACCAACATTGAAAAAATCAAGTAAGCCAAATAGTTGCACATGAACCAATGTCTGAGGAACCTCTAGAAATAGTAGTGTTCCCTAATCTCCCCTCTAATTATGCTTATGCTCTTTCTCCTCTTTAACCCAGTAATCCTTCAATAACTCACAAACTTCTTATTTCAACAGTTGAAAGACATGAAACAGTTTTTGTTTTCTCACCTGTGTCCCTAGGTTACCAATCCTTAACCAGAATAATCCCCCTTGGACTTCAGTGAGTTTTGGGATTCCATCAGACCAAAGAAGAGAATATGAAATCGGAATGAACAATAACTATACTACCCACCTTGATTTGCTTGAGCTTCTGCTTTATCCAAGGAACTATGAAAAAGAGAAGGAGGCCAACTGAGTTATGTTCACATACCAATAATCATTCGTGTTGGCAATATAAGCCTCTGATCCTCTGAAGAAGGAAAGTTTAACAGCCAGTGACAAAGAGTCTGCTGACAATCACCAGATGTCCCATATCCTGCACAAACGTACTGTTCCTGCAGATTGCTAATTAACCCACTGTTGCCTGTTCAAGGACATTCCTCCCTGGTCAACTCACACACTCCATCATGCCCCATTTCCCTCACTCTCCCATTTCCCTCCCTTCCCCCTTCCCTTAAATGGTCATATGAGCCACTTCCACAGCCAAGTTTTTTCAGCAGAAGCCAAGATTAGTGCTGTTCCACATGCATATTTGTTCTTGCTCAATAAAACCTATATTTTTTAGCAGAAAATCCTCTGGTGTTTTTCCTTTTAGGGATTCAGAACCGTAGCTTCTAGATCTTCAGCTGCTACAAGTTTAACAGCATAGAAAGCTCTTAAAATATTATAAACATTGAAAGTGAATGCTGGTTGTCGTAGTTACTGTGGAACAAAAATTTCATAGCCTTTTTTATACACATAATTTATTTCTGCAACTTCTATATGAAAAAATTTGGGTGAGCTTTTTTTTTTTTGCAGTGATCTGCAACAGAACCAGAAATATCTTTGTGGTATGCCTGTACTCTTCTCCTAAGTGTACTCTCATACTTCCATTTTTCTTCTTCAACTTAAAATGACAGTAGGAAGGATTTTTTCACTTCCTTTGTGGCCACACCTCAGATAAATGGAAGCGGGGTTGCCATTTTTGCTATGGAGGCACCTCTTCAAAATTACCAGTTCCTGGCTGAAAAATGAAGCTGTTTAAAATATCACACAGTATAGAATTCTGAACACTATTCTTAATCCACTTATCAGGTCTTGAGTTGAAATTTTCTTCTCATTCACTTTAATTTGCTATTAAGGTGTAAGCACCATGCCAAACATCAAACAAAAGCATGATTCATAAAGAAATTGAAGCTTCAGACATCAGAGCTTATGGTACACAATGTCCTTTATTTGAATCTCAGTGCAACCAAATAAATTTACTGGACATGCAATGTGTACAAAGTGGTATGGCACAGAGTGGAACAAAAGACAAAAGTTTACTTTTTCTAAATTAAGTTGGAGTTTCCCTATAGCTGGACTTTTTCTTAAAGCTTGTTTTGGTCAATAAAGCTTTTTGTTTGTTTGTCCTCTGGGGAAGGGAACAGATTCTGATTCTAATAGGCAAACTTATGAACAGTAATGACCAATATAAGAGAAATGTTTAAGAAACTGCTGCCCATTCAGATCACCTTCTCACCCCCACTCCTTACCTTCTAGACCCACACTGACACTTTAAGGTCAAACTTTCACCCACAATTCCAGGGCTGGCCCTGCCCCTCATGGACAGTGTACCACACTCCCACTTCACTCTCCAATGGTTCCTGGACCTCATGCCTGCTATCACCACACAGATTTGATGCCAGTTCTGTTCCCTGATCCAGAGCCCAGTCTGTCCCCTTCTCACGAGTTCCACTTTCTCTCAGGGATCACACAAAACATGGCTGTCATAGAGCTTAGCTTATCCAGTCTCAGCCAGGCCAGTGCTCCAGCTTTTCCCAGCCAAAGCTCAGGTTGCTGATACCATCTTGGGTGAGAAAGAGGCTCTGGGTCAAAGCCCTGCTTGGGGCATCTCAGGAAGAAGTCAACAGGGCATGGTGAGTCAGTCCCAGATATAAGGTTCACTTTCTTCATTCTGCAGCCTCCTGTAAGTCCAGTACCAGAACCTCTCTTACAGTGTATGAGTTCCCACCCATATACAGTTGCAGAGAGGGTGCAGAGTAACTTCTGGTCTGTGTCATGCCCACCCAAGGTTAATGTGCTCTATGGAAAAGCCTGAACCAGAGAAGGGACTAGGATACTGTGAAAATACATGTGCTTGCTCTCCACTTAAAGAAACAGTGTTCAAAGGAGGCCAGGGGGGACAGGTATGAAAGAAAAAGCCTGCAGAATGACAGCAGGTAGACTGAGCACAGGAGCTGTGTGTTGCGCTGGGGAACACAGTCTGGTTTCATAGTTTACCATGGAGAAAACAACAAACCTGTTAGCTCCTTTGCTTTTTTAAAAAATATTTCTTATTTTTTTATTAGAGAAGTTCTGGGTTTATAGAACAATTCTGCATAAATACAGGATTCACATACACTGTCACCACCTTGCGTAAATGTGGAATGTATGTTACAATTGATGATAACACTTTTTTTTAAACAATTGTACTATTTTTTTAATTTATTTTTATCAACATTTATTATTAGTGATTCTTTTTATTAGTCATTCTTATTTTTGCAGTGAATCTTTTTTTATCTGTGCAATTTTATTGAGATACATTCACACTTCCTATAATCCATCCAAAGTATGCAATCAGTGGCTCACAGTATCATCATATGTTTGTGTGTTCATGGCCACAGTAAATTTTAGAACATTTTTATTACTCAAAAAAATAAAAAATCTAAAAATAAAAATAAAAAAGAACACCCAAATATCCCATACACCTTCTCCCTCTCTATTATTTATCTATGTCTTTATTTTACTACTCATCTGCCCATACACTGGATCCAGGGAGTGTCAATCACAAGGTTTTCACAATCACATGTCCACATGTTAAAATCTGTATAGTTACTCAATCATCCTCAAGAATCAAGGCTACTGGATTACAGTTCAACAGGTTCAGGTATTTCTTTCTAGCTACTCTAATACACTAGAAACTTAAAAGAGTATTTATATAATGCATAAGAGTAACCTCCAGAAGGACCTCTTGGTGAGTGGAAGTCCATGTTGCCAAACCCATGCATAACCTCCATCCCTACCAACATGGCCACTTTGTTCATGAGCCCAATGGGCAATGACAGGAGTGACTGGGGAAAGAGGCTGATTGGTGTCCACCAAACAGGTCATTTTAAGCACTTGGTTAATAAAATTTTCTCCTGCTGAAGTCACCCTCTGGTGAGCATTCACATGGGACACAAATATCTTCATGTTGTTTGCCCACTCAGAAATGCTTATCCACACAACTCTTCCCCAGACTTCTTTGTCACCAAACTTCCAAGTATGTTCCTTCCAAATCCCTGACCATCTAACCAAACCATCAGCAACAGCCCATGAATAAGTATACAAATGGACCTCAGGCCAGTTCTCCTTCTGAACCAAGTGAACAACCAGGTTCACTGCTCAAAGTTCTGCTGACTGGATTTCCCCTCACCACTGTCCTTCTGGGACATCCCAGAAAGGGTCTGCAGTGCTGCAGCTGTCCATTTTCAGATGGTGCTGGCATATCATGCAGAACCATCTGTAAACCAGGCCTGACTTTTCTCTTCCTCAGTCAACTGTAAGAAATTCCTCAAGATACCATAGCTGTGGGCTGGGAAAGAGAAGATGAGGTGGCAAAAGTGGGGGCCATGGGTATTTGGGCCACTTCCTCATGCAACTTACTTGTGCCTTCAGGACCTGGTTGATCTCTATCTCATTTATACCATTTCAATTTTGTGATGGAGTGCTGCTATGCATGCCGAACTTTAGGGCTTGGTGGGTCAGAAAACACCCAGCTCATGGTAGGTAACTCAGGTCTCACAGTAACTTGGTGGTCCATGGTTAAGCATTCTGTCAATACTAAGTCCTGGTAGGAGGCCAACAGCTGTTTCTCAAATGGATAATAGTTATCTGAAGAGGATGGTAAAGCTTTCCTCTAAAATCCTAAGGTCCTACATTGTGATTCTCTTATAAGAGCCTGCCAAAGATTCCAAAGAACATCTCTACTTGACACTGACTCTTCCAGCACCACTGGATCAGCTGAATCATATGGTCCAAATGGTGGAGAAGCTTGCACAGTAGCCTGAACCTGTTGCAGAGCCTCATCTTGTTCCAGTCCCCACTCAAATCTAGAAGCTTTTCTGGTCACTCGGTAAATGAGTCAGAGTAGCACACCTAAATGAGGAATATGTTATCTCCAAAATCCAAAGAGGCCAACTAAACATTGTGCCTCTTTTTTGGTTGTAAGAGGGGCCAGATGCAACAGCTTATCCTTCACCCAAGAAGGGATATCTCAACATTCCTCACACCCCTGGACACTTAGAAATTTTACTGAGGTGGAAGTCTCCTGTATTTTTGTTGGATTTATCTCCCATCTTCTGCCACACAAATACTTTACCTACAAATCTAGGATAGTGACTACTTCTTGCTCACTTGGTCCAAACAGCATATCATCAATATAATGGACCAGTGTGATGTCTTGTGGGAGGGAGAAATGGTCAAGATCCCTGAAGACAATGTTATGACATAGGGCTGGAGAATTGGTATACCCCTGAGGTAGCACAGTGAATGCATTCTGCTGCTTGACCAGCTGAAGGCAAACTGTTTCTGGTGGTCCTTACTAACAGCTATTGAGAAAAAAACATTTGCCAGATCAATAGCTGCGTATCAGGTAATGAGGGATGTATCGATATTCTCAAGCAATTATATCAGACCTGGAACAGCAACTGCAATTGGGGTCACCATCTGGTTAAGCTTACAATAATCCACTGTCATCCTCCAATACCCATCTGTTTTCTGCACAGGCCATATAGTAGAGTTGAATGGGGATGTGGTGGGAATCATCACTCCTGCATCCTTCAAGTCCTTAAGAGTGGCTTTAATTTCTGCAATCCCTCCAGAAATCTGGTATTGCTTCTGGTTTACTATTTTGCTAGGTAGAGGCAGTTGGCAGTTCTAGTAGCTTCCACTTGGCCTTTCCCACAATAATAGCCCTCACTCCACAAGTCAGGGAACCAATGTGAGGATTCTGCCAGTTGCTGAGTATGTCTTTTCCAATTATGCATTCTGTAACTGGGGAATTAAACACAGAATGGGTCCAGAGACACAGTGGACCCATGGTGAGATGGACCTGAGCTAAAACTCCATCAATCACCTGAACTCCATAGGCCTCAACTCTGTATGGTGGACCAGATTAATGTTTTGGGTCTCCTGGAATTAATGTCACTTCTGAAGCAGTGTCTAATAATCCATGAAATACCTTATCATTTCCTTTTCCCCAATGCACAGTTACCCTGGTAAAAGGCTGCATGTCCCCCTGGGGAAGGCTGGGAGGAAGATTAACAGTATAAATTTTTGGCAGTGTAACAGAGTCCTTCCCCAAGGGTACCTGGCTTCACTTCATTCAAGGGGCTCTGGATCTGTGAACTGTGTCAAGTCTGGGAATTGATTAAGGGACCATAACACTCTGTTTTTGTAATTCAAGGTAGACTTTTGTTCACTTGATCCAGAGTTCTTCTGCTTATACAGTGCAAACAAGAATTTAGTATACTGCCCATAAATTTTACTGCTAGGTATTCCATGATGTACTAGCCAATGTCATAAGTCTCTGTGAGTCAGATTATTTTGACTGCTGCCTTGAGCCTGTTTTCCATTATGGTAGCCACACCCACCTGGTCTTTGACAATTAACTGCTGCCATGTGGCTTCTACCAACTTGGGATCCAATTACCCCCATTGTGTTTAAGGATTCCAGCTCAGTGACAGCAGTTCCCACAGTAATATTTGTCCTACAGAGAAGGGTGAGTACAGAGCTCTTCAGGGATGATGGAGCTAGTCTCAAAAATTTATTCCTCACAGTCCTGGAAAAAGATGAGTTCTCTGGACATTCCAGGGGTGTGTGAACATGTCTTCCATGGTAAATCCACTCTAACTTTCCAATCACCCTAAGCATTTGAATCCCCTCCTGTACATTATACCAGGGCAGTTCTGGCATTTTGACCTCAGATAATGCCAGCCACCTTTTGATCCATGTTTCAGCTAAGCACCCAAGCTGTTAAGATCCTTTCTGTCCCCTCAAGCTACAACATTGAATGCAGAATCTCTGCTTAGTGGGCCCATATCAGTAAATTCAGTGTGATCCAACTTTATATTCCTTCCACCATTATCCAGCACCCTTAATATCCATTCCATCACATATTCCCCTGATTTCTGTCTGTATAAGTTGGAATACTCATACACTTCTTTTGGAGTATAGCATACCTCCTCATGGGTGACATTTTGTACCTCACCCTTTGGGGCCTGTTGGGAATTTAGTCTAGTTATAGATCTTGAAGGAAAGACTGTGGTGGGGGTGAGTCATTAAAAGAATTAGAAATGTACTTCAAGCCATTTACCTCAGGACATTCTGTTGCAGTTTCATCTTGTGAAAGAGGATTAATCTCTCCAGAAGAGGAGTGAGTGCTTAGTCCTCAGGGGTAGTGGTTACAGGATTAGCAGGTACTGAAGGGTTAGTCTCTTTAGGTGGGGGTTGGATGGCAGGCTACTTAGGGCATACTGGAGGTGGGGAAGCTGTTTCCTCAGGGCAGACTGGAGGTGGTGGAGGGGCTGCTTTCTCAGGAGAGACCATTACAGGTATATCTAACAAAGGCTCAGCAGAATGCAGGGTTCCAGTGTCCTGACTGCCATTATTATCAATCCATATGTCCGCATCCCAAGTTTCAGTATCCCATTCTTTTCCAATCAATGCCTTCACTTTAACAGCAGACACCCTGCAAGGTTGAGATTTTAGTTTACATCGTAAATCTGCTGCTTGCACAATGAGACTCTGCATCTGGTTTTCAGAAATCTCAAGTCTGTGGCCATAGGAAATAAGATTTTCTTTCAAGTCACACACAGAAAACTTCACATCTGTCATACAGCACTTAAGTTTTAAATTTAATGACTTTACCTCATCCTTTTCTCTTATGACTTTATCCAGCATATCTAAGAGCAACCAGTCAACATCAGTATACCTCTTAACTCTGTAAAACTCTGTCAAGGTGTCAAAAGCACTATCACCCAGAGCCATGCTTCACACAAGAGTATGATTAAGAGAATCAAACAGTGATATCGTGCATATCTCCATTGCCAGCTTAGGCCATGAACTGTCAGTGCCATATTAATTATTGGAAATGAAGTCATCAGTGCCCTTGAATCTAATAAGAATAGAAAACCAATCTTAAAAGCCCATTTTTAGATTCTGTTTCTCAGAAACCACCCCACTCCTGGTACCAACTTGTATTAGTTAGGGTTTTCTAGGGAAACAGAATCAACAAGTGATATCCACAAATATAAGATTTATAAAAGTGTCTCATGCAACTGTGGCTATGCATGAGTCCAAATTCCATAGGGCAGGCAGCAGACTGGCAACTACAGTGAAGACGTTTGATGAAATCCTCAGGCAGCAAACTGGCATCTCTGATGAACATGTTTGATGAACTCCTCAGGCAAGGAACTGACAACTTCAATGAACTCCTCAGGAAATGTTTCACTGTTGAGCCAAAGAAGAATTGAATGTCCTCTGTCTTGCTTAAAAGTCTTCCACTGATTGGATTAAATCCAGCTGACTGAATTCTCTCATTGAGGAAGATACACCCTTCATTGACATAATCCATCACAGCTGCAGCCAACTGAATGATGATTTAATAAGCCAGCCTTCTGGTTTAGTAACCAGCCACAAATGACCCTGCAGTAAGGGTTATGTGAGTGCTTGCTTGACCAGAAACCTGGGTACTATTACCTGGCCAAGTTGACACACGAGCCTAACCATCACAGCAGTGCATAGAAATATTACTAAATTTTGCTTGTTTATCTTGTAGCCTGCAACTTTGCTGAACTGGTTTACTAGCTGTAGTAGCTTTGTTGTAGTTTTTCAGAACTTTATATAAGGCCATTTCATCAGAAAATAGTGAAAGTTTACTTCTTTTTTTTTGATTTGGCAGGCTTTCATTTCTTTTTCTTGTCTAAATGCTCTAGCTCAAATATCTAACATAGTGTTGAATAACTGCTGACAGTGGTTATTGTTGTCATTTTGCTGATCTTAGAGGTAAATCTTTCCTGCTCTCACCATTAAGAAGGATGTTAGCTGTGGGCTGTTTACTTTGATTGGCTTGCTGAGGTCTTATTTCTTTTATACTCACTGTGAATTTTTCCTGTGTTTATGTAGGAAGTTTCCCATTTAATGTAAATCCTCTAACTTGTTGGAATGCATATGTTCATACTATCTTGTTTTTTTATTTTATATTTTTAAATTTCTGTGGTTTGGGTGTAAAGTCTAAGAAACCATTGTCTAACTCAAGGTCCTGATCATGTTTTACTATATTTTCTTCTAGGACATTTATAGAAGATGAATTTTATTCCTATTTTTGCCTGCTCTGTCTAGAACATTCAGTACAATGTTGAATAACAGTGGTGAAAGTTGGCATCTGTGTTTTGTTGTAGATCTCAGAGCAAAAGCTTTTAGTCTTTAACCATTAAGTATAATACTAGTTGTGTGTTTTTTCATATATGCTCTTTATCATGTTGAGGAAGTTTCCTTCTATTCCTACCTATTGAAGTATTTTTATCATGATAGGATGCTGAATTGTGTCAAATGCTTTTTCTTCATTAATCAAGATAGCCATGTGGTTTTTCTCTTTCAATTTATTAATGTGGTTTATTACATTAGTTGATTTTCCTGTTTTGCATCACCCTCACATACCTGGACTAAAACCCACTTGATAATGGTGTATAATTCTTTTAATGTGCTGCTCTATTCAATTTACATGTGTTTTCATCGAGGTTTTGACATCTATATTCATATGAGAAATTGGTGTGTGATTTTCTTTTCTCATGGTATCATTATCTGGCTTTGTAATAGAATGATGACCTCAGAGAATGAGTTAGGTAATGCCCCCTTAGCTTCACTTTTTTGGAGAATTTGAGCAGGATTGTTATTAATTCTTCTGTGAATGACTGGTAGAATTCACTCATAAATCTACCTCATCCTGGACATTGCTTGATGAGATGTTTTTAATGTCAGATTCAGTCTCTGTACTTATAATAATTGCTTTGTTGAGGCATTTACATTCTAGAGTCACTGTAAGTTATATGTGTTTCTAGGAATTCATTTATTTCATCTAGGTTATCTAATGCATATAGTTGTTCATAGTATCCTTATAAAAATATTTTATTTCTACAGGATCAGTATAATGCCATCCTTTTCACTTCTGATTTTTGTTGTTTTTATCCTCTCTTTCTTCTGTCAGTTGAGCTAAATCTTTGTTGATTTATTGAACTTTTTCATACAACCAACCTTTGATTTATTGATTGCATTGTTCTTTTTTCTTGTTTGTTTTCTATTTCATTTATCTCTATGCTCATGCTTGTTATTGCCTTCCTCCTGCTGCTTTGGTTTTAGTTTGTTCTACATTTTTCTAATTTTCTTCCAGTTTTGGAGTTAGGTTTCTGATTTGAAGTCTTTCTTGTGTTTTAATATAAGCAATTATAGCTATAAATTTCCCTCTCATCATTGCCTTCACTGCATTCCATAAGTGTTGGTATGTCTCATTTTCATTTTCCTGTGCCTTAGTACATTTCCTAATTTCATTTCTCATTTTATCATTACCCTTTTTGTTGTTTAAGAGTTTGTTTTTAAAGTTCCATGTATTTGTGAATTTTCCATTTCTCCTTCTGTAATTGATTTCTGTCTTCTTTCCACTGTGGTCAGAGAATATACATAGTATTATTTCAATATTTTTAATTTATTGAGACTTGTTTTATATCCCAACATATGGTCTATACTGGAGAATGATCCATCTGCACTAGAGGAGAATATCTATTCTGATTTTCCTGGGTGCAGTGTTCTATATAGATGTGGTAGGTTCAGTTGTTTTAGTGTATCATTCAAGTCCTGTACTTTCTTCTTGATATTCTGACTATATGTTCTATTCATTGAGAGTCATGTCTTAATACCTCATACTATTATTATATCATTGTCTATTTCTCACTTCAGTCTGTCAGTATTTGCTTCATATATTTTTGTGGGTTCTCCTGTTAAGTTCATATATATTTATAATTGTTACATTTTCCTGTTTAATTGTCCCCTTTATCAGTTTGTAATGGCTATTTTTGTTCCTCATAATGGTTTTAGACTTGAATCTATTTTACTTGATAGAAGTATATGACCCAAGCTCCCCTTCAGTTACTACTTGCATGACATATTTAATAAAACTGTCATTGCTTTCACACCTTTGTGTTATAAGGCATAAATTCTCAAGTGCTGCCTTGACATATTTGAACATCTAAGAGTCCTGAAGGCCTAGTCATAAATGACTGTCTCTCACCAGTTATAACCCCCACACATTTGAAAAGGCTCCTCATTGGGATAATTCCCTACCTTCCAGATCAGTTTTACCTAATCTTCAACTCTAAGCCTTTCACTTAATGGCCAGACCAAGGAATTCTAAAAACAAGTCAATCACACCTTCTTGCAGAAACCAGGGGACACCCAAAATTCTAGTTCCTGCAAAACATGCCTCCCAAGGTCCTGATGGCTAATTCTATCCTGGATTGCAACACTTGTGTGGCCTGCATACATCTAGTGTCTGCATCACCTGGGCTGTGAGTAAATAAAACTAGTAACCTGCTGTCCATCTCATCTGTCCAGTGTCAGATGTCTTGGGTTTACCATTTTTATTATTTGTGCCAGAAGATCCCTTCATTACCAACTAGGAGAACAAGTTAGCCAAACATAATGCATGACTGCAAGTTCATGATCTAATACTGAGTCTGTACAAAAAGGATATTTCCTACATTCTCTGTAAAGTTAAACCAAACAATATCTTAATTTTTCTAGTTTCAGAGCTTTATTAATTCAATTTATTCAGTATTTGTGTAGACTATTTAAGTTTCATTCATTCAACAAGAATTTATCAATCTTTCCTTGTCTATCAATGTGTTTCCTAGGCAGAGGATACCTGGAGATTAGAAAAAATAAAAATGACAATCCACCAACCACGTTGGAAAGTAGTACTCTTTGTTTTTTTAGAGATAAAATATTGATTGATTTAATATCTCTTATACAGAAATAACATTGTAGTAACATGTATTAATTTTGTGAATTGGATAGGGGGAGAATTTCCTGTTATTATTGGAATGAGGGAGTCATGAGTACTTCAAAGCTAAATATAGAACACAAGAGAAAGCACTACTTTAATTTGGGTGTCAACAAATTATGACAGGAAAGTTGCAGTTAGTAATTATTTTAAATTTTCTGGTTTAGATGGTCTCTGTGGTAAATATTTGTCACTGTTGTTGGAAAGCAGCCAGAGACAAATGGTAAAAAAAAAAAGGATGAGGCTGTGTTCCAATAAAACTTTATTTACAAAAACATGCATAAGGAGAGGCTTGCCCACAAGCTGTTGTTTACATTTGAATGTAGTTTTGATGAAACAGTGTTAAAAATGGTCCCAAGCCAGACAAGGTGTTTTCTAGTTCTTCAAAAATGAAAGATAAACTGATGCCTGGATAAATCCAAGATCCATGAAAAGTACCTCCCAATGATTTAATCCTTGCAAGTCATTATAGTCCTCCAAGTGTCCCATCACTGAGAGGTGGCTGTCCTTCCATGGAACCTCCCCAGGAGCCCCTTCATGTCCCTGTTCCTCAGGCTGTAGATGAAGGGGTTCAGCATGGAGGTTACAAGAATGTACATTACTGAGGCCATCAGACTTGTAGTAAAGAATGGTGTCACTGAAGAACTCATCATACACAAAGGCTAGTGTCATAGAACAGGGAGACAACTAAGAGGTGAAACACACAAATGGAAAAGGCTTTACACTGACCTAAAGCTGATGAAATTTTCAGAATGAAAGAGAGAATCTGAAAATAAAAGAAAAGTATGCCAGTGAAATAAACTACAGACAGAATGCCAGCTGAAAAATGCACTATTATATTACTGATAAGGGTTTCAGAACAGGCAGGTTTTAGGACTTTGGGAAAATCACCGAAAAAGTGTGGGATTTCCATGTTTGTGGAGAATGACATCCTCAAAACTGGCAAAGTTTCCAGTAGTGATCCCATGACACTGATGCTCCAAGACCCCAGAATAAGCAGCCCACAGAGCCAGGGATTCATGGGGACCATGTAATTCAGGGGTGACAGAAGGCCATGAATTGGTCATAGTCCATCACAGTCAGGAGAAAATGGTCTAGGCATTCAAAAATAATGAATAAAAATATCATTGGGACCATAGTGGAGGTCAAACAGGTATCAAAAGGACAGGTTGGAGAGAAAGAAGTTCATTGGCATGTGGAGGTGGGAGACTAAGCTGATGGCCAGGATGAGTAGGAGGTTGCCAGGGAAGGTGACCAAGTACATGGTCAGGAAAGTCCAAAAAAAATGAAATGAATCACTGACTTTGCTGAAATTCAAAAGTAGAAATTCTGAAACATGTGTTTGGTTTCCAGGTTTTATGTGGACTAAAAACCATTCAATACCATAGTAAAAGCAACATTTAGTTCTAATCAAAGTGACAGCACAGAAATGAGTTTGCCTTTAATGGGGGATGAATTAATCAAGAAAGTTCTTTCTTTGTTTACTAATCTTTGGTTGGGGAATTCCTAAGTCTTCCAAGTTTCCTTTGCCATGACTATTGCCTGTAAACCTAATCTTAGATCAAAATTATGGCTCAAGGACCAGCAAGAATGGCATTACATGGGAACTTCTTAAAAGTGAAGAACCCCAGGCCTGACCAAGGCTTACTGAAACAGAATTGACTTTTTTTGGCTTTTTTTTCTTTTCTTATTGAGATTGTTCACATATCATACAATTAGCCAAAGATCCAAAGTGTACAATCAATTGCCAATGGTACCATCATACAGCTGTGCATCCATCACCCCAATCAATTTTTTCAACTTTTAGAACAATTTCATTACTTCAGAAAAGTAATAAAGACAAGAAAAAGGAATTTCAAATCCTCCCATACCCTCTAACCACCCCCTCCATTATTGATTCATAGTTTTGTTATAGTATATATGTTACTGTTAATGAAAGAATATTAAAATACTACTAACTATAGTATATAGTTTGCAATAGGTATATTGTTTCCTATATGTCCCTCTATAATTAATTTCTAGTTATAGTGTCATGTATTTGTTCTAGTTCATGAGACAGATTTCTAATATTTTTACAGTTAATCATGGACATTGTTCACCACAAGATTCACTGTTTTATTCATTCCCAACCTTTAACCTCAAAGCTTCCTTCTGGTGACATATGTGACTCTGAGCTTACCCTTTCTGCCAACTTCAAACACCATTCAGCACTGTTACTCCCACAATGTGCTACCATCACCTCCGTCCATTTTCAAACATTTAAGTTCACCCTAGTTGAACATTCTGCTCATAATAAGCAACTGCTCCCCATTCTTTATCCTCATTCTATATCCTGCTAACTTATATTACATGTCTATGAGTTTACATATTATAATTAGTTCATAGCAGGGAGACCCTTCAATATTTTTCCTTATGTGTTTGTGTTATTTCACTCAACATAGTGCCCTCAAGGTTTCTTCAACCCATTTTTAAAAATGGTTTTGTTCACACACTATACATTCTGTCCTAACTAAACAATTATTGGTTCCCTTTATAGTCACATATTTATGTATTCAGCACCATTGCCACTATCTATATAAGGACATCTCTATTTATTCCACAAAGAGGGTGGAAGAGTCAAAGAAGGTAGAGGGACAAAAGAAAAAGAAAAAAGAAAGAGAGAGAGAGAAAAGAACATGACAGCTAGAAAGCAACAAACAGAAAGAAAGCATTAAACTAAAGTAGAATAAAGAGTCAGACATCACCAATGCCAGGAGTCCCGTACCCTTCCCCTATGCCAATCCCTGTATGCATTTAGCTTTGGTATATTGCCTTTGTTATATTAAAGGAAGCATATTACAATATTTCTGTTAATTGTAGTCTCTAGTTTGCTTTGATTTTATTTCCCCCCAAATTCCACCCTACTTTTAACACCTTGCAATGTTGACATACATTTGTTCTACCTCATATAAAAACATATTTGTGCCTTTTATTACAATCATTGAGCACCTTAGGTTTTACTGAGTTATACAGTCCCAGTCTTTATCTTTTATCTTTCATTCTGGTGTCCCACATGTTCCTAACATTCCTCTTTCAACCATGCTTACAGTCATCTTTGTTTAGTGTACTTACATTGCTGTGGTACTATCTCCCCAAATTGTTTTCCAAACCTCTCACTCCTGTCTTTCCCTTTCTGCCTGCAGTGCTTCCTTTAGTGTTTCCTGTAGAGCAGTTTTCTTGTTCACAATCTCCATCATTGTCTCTTTGTCAGAGGATATTTAAGTTCTCCCTCATATTTGGAGGACAGCTTTGCCAGATATAGGATTCTTGATTGGTGGTTTTCCTCTTTCAGTATATTAAATATATCAACCCACTTCCTTCTTGCCTCCATGGTTTCTATTGAGATATCTGCACATAGTCTTATCAATCTTCCTTGATGGAATGCTTATCTTTTGCTGCTTTCAGCTCTTTATCTTTGACATTTGATAACCTGATTATTCAGTGTCTTGGCATAGGTCTATCGAGATGTATTCTCTTTGGGATATGCTGCATTTCTTGTATCCATAATTTTATGTCTTTCATAAGAGATGGGAAATTTTCATTGGTTATTTCCTCTATTATTGTTTCTGCCTCTTTTCCCTTCTCTTCCCCTTCTGGGACACAAATGACATGTACATTCCTGCATTTCTTTTTGCCCTCAACTTCCCAGAGACATTGCTTATTTTCTCCCATTCTTTTCTCTATCTGTTCTTTTGTGTTTATGCTTTTTGGTGCCTTGGTCTCCAGTTGCTGAGTGTTTTCTTCTGCTATTGTATGTTTCCATTATGTCTTTCATCTCTTGTGTTGTGCCTTTCATTTCCATAGATCCTTCCAGTTGTTTATTTGAGCTTTCAGTTTCTACCATTTTTATGCCCAGTGTTTTCATTATATGTTTCATCTCTTTTGCCATATCTTCCCTAACCTTTTTGAATTCATTTAGTATTAGTGTTTTAAATTCCTGTATCTCAGTTGAAGTGTAAGTTTTTTTCCTTTGAATGGGCCATAACTTCATTTTTCTTGGTGTAGGTTGTAGTTTTCTATTGTCTAGGCATCTGGTGTCCTTGGTTATCCAATCAGGTTTTCCCAGGCCAGAACAGGGTCAAGTCTTGGAAGGAGGGACTAGTATCCAGTTTTCCTGATGGTGTCTACCTCATATAAAAACATATTTGTTTTTATATGAGGCCTCAAGTCACTGTGCTTTTCTGGCCAACTGTTGGCACCTGTCAGCCTGTAGCTCCAGACTGGTATAAGGAGGTGTGGCCCATGGCTGTTTTACCCCAGGCTCTGGGGTCTGGTTTTGAATTGAAGGTGGGTAGTAGAGCAGGGCCCCACCTCTTTCCTCTTAGGGAAGATACCCCCTCCCTTGGGAGAGATTATTAGCTTTTGAATGGTCTCTGCCTATGCTCTCTCCACCCTCATCTGGGTCAGAGTGCTGGGAACTGAAAATGGCTGAGGCTTTCTCCACTGAGCTGAAAAAGGGAAAGAAAGGCCCCTTGAGGGCCAGTCTTCAGCCACCCTCCAGCTCTCCAAGGTCAGTCATCCCCAAAAGCTTCTGTCTGCTTGTTGGGGATTCTTATCTTGTATTGGTTAGTCCACATTTGTTAATTACAACTCCAGTTGGAGCTCAACTGAGCTATATTTGCTTGCTGGGAGATCACTACTCTCTAGCACCATGAGGCTTTGCAGTTTGCACCATGGGGGGAGGGGGTTCCTGGCTTGGATCCAGTGTTTACTTACAGATTTTATGCTGAGATCTCAGTCATTCCTCTCAATTCAGGTTGGTGCCTGATGAGTGGACAGTCATATGTGTTCCCCTGCAGTTATTCCAGATTATTTACTAGTTTTCCTGGTTGTTTATTAGTTGTTCCAGGGGGACAAACTAATTTCCACTCCTCCCTATGCTGCCATCTTCTTCTTCTCAGAATCTGCTTTTAACAGGATCGCTGCAATAATCATATATGAACTTATGTTTATCTGTGGTCTAGAAATCTGTGGCTTCTAATCCTTTAGCTTTTATGCCCTTTGTTATCTTTCCCTTTACACCTTCCTTCAATGATTATTGATTAATATAGAGGGAAAAACAGGAGTTCAATTAGTGTGTTCTTTATTTTGTCAACTGTGTGGAATTTCACACAGAGTTCTCAGCTATTCCAACCATTATTCATGAGTTCAAGGATTAATTTTCCTTGCTGTTTATTGAACAATGAGGCCTTTTTCAATTGTTTTCATTGATAACATGAAAATAAATAACCTTCCTTAATATATACCCATTTTGTGAGTTTCTATTGTGTTTCATTGAACAGCTGGTCAAATATCATACTTATACATCCAATTTTAAATACTGTATATCTATAATATGTTTAACAGTATGAAGGAACAAGCCTTGTGGCATTATTCTTTTATTTAATAATTGCATTACCTTTTCTTTCCAGATTTGGAGATGAATTGAGAATAATTTGGCCAAATTTCAAATAGAACACAATTAGTTTTAATTTGTCTCCTCTTAAACTTTTACATTAATTTTGAAAGTAATATTTCTGTAATTTTAATTTCTTCTTTCAAAAACAGACTATTCAAGCCTGAACATATAATAGAGCTTCTTAAAATATAAAACATTGATATAGATGCTCTGTATTTGGTAAAAATTTTCTAATATATATTGTTTGTTTAAGATCAGGACTTAAAGTTTTAGTAGACATATATCATACATACACATACTTTTAATATTGCTTAATAATTAGGTAGTAAGAAAACAATCAAATTTATCAAAATAAAATCCAAAGGAAGCAGGTAAGAAATAATAAATAGAAAAGGATTTCTAAAAAAAATCCCATGAGAAAGCTGTAGAATTGATAAATGGCAGGAGCCAATTTTTTGGGTCAATACTTACTTCTGGCAAGTGTAGTATAGAAAAAAAAGAGTAAACAGAAATGCAGACAATTCAGATTGAGATGGGGGATATTATTATATATGTGGCTTATATTTTAATCCTGAAAATTCTAATCATATTTATATGTTCAACAAATTGAAAATCTCATATAGTGATTTTTTAGAGAAAATATAATTAAATTTAACTCAAAATAAAATACAATAGACCCACTAACTTGGAATTACTTGACCAATCAACAAGATTTACCTCCAAAAATAATATATCTGTCAGATGCAGAGAAATTGCCATCAATCTCATAAAGAGCATTTGGACTCATTCTATCACTATAATCAATTAACAAAGGTGTGGAAGCTCATACTGTGCAAGAGAAGTAAATAAACTGAGACTTAGTGATGGCAAAGCAAAATCATGTTTTGAAGATGTTGGCTGACAAGTGAAAATACTGATGTGCATCTGAAAGTTATGAAAACTAGTGATTTCAGTAAGTAGTGGAACAAAAAATAAATATAGAAAAATAATAAGCTTTAATTTATACTAAACTGATAAGTTATGAATGAGAATAGGACAAGTATTTTGACAAGAATACTAACAGAACTAGAACAAGACACAGGTATATGAAGGATATTAAATCATTTTTTAAAACAGTGGGTTATACTCTTCAGGATCCAGCCCTGTTTTCTTCATGTTGCATAAGGCATCTCATTGTGCATTATCTCATTTTATCATCTCACAAAACTATGAAGTAGGTAGCAAGTTTTAATATATTCATTTTACAGATAAATATTTGTTTATATTGAATGTTATTGAATGAAAGTATGATGTATAAACAGATAAATTGGTATATATGAACACTCATTAAAAAGGGAGACTAAATGATGTGAGAGCAGAAGAGCTGACTCAGAGAAAAAAATGAAGGGAAACATGGTAGATAACTTATTTTCTCAATAATGAGTAAGAGAAGCCCTTGGATTTGAAATTGTGGCTGAGCAAAACACGGTATAGGATCTGAGAGTATTAACGTTCACCCAGAACTACAGACTAAATGGTATAGGATTGTTAGCAAATGCTCTTTCCTTCTCTTTTTCCCTTCCTCTGTCTTCTGTGGGTTACTGCTTAAAAATACCTCTCTTTCCTCCACAGCACTATCTCTCTTGTGGAAAAGAATAAGATGGTTCTAGGCATGGGTTAACTGGACAGAATGATGTCTCTGGGAGGTAAAATTGAGTGTATTCCAAGCCTGGGATGCATGGACTGTAAGGTATGGCATCAGACGTATTTCCATGTTCTGAGGCTTCACCAGTTGAATTTTCATTGCTGCTCCTCAAACAATTTGATCCCACATTTTATGGTCTTTGAACAGGACAAAGTGGGGGGAGAAATTCAGCTTAAACATATAGTCATTTTGGTTGCTTGTTAAACTCCTATAGTGAATTCTCTTGTCAAATGTTTGAATCCACAACTGCTGGAGTTCTTCTCAGAACTAGCATTTCTTTCTTTAGTTTTGCCTCCTTTATAGTCCAATGGTATGCATGCCTGTGCTCAGTGTTTGAATCTAAATCCACTGAGTTTCTTTATCTTAGAGAGAGCACTTCTTTTCTGCGTTTTGCATCCACTCTACAAATTCTGCACAGAAAAGTTCTCGGAGCCTCTAAATTGGAGTTTCTCATCCTTCATAGTGAATGAAGGAGGCATTGGTTCAAGGATTATGGATAACCCAATGTCTTCATTCAGAAGTATGGGCATGCTAGCAGAAAACATACAGCTTCACAAAGAACATTGCAAGAATGTTCTCAGGACTCCCTTTTTTGCCCTGTGGGTGGACGCAAGAAACAAGGGATATCATTGGCCAGGTTTTCTACAACTTAATGGGGATGTCTCCCACTCCAGGATATGGTGATAATGTATTCAAGTTACAAATCTTTCTAGGGATAGAAATTTTTATTCCAATCATATATTATCAATGCTTAAATATTATGAAGTCCCCATGAAGTATAAACAAGCAGACCCTTCCAAGAATTTTATCTGGTAATAAAGCAGGATAAGATAGTGAATTATTCATTGGGTACACTAATATCATATCAACAGGAAATTTTCCTCAAATATATCAATATGGTTCTCATATATTCATTACTATGGCATCAGAATGCTCTCTTCACTCAGTTGGGGATTGCGTTTTTAATTGGGTTGAAGTTTACTGCTGATTTATTCAGCAATCATGAATATTTCAACCAAGATATGGTGTCCCTGTCTCCTCTGTCCTTCATATTGTGACCATTTCAGTGTTTCATGCTTTTAGCCATATCAAGAAATATTTCTAGAACTTTGAAATTCATTATTGGGTTCCTTAAAGAGAATTAGCTGAATACAATGGTTGTTAAATCATTCAGTGAACTTTTTAAGTGAATCAAGGGGATCAATGTATTTTTGTCCTTTGTATCAAGAATGTTCATGATTATATCAATTAACTACTTTATTTTAATGTTTTGGCATTGTGATTATTAATCATTGTCCTAGAGATTCTTTATCTAGCATATCCATTCTCTACTTCCTTATTAACCAATCCCCATTTTCATTTGGAGAAGATTATGCCTACAATACCATACATATCACATTCTTCGTCAATGATGGATGATCCAGTAAGATGTAAGGGAAGTGATTGGATGTGAAGAGGGAATAATCGTTTAAAAGCTTTCCCCTTTCCATCTTCCTCTTGCCTAAATTTGCACATGACCCTGGGATTTTTTCTGCTGCCATACTTGGAAAACCACATACTGTAAATTGGGGAGTAATAGGATAGCAGAGAGTTATGCTGGCACATTTATGGGGGAGAAAAATAAACCTCTAATTTGTTCAAGAGCTTTTATTTGAGTTCTTACTATTAATATAGCCAAATAGTATCCTAAGACTTCAGAAGTATTCTTTTCTCTTCACAGAAATACAGAGCCACTGCAGTATCCTGATTTTGCCAAAAAAAGTTACATTCTCTGTAATCTATTTGTGTTGATCCTTGCTATCTTTTATGGATCCTTTTCTTCTGCCACAATATTTATCTTTTCTTATACATTTAACATATTTTTATTTGTCCTGTGATTTGTGTAGGTCCCTGAAAAAGATATTTGAAACATGCTACATGAATGATTGAAGGGATAAATATATGGCATTTTTTATTATGATACTGAATACTAGATCCAGAACAACTGACAGAATATCTGCCATTCCACAAATATTCTCCTTTTGCTCACCATTGTTCTAATAAAGAAAAAGGCCTACAGATATAAAGAATATTTCTGATATCTATCACCTACTATATGGGAAAGTCTGGATTGAACTCAAACCTGTCTGACTTCAAGCAATGTTTCTCATGCTGCATTTTTACCTTGCTCATTCAAGTATTCACAAATAAGGAGAAATGCTTAATTTGACTTAGAGCAGAATTCTGAGACTTGTGGAGACAAGGGAAATTCAGTTCCTGTTAGGGATCAAGAAAGGCCCTGAGCAACTTATTGTAATGGTAAAATTATGTCACTTGAATTATTCATTAATGAAAAATATTTTCTTTTATTTCAAAAAAAAGTAAATGTACAAAGAGGGGAGGAAGGGAATGGGATATTTTGAATGTTTCCTATTTTAATTCTTATTTTAGTTTTTTGGAGTAATGAAAATGTTCAAAGATCGATTGTGATGATGAATGCACAACTATATGATGATACAGTGAACAACTGATTGTACACTTTGAATGACTGTATGTTATGTGATCATATCTCAATAAAATTGCATTAAAGAAATAGGAAAAAAGAAAGGCCCTGAAATTTGTCTCCAAGATGATGGGGATAGGAAATAGGACACTAATGCTTTAAATGTAAAGAATTTCTATTTGGAATGAAGGAAATGTTTTGGTAATGGATAGTGGTGATGGTAGCTCAACATTTTGAACATACTGGAGAGCACTGAAATATATATACCTCAATGTGGCTAAAAGGGGAAATGTTAGGTTGTATTTATGGTACTTGTGCCAGTTTGAATGTATTATGTCTCCCAGAAAAAGCCATATTCTTTGATGCAATCTTGTGGGGCAGACATAATAGTGGGGATTAAGTTGGAACTTTTGGATTAGGTTGTTTGCATGGAAATGTACCCCACCCAACTGTAGACAATAACTGATGGGATATTTCCATGGAGGCGTGGCCCCACACATTCAGGGTGGGCCTTGATCAGTGGAGCCATATAAATGAACTGACTCAAAGAGAAGGAACTGAGTGCAGCTGTGAGTGACGTTTTGAAGAGGAGCAAGCTTGCTAGAGAGGAATGTCCTGGGAGAAACCAGAACTTTGGAGCAGACGCCAGCCACGTGACTTCCCAGCTAACAGAGGTTTTCTGGACGCCATTTGCCATCCTCCAGTGAAGGTACCCAATTACTGATGTGTTATCTTGGACACTTTATGGCCTTAAGATTGTAACTGTGTAGCCAAATAAACCCCCTTTTTATAAAATCCAATCCATCTCTGGTGTTTTGCATTCTGCAGCATTAGCAAACTAGAACAGATTTTGGTACCAGAGAAGTGGGGTGCTTTTTCTGCTAAGTCTGAAAATACCAAACATGTTGGAATGGCTTTTTAAATGGATAAGGGGAAGATTCTGGAAGAATTGTGAGGAGCTTGATAGAAAAGGCCAAAACTGCTTTAAAGAGACTGTTTGTGGAAATATGGAGTCTAAAGATGCTTCTGATGAGGACTTGAGCAGAAATGATGAATGTGTTGTTGCAAACTGGAAGGAAGGTGATCCTTGTTTTAAAGTGGCAGAGAATTTGGCAAAATTGAGTCCTGGTGTCAGATGGAAGGAGGAATTTGAGAGCAACAACCTGGAATACTTAGCTGAGGAGATCTCCAGACTACATGTGGAGGATGTATCCTGGCTTCTCCTTGCAGCTGATAGTAAAATGCGAGTGGAGAGAGATAAACTTAGAACTAAACTCTTGGGTTCAAAGAAACCAGAAGCTGATGGCTTGGAAAATTACAAGCTTCCAGGGGGTGGAATCCCAGAAGCTACAGCCCAACATGAGGATGTTACCAAACATGGAACTCAGCCACCATATCAGTACAAGGCAAGATTGGAGATGGAATTATCCAGAAAGGATTTGTGGAAAGTCCTATTGTCTGATGGCTTTGACCCCTGTATGCTTCATGCAAAGCCAACAGAATTTTTGTGAGATCTTTACAGACAGAGCCATTGCCAGTCTGGACTGGAGGAGACAGACAAGGAACAAACTGAAGGAAAAATTACTTCAAAGACAGAACCATGGAGGTTGAGGTCTGGAGTCAGGAGGTCTCGGGCTGGGAGAATGGAACAGCCCACATGCATGGAAAGGGTGAGTTTGCCCTGGAGGTCTAGGGCGGGCTTTCCGCCTCGATGCTCTGGAAGAGTTTTGCCACACCAGGTCCCAAAGAGGGTGGAACACATTTCCAGGGAATTGGGGAGAGCCTGGCTGCCACCACACTGTTCTGAAGGGGTTGAGCATGTGCCCCGGAGATGGAAGGGAATCCGGGAGCTGCCCTGATGTTTGAGGAGGGTGGGGCCAAGAAGGTGGTCTCCCAATGTGTGGGTGTGTTGGAACACTCACCCAAGTGTTTGGAGAGGAAAGTGCTGCCACAAAGACCCTTAGGAAGGGTTAAGATTCCCACTCTCTCAAGCCCCAAGGATGCAACGTTGTTCTGTAAATGACTCTCAGACTTTGAAATCTAATGGAGTTTGTCCTGTGGGTTTTAGGAACTGTTTTGGTCCTGTTAACCCTGTTTTCCTTACTGTTTCTCCTTACGGCAATGGGAATGTTTAGCCTATGAATGTCCCTCCTTTGTATATTGGAAGCATATACCTTGTTCTATGTTCACAGATCCAAAGCTAAAGGAGAATTATGCCTTAGGACCTACCATGTGTGTAATTGATTTTGATGGGATCTTGTACTTAACTTTTGTTACTGAAATGATATAAGTTTCTGTGATAATGTTGTGGGATGGAATGTATTTTGTATTTGGAAAGAATATATTTTTCTGGGGTCCAGGGGGTGGAATGTGCCAGTTTGAATGTATTATGTCCCCCAGAAAAAGCCATATTCTTTGATGCAATCTTGTGGGGCAGACATAATAGTGGGGATTAAGTTGGGATGTTTGGATTAGGTTGTTTGCATGGAGATGTGTCCCACCCAACTGTAGATAATGACTGATGGGATATTTCCATGGAGGCGTGGCCCCACACATTCAGGGTGGGCCTTGATCAGTGGAGCCATATAAATGAACTGACTCAAAGAAAGGAACTGAGTGCAGCTATGAGTGATGTTTTGAAGAGGAGCAAGCTTGCTAGAGAGGAATGTCCTGGGAGAAACCAGAACTTTGGAGCAGGTGCCAGCCACATGACTTCCCAGCTAACAGAGGTTTTCCAGATGCCATTTGCCATCCTCCAGTGAAGGTACCCAATTACTGATATGCTACCTTGGACACTTTATGGCCTTAAGACTGTAACTGTGTAGCCAAATAAACCCCCTTTTTATAAAAGCCAATCCATCTCTGGTGTTTTGCATTCCGCAGCATTAGCAAACTAGAACAGTACTAGAATAAAAAAATAACAAAAATCCTCATAACTGAAAATGCAGTGAACCCTAATTAAACCATGAAATATAGTTAATAGTGAAATAATTAAAATTTTTTCATCATTTGTAATAAATGTATCACCCCAAAGCAAGGTGTTAATAGTAGGGTCATATATGGTAATCCTGTATTTTATGCATAATTGCTCTGTAAAACCCATAACTTCTCTAATAAAAATACATTAAATGCATGAGAGAGGTGGGACTCCAAGAAGCCCCTTCTGTGTAGGGCCATGAAATATGTAGGATTTTGAGTCAATCCCATTTCATTATCTCATTACCGTGACTGTATCCAAGAACACCTGGCTAAAAAATGCTCCTTCCCTCCACACCTCTCTCTCGTAAGATGAAATGTATGATGCAGTTTACCCCAATGGCACCACTGGATGGACTTTTCCCTACTAGGCCTACCTTTATTGTACAATGTTTGCAGGAAGGCATGGAATTTCTGTCACTGTTAACAGAAACAGAGAGAACTTTTTTTTTGTCCCTAGTACCAGGAAGCATCAGAGGGAGAATTTACAGAATCTTGGAGTCCAGAGGCTGAGTTCTCAGAACCTCTCATTAAATACACTGTTTACTTTTTACTCTATTCTCTAAGCTCTTCAGATCCCTGGGGGCCAATGGGCCAGAAATAAAAGCAAATTTTTCTTCCTATTTGGTCCCCATGGTTTCAGCTTTATGGTCAGTTGCATATTTCTTCCCTATCAATGGAGTGATCTCTTCTGAAAGAAACCCCCTGTGGATATGATCCTTAATTTAGGGTACCTCATAAAGGCCCTCAATTGAACATCTGAGCAGCTAGAAACTACACTGTGTCCCTATGGCCTTATTCAGATTTCGGTTGATGTCTTCTGAGTAACCTAACCCACAGAGAATCTTCCCTGAAAATTGACCTTACTTTTTTATTAGAGAAGCTATAAGTTTACAGAAAACTCATGCCAAACATTCAGAGTTCCCATATAACACACTTATTATTAGTCTTTTGGATGTATGACAGTTTTTTTCATGTTCACTGAAAATAATTATTTGTTAAAATGTTTTCTTAAATGATAATATAAATAAAGTGACCACTCCTAGTTTATTACATCTATTATGATTCGGTCAAAATCTTTGTAACAGTGACATACTCATTTTTAAAACTATCATACAAATTCTATAGAAGTGATATTTTACATTTAATAATGCATCAATCATTATAAACAAATTGAAAAAAATATTGGTTTATCTGATAACCCTTTCAGGTGATCACATTTTTTCAAAGTGCTTGCCTTTTAGAAATGTTCTGTTTAATATACTTTTGTATACCTGTTGTTATACTTTACCAAAAAAAAGTTGTTGTCTCTGTGTTTTTTTTTTAATTAAATTCAGTTTTATTGAAATACATTCACACACCATACAATCATCCATGGTATACAATCCACTGTCCACAGTATGATAACATAGTTATGCGTTCATCACCACAATCTATCTCTGAACATTTTCCTTACTTCAGAAAGAACCAGAACAAGAATAAAATATAAAAGTGAAAAAAGAACGCCCAAATCATCCCCCCATCCCACCCCATTTGTCCTTTAGTTTTTATCCCCATTTTTCTACTCATCCATACACTAGATAAAGGGGGTGTGATCCACAAGGTCTTCACAATCACACTGTCACCCCTTGTAATCTACATTATTATATAATTGTCTTCAGGAGTCCAGACTACTGGGTTGGAGTTTGGTAGCTTCAGGTATTTACTTCTAGCTATTCCAATACATTAAAACCTAAGAGGTGTTATCTATATAGTGCATAAGAATGTCCACCAGAGTGACTTCTCGACTCCATTTGGAATCTCTCAGCCACTGAAACTATTTTGTCTCATTTTGCATCCCCCTTTTGGTCAAGAAGATACTCTCAGTCCCATGATGCCAGGTCCACATTCATCCCTGGGAGTCATATTCTGCATTGCCAGGGAGATTTACAAACCTGGGAGTTGGGTCCCACGTGGGGGGAGGGCAGTGAGTTCACCTGTTGAGATGGCTCATTTAGAGAGAGAGAGGGCCACATCTGAGCAACAAAGAGGTACTCAGGGGGAAACTCTTAAGCACAATTATATGCAAGTTTAGCCTCTCCTTTGTGGTAATGAGCTTCATAAGGGCAAGTCCCATGCTTGAGGGCTCAGCACATCAAACCGCCAGTTCCAATGTTTGTGACAACATCAACACCAGTCCAGGTGAGGATGTCCAACACATCTGCACCTTCCCCCAGATCCTCGGGGCTGGGGAGGGGGAGGCTGTAAATATATTTTTTATTATCTGCCCAAATTACTCTGGGATGTGTCACTATTTCATTCCAGCCTTTACTAACCTACCATATCTCACTTAGTATTCAAAGTTCCATGCAATTGTGGTGTTTGAACAAATCGGCTATAGAGTTGTACCATTTAGAAAATTTAGATCCTGTACCAAATAGAAATCTCTTCCCTTGGTTTCATATGGAAGTTGAAGTTTCAAAACACAGTCAGTTTCAACCTTTACCCTTTGGCCTGGCTTGCCCTCGTCTTAACCAGACCTGCTTCATTCATATCACTAATTGAAGTCTGGGCTCTTTTTCAGCTTGTTTTTTTTTTTTAACAGTGGCTGTATGTGCTAATACTGACATTCATATCTGCTGAGCTCTAGCTCTGAGTTTCAGGTGTCTCAGAGATATGCATTTTTCCAGAGACCAATCAGGTTATACTCTAGGGGATCAGCATCTCAAAGTTTAGAGACAGGCATTAGAATTCAGATATAGAGTTAACTTCTGTAAGAGCTTACAATCTAGGGACTATTACAATAATTATGTCCACGTTAGACTATGTTCTAAGATTCAGTTCTGAGTTACACATTGTAGTTAGTCCATATTGGTGAGGCATTAAAGTGTTTGCCTTTATTTCTGGTGTACTTCACTCAAATACTGTGTACAGGGTCCATTCACCTCATTGTGTGTCTCACAGCTTCATTCCTTCTTGTAGTTGCTCAATGTTCCACTGTATGTGTACACCACAGTATACTATTCCATTCTTCAGTCCGTGTACCCTTAGGTCATCTGCACCCTTTGCAAATCATGATTACTGTCTCCATGAACACCAGTTTGCAAATGTTCATTCATGTCTTTGCTCTCAGATCTTCAAATGACATACCCCATGATGAGTTTGCAGGATGGGACCAAAAGGTCCTGTCTCTGTGTTTTGAGTACCCTCAATTGATCCCCAAATATTTGATTTTGTTTACATTAGTTCTTCTTATGCAATTTTATTGGGATGTATTCACATACCCAATCATCAACATAAGTGTGCAATAAATGGGTAATGGTATCATGATACAGTTGTGAATTCATCACCACTATCAATTTGTGAACATTTTCATTACTCTGTAAAATACATAAGAATAAAAATAAAAAGAACAACCAAAACTCCCCATTATTTATTTATGCCCAATACATCCCAGAGTAATTTGTGCAGAGAATAAAAATTTATTTGCAAAATCCCTTTGGGGGGGGCATGTAGAAATATTAAACTTCTCCACCTGATGTATTCCTGATATTCTTGCAATCGTTGGGGACTATCAGTTTCATAGGCCATGCCTTCAATCTTGGGGCTTGCCCTTATGAAACATATTCCTGCAAAGGAGAACCTAAGCCTACTTATATGTATGCCTGAGGGTTACTCCAGAGAAACTCTCTTGTTCCTCAGATGTGGCCTGTGTCTCTAAGCCAACTCTGCATATTAACTTTGTATGCTGCCATCTACATGGGACATAACTTCTAGGTGTGTAATTCTGACTGGCAACATGGGACATGACTCTCAGTGGTGTAATTCTCCATGGTAATGTGGGACATGACTCCTATGTATGAGCCTGGCCTGGCATTGTGGGAATAAAAAAGCCTTCTTGAATCAAAAGGGGGAAGAAAAATGAAACAAAATAGTTTCAGGGATTGAGAGATTTCAAATAGGGTTGAGAAATCATTCTGGAGGTTATTCTGACACATTGTATAGATATCCCATTTAGTTTTTAGTGTATTAGAATGGCCTTAAGGACACACTTGAAACTGTTGAACTGTTTTCCAGTAGTCTTAATTCTTAAAGATGATTTATACCTATATAGCTTTATGGTATGACTGTGTAATTGTGAAAACCTTTCTACTGGCAGTCCCTTTATCCAGTGTATGGACAGATGAGTAAGAAAATAAAGGAAAACATTCTAACCTGTACAAACCAAGAAAAACTCACTCCTATTCAAGTTTCCATGTAATTATTGTGTTTGAATAAACTACCACACAAGTTAAATTAGATAGTGTACTACAGAAAAGATAAATGTGGCACCAAATAAATGTCTCTTCCTTTGGTCTCACACAGAAGTTGAAGTTTAAATACAGAGTCAATATTGTCCTTTCCCTTTAGTCTGATTTGGAGTAGTCCATACCAGATCCATTTCATTCATATCTTTAACTGAAGTCTGATCTCTTTTTCAGCTTTTTTTAAACAGTGGCTGCATTGGATAATGCTGATTTTCATAGCTGCAGAACTCTAGCTCTGAGTCTTAGGTATCATACAGATATCTGAAGTTCCAGGGAAGGACTAGGTTGTACACCAATAGTTCAGCATCTCAGAATTTAGAAATGATCATAAGAGATCAGGAATTTATGTGTTTGCTGTAAGAGTTTACAATCTAGGAATATTTACATAAAACTTTCTCTTGGTAACATATGCTCTCAAATTCAATTCTCAGAGTTTGCTCATATTTAGTCCATATTAGTGAGGTAGTACAATGTTCATCTTTTCATTTCTGACTTATTTCACTCAACATACTGTCCTCAATGTTCATTTATGTATTTGTATGCCTCACATTTTCATTCCTTCTTGCAGCCACTCAATATCCCATTGTATGTATGCACCAGTTTCTCTTCCATTCTTCAGTCAATATACCCTAAAGCAACCTCTAATCCACTGAAAATCATGAATATTGTCACTATAAACAGCAGTGTGCAAATGTACACTGGTGTCTCTGCTTTCAGTTGTTCCAAGTATATACCTAACAACAAGGCTGCAAGATCATGTGGCACCAGTATACTTCCTACCTGTGAAACCACCCCTCTACCCCCCTGAGGAGCTGCACCATTCCTCCCAAGCAAAAGTGAATAGTTGCATATTTCTCTCCATGTTTTCTCCAGCACTTGTATATTTCTGTTTATTTTTTTACCATTTTATTGACACACCATACAATTCATCCTAAATGTACAACCAATGGATCTTGGTATAATCGCATAGTTAAGAATTCACCATCAAAGTCTAGATGAGGATATTTCTTTTTCTTCCACAAAGCAAGAAGAGGAAAAAAATGAAGAAAAAAATAAAAAATAAAATAATATACAGAGGAGAAACAACAACAATAACACCAAGAATCCCATACTCTTCCCTTCTATCCCCCTCTTACTGACATTTTGCTTTTGTATATTGCCTATGTTACAGTTCATGGAAGGATATTACAATGTTATGCTTAATTTTAAACAACATTTTGAATTGATTGCATTTTTCCATACACAATTCCATTTTCAAAACTTTGCAATGTTGACATTCATTTGTACTCTTTCATGTAAAAACAATCTTATATTTGTACATTTAATCACAATCATTGTCCACTCTAGGTTTTGCCAAGTAATACAGTCTCAGTCTAATCTATTTTTCCTTCTATTGTCATACATCACCCTAGCCTTCCACTTTCAACCATACTCAAGCTCAATTATTTACAGTGTTCTCACATATCATGCTACCATCACAAAGTATTGTGCTATCCATTTCTGGATCTTTACAATCAATTCTGTTGAATGCTCTGTGCTCCTTCAGTATCAAATGCTTAATCTCTACCCTCTTTCTGTTTCCTGATAATATGTGTTCTCAACTTTAACTCTCAAAGTATGCTCATAAATGTTAGTTTACATAAGTGAGACCATACAGTATTAGTAATTTTGTTCTGGCTAATTTTGCTCAACATGATATTCTCAAGGTTCACCCATGTTGTTACATGCTTTATGACTATGCTGTCTTACGGCTGCATAATATTCCATCATATGTATATCCCACTGTTTGTTTATACACTTATCAACTGATGGTTATTTGGGCTGTTTTTTCTCTTGGCAATCATGCAAAATACTCTATAAATATCAGTGTGCAAATATCCTTCCTGTCCCTGTCTTCAGTTCCTCCAAATATAAACATAGAATTGGGATTGCTGGCTCATATGGCAGTTTTATACTTAGCTTCCTGAGGAATTGCCACACTGCCTTCCAGAGTGGTTGCACCATTCTAAATTCTTAAAAAAACTGAATAAGTGGGCCTCTTGCTCCACATCCACTTCGGCAACCCAACTTTTCCATTTTATAGTGGTCATTCTATTATGAGTGAGATGATATCTAATTGTGATTTTGATTTGCATTTCTTTAATAGCCAGTGAAGTTGAGCATCTTTTCATAAGTTTTTAGCCATTTATATTTTCTCTTCATAAAGATGTGTGTCCAAGTATTTTGCCCATTTTTAAATTGGTTTGTTTCTTGTTTTGTTGTTGTGTTGTGGTATTTCTTTATTCTGTATATTAAAATCTTTTCTGTCAGGAAGTTTCCAACTATTATCACCTACTGCATAGGCTGCCTTTTTCCTTTTCTAACAACATCCTTTGGTGCAGAAAATTGTTCAGTTTTGAGGAGATCCCATTTGTCTATTCCTTCTTTCATTGTTCATGCTCTGGGTGTAAGGTCTAGGGAAACACATACTATCACAAAAGCATTAAAATGTTTCCCTACATTTTCCTCTAAAATTTTATGGTCTTAGGTCTTTGATCAATTTTGAGTTATTTTTTGTAAAAGGTGTGAGATAGGGGTCCTCTTTCATTCTTTTGGATATGGATATCTAGTTCTCAAAACACAATGTATGGAAGAGGATTCTCTCTCCAAATTGAGTTAACTTGACTGCCCTATGGAAGATCAACTGTCCAGTGATGACATGGTCTACTTCTGAACACTCAAATTGATTCCATTGGTGATTATATCTATCTTTATTCCAGTACCATGATATTTTGACCACTGTAGCTTTGTAATATATTTTAAAGTAAGGTAGTGTGAGACCTCACACTTTATTCCTCTTTCTCAAGATACTTTTAGTTATTCAGGGAACACTGGCATTCCAAATAAATTTGGTTATTTGTTTTACTATTTCTGCAAGAAAGTTGCCAGGAGTTTATTTGGTATTGTATTGAATTTCTAAGCCAGTTTGGGTAGAATTGACATCTTACCTATATTTATTCTTCCAATCCATGAAAATGGGGTGTTCTTCCATTAATTTAGCTCTTCTTTGACTTCTTTTATCTTTTTTTTTTTTGTAGGTTTCAGTGTATAGGTCTTTTGTGACCTTGGTTCAATTTATTCCTAAATACTGGATACTATGGTTGCTTTTGTAAATGGTATTTTTCCCTTGATTTCTTACTCATGTTGCTAATGACTAGTGTATTGAAACACTACTGATTTTTGCATGTTGACCTTTGTGCCAGTTTGAATGTATTATGTTCTCCAAAATGCCATTATCTTTTATGCAATCTTGTGTAGGCAGATGGATTGGTGTTGATTAGATTGTAAGTTTTTGAGTGTTTCCATGGAGATGTGACCCACCCAACTGTAGGTGATAACTCTTATTAGAAAATTTCTATGGAGGTGTGGCCCTGCCCATTCAGTGTGGGTCTTGATTAGTTTACTAGAGCACTATATAAGCTCAGACAGAAGGAGTGAGATTGCTACAGCCAAGAGGGACAATTTGAAGTATGCACAAGAGCTGAGAGAGATGCTGCAGCTCACAGACCCATTTTGAAGATGGACTTTGAAAGCAGACTTTTGCTCTGGAGGACCTAGAGAAAGACAAATGCCCCCCAAGAGCAACTAAGGGTGACATTATTTTAGGAGCTGCAGCCTAGAGAGGAACATCCTGGTAGAAAGCCATTTTGAAACCAGAACTCTGGAGATGTCAGCCGTGTGCCTTCCCAGCTAACACAGGTTTTCCAGACATCATTGGCCATCCTCCAGTGAAGTTACCTGATTGTTGATGACTTACTTTGGCCACTTTATGGCCTTAAGACTGTAACTTTGTAATCAAATAATCCCCCTTTATAAAACATGATCCATTTCTGGTGTTTTGCCAAAATGCAACACTAGCTAACTGGAACAATCTTGTATCTTGCCACTTTGCTGTACTCATTCCTTAGCTCTAGGAGCTTTGCTGTAGATTTTTCAGGATTTCCTGTGTATAATATGTTATCTGTAAAAAGTGAAAGTTTTACTTCTTCCTTTCAAATTTGGATGCCTTTTATTTTTTTCTTCCCTAATTTCTCTATCTAGAGCTTCCAGTACAATGTTGCATAATGATGATGACAGTGGGCATTGTTGTCTTTTTCCTGATATCAGAGGAAAAGCTTTCAGTATTTCCCCATTGTGTTTGATATTATCTGTGGATGTTTCATATATTCCCTTTATCATGTTGAGTAAGTTCTCTTCTACTCTTCTCTTTTGTGATGTGTTCATCAATAAAGTATGTTTAGTTTTGTCAAATGCCTTTTCTGCATCAAAGATGATCATGTGGTTGTTTTGCTTTGATTTAATTATGAAGTGTATTGCATTAATTGACTTGCTTGTGCTGACCTAACATTGCATACCTGAAGTAAATCCCACTTGGTCATGGCATATAATTATTTTAATGTGCTGCTGTATACGATTTGTGAGAGAGAACCTTGCTCAGGAGTTTTGCTTCTATATTCATTAAAGAGTTTGGTCTGACTTATTTTTTCCTTCTAGTATCTTTGAGTTTTGTACCAGGGTGACATTTGCTTCATAGCATGAGTTAGGTCACTTTCCATCCTGTTCTGGTTTACTAAAGCTGCCATTAGACAAAGTACAAGAAATGGATTGGCTTGTATAAATGAGATTTATTAGGTTATAAATTTACAGCCCTGAGGCCACTAAAGTGGTCAAACTAAGGCACCAACAAGAGAATCCTTCACTGAAGAAATGCCAATGGCATCTGAAACACCTTCATCAGGTAGGAAAGCAGGTGACTGGCATCTGCTGGTCCTTTGTTCCCATGTTCTGCTTTCAAGATGGCTTTCCCCAAAAATGTCTCTTGGTTTCTGTCTCTCTCAGCTTCTCTCTCAACTCCTGTGCATCCTTGCTTGTTCTCCCAGGGCATTTCTTTCTAATTGTCCAGGGGTTCTCTCTTAGCTTTTCCAGGGCAATCTCTGGGTTTCATCTCTTGGCTTGGCATCTCCAAACATCTTCCTCTATGAAAGTCCAAGCATCTGTGTCTTTTTTAGCCTCTGAACTCTCTTAAGGACTCCAGTATGCAAATCAAGACCCTCTTTGAATTGGGATAATCACATCTACATGTTAATAATCTAATGAAAAATTTGCACCCAGAAGATTGCATTAAAGAACATAGTCTTTCCTAGGATACATAAAAGTTTCAAACTAGCACATACCCTCTTCAAATTTTTAGAGTTTCAGCATTATTTGGTACAAATCATTTCTTACTTGTTTGCTAGAATTCATATGTGATGCCATCTGGGCCTAAAGTTTTCATTTCTGGGAGCTTCTGAATGACTGGCTCAGTCTCTTTACTTGTGATTGCTTTGTTGAGGTTTTCTATTTCTCCTTGAGAGAATGTTGCTTGTTCATGCTTTACTAGGGAATGTTCTTTTTCATCTACATTGTCTAGTTTATGAGCATATAGTTTCTCCTAGTATTTTCTCATTATCTCCTTTATTTCTGCTGGATTGATAGTGAAGTTCCCTCCCCCATTTCTGATTTTATTTTCATCCTTTCTCTCTTTTTCTTTATTTCAGCATCACTAAGGGTCCTTCAATGTTAGTGATTTTCTTGTAGACAAACTTTTAGTTTTGTTGATTCTCTCTATTGTTTTCATGTACTCAATTTCATTTATTTCTGCTGTTAAATTTGTTGTTTTTTTCCTTGTTTTTGCTTTGGGGTTACCTTGCCTTTCTTTCTCTAGTTCATCCAGGTGAATAGTTTATTCCTCAGTTTTGTCTTTCTTCTTTTTTAATATAGGAATTTAGTGTTATAAATTTCCCTCTCAGAACTGTATAAACTACATTTCATAATTTTTGATATTTTGTGTTTTCATTCCCATTTGACTTGAATATTTACTAATTTCTCTTGTAATATCTTCCTGAACCACTGGCATTTTAAGAATGTGTGGTTTAACCTCCATATATTTATGAAATTTCAGACCTTCCACCTATTATTGATTTTCATCATCTTTCCTTTATGATCTGAGAAAGTGTTTGGTATAATTTCAGACTCTTAAAATTTATTGAGACTGGCTTTTTGACTAAACATGAGGTCTCCTGTGGAAAATGATCCATGGGCATTTGAGAAAAATGTGAATCCTGCTGTTGTTGGTTTTAATGATTTGCAAAATTCTGTTAAGTCTAATTCATTTATCATACTAGTTAAAATCTCTGTTGTCTTATTGATCCTCTGTCTCAGTGTTCTATCCAATGATGAGAGTGATGTATTGAAGTCTCCAAGAATTATTGTAGAATTATCTACTTCTCCCTTTGGTGTGGTCAATGTGTGCCTCATATATTTTGGGGCACTCTGGCTTGGTGTAAAATATTTATGATTATTATGTCTTCTTGATGAATTGCTCCTTTTGTTAATACTGTCCCTGTTTGACTCTTTTATTTCCTTTTCATTCAAAGTCTAATTATTCTAATGTTAGGATAGCTACCCCCTATTGTTTGTGTGAAATATATTTTTCCAACCTTTCACTTTCAATCTATTTTTGTCCTTGGGTCTAAACTAAGTCTCTTCCAGACAACATATAGTTAGCTCTTGCTTTTTACCCATTCATCAGTCTAAGTATTTTGATGGGGGAATTTAATCTATTAAAATTTAACATTATTACTATAAACACAGTACATTCCTCTACTATTTTGTCTTTTGGATTTTGTACATCATATCTGATGTGTTTTTTCTCTCTTTTTCTCTGTTTATGCTTACTGATAGACTTCATTCTACACTGTTCTCCAAACCTCTCTCTCCTGTCTTTTCTTATATGCCTGTAGTGCTCCCTTTAGTAATAATTGTAGAGCAGGTCTCTTCATAAACTTTCTCAGTTTCTGTTTTTCTGAAATTATTTAAACTCTCCCTCATTTAAAAGAACAGTTTTGTCAGATAGAGAATTCTTGATTGGCAATTTTTCTCTTTGAGTGTCTTATATATATCATACCACTGTCTACTTGTCTACATGGTTTCTGCTCAGAAATCTACACATAGACTTATCAAGCTTCCATTGTATGTGGTGGATTTCTTTTTTCTTGCCTTCAGTCTCTTGGAGTAGGTCTATTCAGATCTATTGTGTTTTGTGTGTGCTGCACTTCTTGGATCTGTAATTTTACATCATTCATAAAAGATGGAAATTTTCATTATTTCCTCCATTATTCTTTCTGACCATTTTCCCTTCTTGTCTTCTTCTGTGACACCCATGAAATGTATATCACTGTACTTCATGCTGTCATTAAATTCCCCAAGATGGCCCTCATATTTTTCCATTATTTTCTCTATCTGTTCTTTTGTATGCAGGAGTTCAGATGCCTTGTCCTCTAGCTCACTTTCTTCTGCCAATTCAATTCTGCTGTTGGTATATCCCCACTGTGTTTTTCATCTCTTCTATTGTGGCTTTCATTCCCACTGGTTATGCATTTTTTTTCAAATACTTGAGCTCTTCCTGCATGTGCCAGTTTGGATATATTATCTCCCCCACAAAAAGCCATGATCTTTAATCCAATTTGTGGGAAACTGGGATTAGGCTGTTTCCATGGAGATGTTGACACTCAACTGTAGGTGAAATTTTGATTAGACTATTTCTTTGGGGCATGGCCCCTCCCATTCAGCATGGGTCTTGATTAGTTCACTGGAGTCCTTTAAAAACACTGGCACATCCAAAAGGAGCCAAGAGGTCACTCTGGTAGGCACTCTTATGCATAATTTAGACAACCCTTTTTATGTTCTAAAGAATTGGGGTAGCTGGTGGTGGATACCTGAAATGATCAAACTACAACCCAGAACCCATGAATCTCAAAGACAATTGTATAAAAATGTAGCTTATGAGGGGTTACAATGGGATTGGAAAAGCCATAAGGACCACACTCCCCTTTGTCTAGTTTATGGATGGATGAGTAGAAAAATAGGGGAAAGAAACAAACAAATAAACAGACAAAGGTACCCAGTGTTCTTTTTTACTTCAATCGCTCTTTTTCACTTTAATTATTGTTCTTGTTATTTTTGTGTGTGTGCTAATGAAGGTGTCAGGGATTTATTTAGGTGATGAATGTACAACTATGTAATGGTACTGTGAACAATCGAATGTATGATTTGTTTTGTATGACTGTGTGGTATGTGAATATATCTCAATAAACTGAAGATTTAAAAAAAAGAAGAAAAAAACACTGGCACAAACCCAGATGCTTGCTGGCTTAGCTCAGAGATGCTTAGAGTTGCAAACCCCTGACACCGCCTGATTCTTATGTTTTGGAGAACGCCATTTTGAAACACAACCTGAGCACAAGCAGACAAAAGCCACATGACTTCCAAGCAAACAGAGGTTTTCTTGATGCCAATGGCCTTTCTCTAGTGAAGGTATAGTCATTATATGCCTTGGTTTTGACACTTTTATGGCTGTAGAACTGTAAGTTTGTAACTTAATAAATCCCCTTTATAAAAGCTAATCCAGTTCTTGTGTTTTGCAAAACAGCAGCATTAGCCAACTGGAACAGATTTTAGTACTGAGAGTGGGGTGCTGCTGAGCTTACAAGTAGCAAAATGTTGGAATGACTTTTTAACTAGATAATGGGAAGATTCTGGAAGAATTATGAGGAGTTAGATAGAAAAGGCCTAGATTGCTTTGAAGAAATTGTTGGTAGAAATATGGACTCTAATATTATTTCTGATGAGGCCTTGAACAGAAATGTTGAAGGTGTCATTGCAAACTGGCAGACGGGTGATCCCTGTTTTTAAATGTCAGAGGATTTGGCAAAGTTGAGTCCTGGTGTCAGATGGAAGGCAGAATTTGAAAGCAATGAGCTGGGATACTTAGCTGAGAATATATCAGAACTAAATATCAAAAGTGCTGTCTGGCTTCTCCTTACAGCTTATAGTAAAATGCAAGATGAGAGGGATAAGCTAAGAATTTAAGTCTTTGGTACAAAGAAGTAGAAACTGATAGCTTTGAAAATTCTTGGCTTCCAAAAAGTGAGACCCAAGAAGCTATATCCCCACATCAACATTTAATCAAATGTGAAACACTACCTCCATTTCAGTACAAGCCAAGATTGGAGATGGAGTTTTCCAGAAGGGATTTGTGGAAAGTCCTGTTGTCTGATGGTTTTGACCCCTTTAAACTCTGTGCCAAGCCTGCAAAATGTTTGTGAGACCTGTATAGGCAGAACCACTGCAAGTCAGGACTGAAGGGGATGGAGAAGGAAGAAATTGAAGGAAGAAATTCTTCAAGGACAGAACCATGGAAATTGAGGCCTGAATCAAGAAATCTCAGGCAAAGAGAGAAGAGCAACCCATGCATGTGGAAAGAATGAGTTTGCCCCAGAGACTGAGTGCAGGTCTTTCCTCTTGATGCTCAGGAAGTGTGCTGGTCACCCCAGGTCTCAGAGAGGGTGAGCATATTCCCTGGGGTTTGAGGAGAACCCTGTCACCACCCCACTGTTCTGAAGTGGTTGAGCATGTACCCCAGAGATGGAAGAGTGTCTGGGTGCCACCCTAAAGTTTAAGGAGGTTGGAGCTGAGAAGGTGGCCTCCCCAATGTGTGAATACTTTGGAGCACACACCCAGTGTTAGGAGAGAAAAGGGCTGCCACAAAGACACTTGGAAAGGGTTGGAATCCTGCTCTCTCAAACCCCAAGGATAAAACATCATTCAATTAATGACTCTCAGACTTTGAAATCTAATGGTGTTTGCCATGGAGATTTTCAAAACTGTTTTAGTGCCTTGGAGACTGTTTTCCTTTCAGTTTCTCCTTATGGCACTGGGAATGTTTTTCCTATGACTGTCCCTCCTTTTTATATTGGCAGTAGAGAAAGTGTTCTAAGTTTTACAGGTCCACAGCCAAATGGGGAATTTTGCTTTAGGACAAGACAACACCTGTGACAGATTTTGGTGGTATCTTGCACTTACCTATTGTTACTAAAATTATTTAAATTTTGTGATATTGTGATGGGATGAATGTGTTTTGTATATGGAAAGATTATATCTTTTGGTGTCAAGGAGGTGAAATGTGCCTGTTTGGATACATTATGTACCTCACAAAAGGCTGTTACCTATAATTCAATTTGTGGGATATTTGGATTAGGTTGTTTCTATGGAGAAGGGACCCACCCAACTGTGGGTAGAATTTTAATTAAAATTTTCCATGGAGGCATGGCCTCACCCATTCAGAATGTGTCTTGATTAGTTTACTGGAGTCCTTTAAAAACACTGGCACAGACCCAGATGTTTGTTAGCTTAGCTGAGAGATGCTTGCAGTTGTGGACCCCTGACATTGGCTGATGCTTAGACATTTTTGAGAATGCCATTTTGAAATGCAACCTGGGAGCAAACAGATGCCAGCCATGTTTGCTCACAGAAGTTTGCCAAAAACCAATGGCCTTTCTCCAGTGAGGGTATTCTAAGGTTTATGCCTTTGTTTGGATACTTCCATGGCTGTGGAACTGTAAATTTGTGACTTAATAAATCCCCTTTATAAAAGTCAGTCCATTTCTGCTGTTTTGAATAATGGCAACATTAGCAAACCAGAATACTTAAATTCACCCAATTTCTTCTTTATATTCTTCATCTCTTGTGCCATTTCATTGATTTGATTTTTTCTTCCCTCATACCATGGATTTGATTTTTGAATTGATTATCATGTTTGTACATCTTTAGTTGTTTCCAGTCCTGCATCTCATTTGAAGTGTTTTTTCCTTTTACCCAGTCATATATTGCTTTCTGTAGTATGACTCATAATTTTTTTGTTGGCGTCTAGGCATCTGGTTTCCTTAATTAGTTTACTCTAAAAGTCTAGAGTTTTCTTGTTGGTTGGCACTCTCTATCTGTTCTTTGGTGTTCAGTTCAACTTATTCTTATTCTAGAGTACTTTATTCTAGCCTACCTTCTGTCCAACTGATCAGAAACTGTCAGCTCTTGATATTCTGGTTCTTCTCCTGGCTATATGGAATTACAGAACTGTTTTTTGTTTGTTTGTTTGTTTTGAGGAGATTCTACCAAGATATGATTGTCTGCATCAGATTTTCCCAGACCAGGCTGTAAGAAAGGGTTAAGTTTAGCTTTCACATAAAGGCAACATGAAGTAGGGAAAAATGGACGTTAGACAAGACTGGCTCAAATGGGCTCCATGGTTAAAGGGAAGGAGAGAGCCCCTGACTTAAGCCCAGAGTTGGTGCTAGCTATAATCAAAGGTGGGAACTCTCAGTGGGAAAGTTAAACTGGATGAGCTCTCTTGAATAGGCTGTGCAATTTAAAATCTCAAAGTTGACTCTGTTGAATAGGCTGTACCTACTGGAGTATCCAGCCAATGGAGAAACAGGGGAGGGAACTGCATGTTAGACTTAGGATATAAAATGTTGTTGTGTTCTATTGTTTGGCATGCCTGCCACATTTCTTTGGTGGTACGTCCACTCTTGCAAGATCATGAATAAGTTCTTTACTACTCCACAATTGGGTGAGTGTTTTTAGGTACAGTGCTCATTTCTAAAAGCAAGGGAGCTCATCCAGGATCTAAAGCATCAAGGAGGACCCCTGGGATGGAAGAAGGGAAGGTGCACCCTGCAGTTTGAGCAGTATTGGACTCCAACATTGGGGGCCCATTTCTGACTGCTGGTGAGACCTGTGATCAGATGCTTAGGTCTGCCAATTGTGGATAAGAAAAGAGGAAGGAAAAATGTGCTTCACAGTGACCAGGTAACTCTATACATAGAACAAGGTAAGAAAAAAAAGACTAAGTATTGCCTTGGTGATTGGAACATTCTGATGAGTCTGAGGCTAGCCCTAAGGGAAAGATGCCCAAACAAGACTCAGAATGGGAATATTCTGATGAGTCTGAAGCTGATCCTAAGGGAAAGACACCCAGACAAGGCTCAGAATAGGGAGTACAGGCAATTGACCAGCCAGGAATAAAAGGAAGGGGGTACGTGTAGGGTCCCCTGGAGAGTCCATTGGGGAGAATGTTGACACATTGAGCCAAAAGTGATTGGACCAAGGGAAAGGATAAAAGGAAAATGATCAAATGTTGTTGTTACATTTAGACAAAAGAAAGCATTTTGCCACCTGATGTATTCTGGCCAAATTATGAAGATAATGGTTGGCTCTGTACTGACCTCATGTATTTTGTTAATGGAAGGAGACCTTTTCCCTGGGAGGAATCTGGCTGTGCCATGTGCTGGCTGCAGGTAGAGGAGAGCAGTATTATCCTGTAGAAGTTGAAGCCTTGGAAACTTTGGAAGCTGGCACCTGGGATCCTTTGTTGGGCATTCCCCTGCATTGTGTTTCCCCTCAACATTGTGGCAGGAACTGCTGAAGCCTGGGGATTTGATGGTACCAGACCATGCCTCTGGACAGAGAGCCAGTCAGTGCTGAATGCTCCACCAGTTACAACCCACCAACAGTTAAGAAAATAATTAAAACAGTGTAAGAGGGATATCCAAAACTTTCCATTTCTGGAGGCTCCTAAGGAAAGGAGGGTGAGAATTATTAATGGAAGACACAGCAGGGCTAGCCAAACAGTTAAGTCAATTCTTAGGTCCCAATTTATATATTTGGTCTAAACTTATGTCCATACTAAATGTCTCCTTTATGGGAGAAGAAAGGGAAATGGTGAAGAGGGAGGCTATGAGAGAAAGGGAGAGGCAGCACCCACCTGGAATAAAATCAGCTGTACCCTAATCCCAAAACCTAAGTAAAGCCTTTAAGGTAAATCAGGAAAATGGTGAACCCTCCTCAGTCTACCTGCAAGTGTTAAGAGACCAAGTGAGAGAATACTCAGGAATGGATTCTAATTATCCGGTGGCCCAGGGAATGCTAAAGATCAGCTATACAAAGAGATCTTGGCCAAATATTCAGAATAGATCCAGAAAATAAATGAATGGCTTGATAAGCTATTGGAGGATTTATTAAGAGAGTCTACAAGGCAGGGAGGAAACAGAGGCAAGACAGAGAAGTAGTTGGGGTCAGTTAAAAAGAAAGGGGGAGATTTGTGGTGTGGGGTTTGTGGGATTCTCTATATGCATACTTAAGTGATGTGGGACTACATAGGTATTGGTAGATATATTTGTATATTTTAGTGTGTTGTGTAATGTGTAATCAAGTCTATTTAAGGCACACAGAAGTTGCATTTAAATTTAATTAGTGTGCATATTCAGAGTGCACAGGAAGTTGTATGCACATTTTCTAGGACTGTGTACTTGGATGTTGTAGTAGAAAGTCATTAGTGTGCATTCTGGGAGTTGAGAATTCATGTATCTAATGGAAGTTTGGGTTGTGTGTTTATACAGGGATGTGGGATAAGATTGGGGATATTTCTTTGTGTCTGCAGCATATACTAGTTTGTGTATACTCTAGAGCTGGGCAATTGTGTGCAGGTTCATGATAGTGTGGGGAATGAGACAACATTTTACTTAAAAGTGTGAGAAAGACTATGTAGGGGTTTTCTGTATATACATAGCAGTAGTATGTTGGCTGTATGTGCTTATAAATGAGCATAATGTGTGCATGTTTGGTATGTTTATGGGTGTGTATATAAGTTATATGTGTCTGTCTGTGTTCCAGATATAAAAGGGGCTGTGTGTTTTTGTGATTCATAGTATGGTTTTGCTAATATATTTTGGGCAAAAGCAAAAGGTTCATACTCAAAGTGCAAGTGGATTATATGTACATGTTCCTGTAAAAGAGGTTGAGGATCACTAAAACTGAATTGAATGAACTTAAGATAGTGATTGGTACATATCTCTTCCCAGCTCTGCATTTGGTGATGCCAGGTTGCTAGCTTGAAATTGGCTCTGGTGGGGATAGAGACACCACATATACTGTCAAATGCCACACACCAAGACTTGTCTTCCTCTCCCTGGAGAGTGGGTTATTTCTCATCTGACAGCACACCATGTGTGTGTGTTCAAGGTGTGTGTGTGTGTGTGTGTGTGTGTGTGTGTATGAATCAAGTCTATTCAGGCATCACTAAACTAGGTGTACTAAAGACTAGAATTTGAGTGGGCATTTAAGAATGGTGAGACTTTTGTGTTCATTCATCTAATTGTTCCATTCTTTTTAAACAGTAAATAGCCTTAAATGTTGGTAAATTCTAGCTGCTTTTCATGCAAATGTGTTCAGGAGCGTCTGTACCTGAAGAAGGTATTAGCAGTTTTACACCAGGGGAGTCATTGGGGTACAATTCATGTGTGATTTAGTACTTAGGCAATTTGGATGTGTAAGCTTTTATATAGTACCTAAGCAAATATGTGAATGGTGCATAATTTATCAAAAGATTAATAAAAAATTCTTAAGAAAGCAGATAAAAGGGGGGAAGAGAGCAGGGCCTCAGACCATTCCAAAACATTTAGGTTGATTACACTGAAATGCTCCCAGTAGGTTGGCTAAAGTATATTCTGGCAATTGTAGAGCATCTAACTGAATGGTTTGAAGCCTGTCCTCTAGCCTCAGCTACAGCATTAGGAACTTCTAAAATTGTCCTTAAGCAAATCATTCCCCATTATGGCTTAGTGGAGAGTATAGATTCTGACAATGGTAGCCCCTTTACCTCCCTTGTGTTGCAGAATATTATGGGAAGCCTAGGTGTCACTTGGGACTTCCATACTTCCTGGCATCTGTCATCCTCTGGGAGAGTAAAGAGAATGGATCAAACATGAAAGAAACATCTTTCTTTATTAGTCTTGGAAACAAAGTTACCCTGGATCAAGCGCTTACCTATTGCCCCATTGAGGATCAGAACTGCTCCTAGAAAAGAACTGGGAATTTCCCCTTAGGAAATGCTTTTTGGTTTGCTTTTACCCAGGAGGACTGGAGAACTCCCTTCCATAGACATGAAAGATCTCTTCCTTACAAATTATATACTGGCCTTGTCTTCTACTTTATCATCCCACAGGCATTGTGGTTTGCTGGCCCAGATGCCACCAATCAAATTTTCTGTCCATCAACACCAATCAAGCATCTGGGTTCTAATCAAGCCATGGAAAGAATCCAAACTTCAACCAATCTGGAAAGGACCCTATTAAATCTTATTGCTGATGAAAATGACAGTCCAAACAGCAGAAAGAGGCTGGACTCATTAAATCCAAGTAAAGGGACCAGTGCCTGATCCAGACAATAAGTACCCAAAAACTCAGCCTGAGTCCTGGAAAGTAAATCCTACCTTGGATCCCCTGAGAATCATTCTAAAAAGGACAGTAATTAGGAAAGCATATTGGGAGGGAAGAGGGTGTTGGATTGAATCTAGTGCTTGCATAGTACCTTATGTTCAGCCTAAACATGAAGTTTCCTATATTGGTTGTAATGTTCCATGTTCAAAGTGTAACAAGTTCTATCAAGTTGGTTGTAAACTTAATTGAGGGCTTAGAATCCCAAACTGTGCAGTTCAATGCTTGTCAGATAATTCACTGTGGGATTTAAAACATCAGCAACAACTGAGGGAGGAACGTAAGTATTTGTGCAGACTGTCCAAATAGAGAGCAAGATTTTTGGGGGGCAAGTATTTGGGAGTATAACTTATGAGTCACCTGACCCATGTTACTCTTGGAATGCTTTTTGGTGGATAACACAGTATAAGGGATGGGTCTCACCCATGTTGGAGGGAAAATCATTAAGGGAAACTTGGCTGGAGTCTAACTGTCCAGAGCAAAATGACTCCAAGGTCATTAGAGTGCTTGAGGCCAGAAACTTAAAGCAGACCGCAGAAATAGAGACAGGTTATGGAGATACAAATGCCTGGGTAGAATGGGTCAAATATGCCATCCAGAGTCTAAACAAAAGTGACAGTTATGCTTGTGCAACAGGCCAACCCATTGCTCAGATTGTGCCCTTCCCCTTGGGTATGAAAAAGCATGAAAAGGAGTTTAAGTGCATGATGCTCCTCTTTCAAAATGCTACTCCTCATGAAAGTTGTAGTATGTTGTCCTCCCTTCTCTCCCCAGTCTGGAATGGAAGTGTGAAGGCCATACCAGCTTCTTGCCTTCCTTCCAGAAACCATTCTGCCTGTCTTTCCAGAGGCAAAGAAGGGCTCCAGGATCTTGGAGCCATGGCCTTGTGTACACAAGTGTGGAATGTGAGTAAGGATACTACTAGCAACTTCTCCAGCTTAGCTATACCCTGGGCAGACCTCTGGTAGTACTGCAGAAAGTGTGTCCTCTAGGCAATACTACCTGAAAAGTGGGGAGGAAGCTGAGCTCTGATTCGATTGGCTATCCTATTCACCCTGGCATTGGAAGTAAAGTAAAAGTACCAACCCAAGGCAAAAGAGATAAAAGAAATGTATGAAATGTACCTGGTTATTTTAATGAATGAATCTATTTAGATAGTGTAGGGGTTCCTCAGGGAGTTCCAGATGAGTATAAAGCTAGAAATCAAGTAGCTACAAGATTTGAATCATTCTTATTCTGTTGGGTCACCATCAATAAAAATGTGGATTGGATCAATTATACCTATTTTAATCAGCAAAGATTTATCAACTATACCAGGGATGCTGTTAAGGGAATAGCAGGACAGTTAGATGCCACTAGCCAAATGGCATGGAAAAATAGGATAGCCCTAGATATCATGCTAGCTAAAAAGGGAAGTATTTATGTTATAATTGGGGGAAGCTGTTGCATATTCATCCCCCAAAATATGGCACCTAATGGAATTATCACCAAGGCTTTACAAGGCTTAATAGCTTTAAAATTGGTTCAGGAAATGTAAAGGAGTTGTAATTTCTGTTTTAACTTCCCTTATCATTTCAGCCAGAGTACTCACAATGGTTGGGTGTAGCATTATCAGCAGAACAATCTATACCCCCCTCAAAGAGAAAGATCCCTATAATGAGGAATGTAAAAAGAGCTGTTATCAAATTTGATAAACTAAAATGTGAAAACTAAAAAGAGTTTAAAAAGAAAGAGGAGGGACTGTGTAAGAAAGGGTTAAGGTTAGCTTTCACATAAAGGCAAAATGAAGTAGGGGAAATGGAAGCTAAACAAGACTGGCTCAAATGGGCTCCAAGGTTAAAAGGAAGGAGAGAGCCCCTGACTTAAGCCCAAAGTTAGTGCTAGCTATAATCAAAGGCAGGAATATTTGGTGGGAAATTTAAACTCAATGAGCTCTCTCAGATAGCTGTACAACTAAAAATCCCAAAGGTGGATGCTCTCTTGGGTAGGCTGTACAGTTTAAAATCCCAAAGGTGACTCTCTCCAACAGGCTATACCATCTGGAGTATCCAGCCAATGCAGAACCAGGGGAGGGACTTATGTGTTAGACTTAGGATATAAAATGTTGCTGTGTTCTATTGTTCAGTGCACCTTCCACATTTCTTTGGTGGTTTGCCCACTCTTGCAAGATCATGAATAAATTCTTTTCTCCTCCACAATCAGGTGAGCATTTTTAGGTATACTTCTCATTTCTAACAAGAGAAGCTCAGGTCTCAGAAGAGTGTAACTAATATTGTTCCTTGAGGATAAGACCCAGCATGTTTTCAGACTTTCCTGTATATCCTCTAGACTTTCTGCTTTTCCTATCCTGCCCAGCATGTGGTGTTTTTCAGTCCACAGCACCCTTTTTGTGGAAATAGTTGAACTGCCTTTAATTCTCTGCAGAACTTGTTCCTGCCTGGGGCATGGTTAAGACAGAAGTTGAAGTAGAAAGCAAGCTTAAGCTTTTTCTGTGTTTATTTCCAGCCCCTGGTGTTTGAAATCTCTGAAGGAGGTCAGCCACTTGTGCAGGGTCCTACCCCCTTTTCTTGGGGAAGTCATGCCCTTAAGGGAGTTATCTCAAATTGATTTCTTCCTTGTCTCTGTGTGTTATCTTATCTACAGACATACCTGGGCCAGTGCTGACAATTGAAAATGGCTGAGGCTTTCTCTAATGAACTACTCAGACTCACTTAAAAAAGAAAAAAAAAAAGAAATCTTCCTTTCAAAGTCAGTCCATAGCCTCCCAGTTTCACCAATCAAAAACCAGAGTTTGTACCATGCTCTATGCCTTTCTGCTCAGGGCACAGACCTTTTCCATAATCTTGAGCTTGGCCAACTCCAAAAGTCTCAGTTTTATTTATTTTATTTTATTTTATTTTATTTTATTTTATTTTATTTTATTTTATTCATTTACTTTTTCATCAGTCCTGCATCCATTCTGCTGAGAGAGACCTCAGTGTTCTTCCATGGCTATTTACTAGCTGTTTCAGAGGACTAACTAAATTTCACTCCTCCATAAGCTGCAGTTTTGGCCCAACCTTTCTCCTCTATTAACACCTTGCATTATTGTGGTATTTTTGTTACACCTGATGAAATAAAATGATTATAATTGTGATATTAACTACAGTCCATAATTGACATTAGGGTTCACTGCTTGTGTTGTACAGTCCTATGATTTTTTAAAAAAGTGTTTATTCTAGCAACCTATAAACAACCTAAAATTTACACTATAAAACATTCAAATATATATTTCAATACCATTAATTATATTCACCATGCTGTCCTATCAACACACTCCATTGTTATAATTTCTCAGACACCCAAAATAGAAATGCTATACAAGTTAAGCATTAACTCCACATTCCCTACCTACTCTCAGCCCTTAGTTACCATTTTTCTGGTTTCTGACTATGAATTTTTTCATGATAATAAATTTACATACTCGAAATCATTCAATATTTATCCTTTTGTATCTGATTTATTTCATTCAACATTATGTCTTCAAGATTTATTGATGTTGCATTTATCAGAACTTCATTACTTTTTATGGCTGAATAATATTCCATTGTATGTGTGTACCAAATTTTGATTATCCTTTCAGCAGTTGATGGACACTTGGGTTGCTGCCATATTTTGGCAATTGTGAATAATGCCACTATGAACATCAGTGTAAAAATATCTGTTTCAGTCCCTGCTTCAAATTATTTTTTGTATAATTCCAGAAGTGCGATTGCTTGGTCTTATGGTAGTTCTATGATTAACTTTCCTAGGAAACAGCAAACTGCCTTCCACACTGGCTGCATCATTTTTCATTCACACAAACAATGAATGAGTGTTCTTCTTTCTCCACATTCTCCACAACTCTTTTTTTTCCATTTTTATATTTTTATTGTAGATTTTAACATTTATACAGAGAAGAGATAAATTTCCAAGTGCAATTTAACAAGTAGTTAGAGAGCAAATTTAAAAGAATATTGTAGGTTACAGTTCCACAGTTTCAGTTATTTCCTTATTAAGAAATATAAAATAAATCAAAAAGGTATAGCTTTCAAATTGCAATTTAAGAAGTAGCTACAGAATAAATTTCAAAGATGTTATGTGTTACAGTTCCACCACTTCATTTCTCTTCTTGTAGCTATTCTAATATCCTAGCAACCAAGAAAAAGAAAATTATATAAAATTTAGTACTCATAATCCTTTGTCAAATTCCATCTTGTCTGTTACATGTTCCTCTAGTTTAATCTTCAGGGATTTCTAAGCAGTGTCCACCATAACCTGTTCATGCTGTAAGGGGGTGTCAACTTTATGAGCAAAGTGGACTTCTCTAGTTGATCTTCAAGAGGTTATTGCCTCTGGGTTTTGGGACTCAGCTGGCAAAGAACTCTCTGAAGGATTTAAGTTTCTGAAGAATAAATATAGTGAGTGAAATGCTTACAGAGTCTCAAATAGGGATCTGGGTATTCTTTAAGGTTTGGGGGACAACTGTTGACTTGGGCTTATCATATTGTGTTTATCTGGCACTTATAGGTGAGGTTTGCATAGGAGTAACCTCCAGGATCATGTCTTGACTCTATTTGAATTCTCTTAGCCATTAAAACTTTTTCTTTGCTTTCTTTTTTCCCTTTTTGGTCAAAAAGTCATTCTCAATCTGTCAATGCCAGGGTCCAGCTCATTCCCAGAATACATGTCCTATGTCACCAGGAAGGATCATTCATCTTGGGTGTCCTGTCCCATGTCAGGAGAAGGGTGATGAATTTATTTGCATAGTTAGGCTTAGAGAGAGAAAGTTCACACTTGAGTAAAAAAAAGTGGTTCTCTGGAGGTGAGTCCTAGGCATAATTATAGATGGGCTTAGCCTCCCCTTTACAACCATAAATATCCCCCAAGCAAGCCCCAATTTTGAGAGCTTGACTTATAAAATAGGGGGTTCCTAAGTTCACATAGCATATGTTATGTTCATTATAATCTATCCATATCTCATATTATCATCACTTAGTTGTACAGTCTTCATCACCTTCCATTTTAAACAATTTTCATGACCCAAAACATCTCATAGCTATTGTCAGCCCTTAATTGTCTCTAGTATTTGTATTATACTAGTATAATTATGCTATTAATTATAGACCCTAGTATTCAATATGTAGATTCTTCCCATATACTCTTCTGTTATCAACTTTCTCTGCTAGTGTCAAATCTTAGAAGTATATCATGCAAGCACCTATCTATATTTTTTGTGCTGATCTGTGGAAACATGCCTTTAAACAACTCTTTCAATCCTGTTCACCTTCAATATAGCTCTGATACTTATAATCCCATTAGCAATTGCTACCCCTATCAATTACCATACCTTTGAATTCACCATCATTAACATATGAGAACATATTCGATGTGCTGGTTTGACTGTATTATGTCCCCCAGAGAAAGCCATATTCTTTGATGCAGTCATGTGGGACAGATATTTTGGTGCTGATTAGATTTGCATGGAAATGCACCCACCCAACTCTAGGTGATAACTCTGATGAGATATTTCCATGGAGGTGTGGCCCCACCCATTCATGGTGGGCCTCGATCAGTGGAGCCATGTAAATGAGCTGATGGGCAGAGGGAACTCATTGCAGCTGTGAGTGATGTTTTGAAGAAGAGCTACAGCCAAGAGGGACACTTTGAAGAAAGCACAGTAGCTGCAGATGAGAGACAGTTTGAAGACGGCCATTGAAAGCAGACTTGCTCCAGAGAAGCTAAGAGAGGACAAATACCCCAAATGCAACTAAGAGTGATATTTTTGAGGAACTACAGCCTAGAGAGGAACATCCTTGGAGAAAGCCATTTTGCAACACAACCTAGGAGCAAGCAGATGCCAGCCACATGCTTTCCCAGCTAACAGAGGTTTACCGGACACCATTGGCCTTTCTCCAGTGAAGGTACCCAATTGTTGAAGGACACTTTATGGCCTTAAGACTGTAACTGTGTAACTAAATAAACCCCCTTTTATGAAAGCAAGTCCATCTCTGGTGTTTTGCATTCTGGCAGCATTAGCAAACTGGAACATTAGATTATAATCCCCCCTCATTATCTACTGTCTATGACTATCTCCCCAATATTCTATACTATAAGACATTGATTTTACATTGTTCAAATACTTAAAAGAAGTATCTTCTTTTGCATCTGACTTATTTCATCAGAATTATATCTTCAACTTTCATCCATGTTGCCATATGTTTCAGGACCTTGTTGCTTCTTACTGCTGCATAGTATTCCATCATATGAATATACCACTTGTCTGTTCAAGGACACTTGGATTGTTTCCATCTCTTAGCAATTGTGAACAAAGTTGCTATGGACATTGGTGTACCAATGTCTGTTCATGTCACTGCTTTCAAATCTTCTGCATATATACCAAGAAGAGGAAGTTCAGATCATAGGGTAATTCAATATCTAGTTTTCTGAGAGATAGCCAAGCTGTCTTCCAGAGGTTACTCCTATGCAAACCTCACCTATAAGTGCCAGATAAACACAATATGATAAGCCCAAGTCAACAGTTGTCCCCAAAACCTTAAAGAATACCCAGATCCCTATTTGAGACTCTGTAAGCATTTCACTCACTATGTTTATTCTTCAGAAACTTAAATCCTTCAGAGAGTTCTTTGCCAGCTGAGTCCCAAAATCCAGAGGCAATAACCTCTTGAAGATCAACTAGAGAAGTCCACTTTGCTCATAAAGTTATGTCTTCCAAGGAATAAAAATTCCAATTTCTCCACATTCTCGCCAGCATTTGTGGTTTCCTGTTTGTTTGGTAACAGCTATTCTTATTTGTGTGAGATGATATCTCATTGTGGTCTTGATTGCATCTCCCTAACAGCTAGTGAAGATAAATATATTTTCATGTGTTTTTTAGCCATTTGTATTTCCTCTTTGGAGAAATGTCTTTTAATACCTTCTGTCCATTTTATAATTGGGCTGTTTGTACTATTGTCATTGAGTTGTAGGAAATCTTTATATATGCAAGATAGTCTCTTATCAGATACATGGTTTCCAAATATTTTCTCCCATTGCATTGGCTGCCTCTTCACCATTTTGACAAATTCCTTTGAGATACAGAAGATTTTCATTTTGAGGAGTCCCCGTTTATCTACTTTTTCTTTCATTGTTTGTGCTTTGGGTGTGATATCTAAGAAGCACCTCCTAATACTAGGTCTTGAAGATGTTTCCCTACATTACCTTCTAGGAGTTTTATGGCACTGTCTTTTATATTGAGGTCTTTGATCCATTTTGAGTTAACTATTCTATAGGCCATGAGGTAGGGATCCTCTTTCATTCTTTTGGTTTTGGCTATCCTGTTCTCCCAGCCCCATTTGTTGAAGAGACTGTTCTCTCCCGGTTCAGTTGATTTGGAGGCCTTATCAAAAACCAGTAGATTATATATCTGGAGGTCTCTTTCTGAACTCTCAATTCAATTCCATTGATCAATATGTCTGTCTTTATGACAATACCATGATGTTTTGACCACTGTAGTTTTCTAGTAGGTTTCGAAGTCTGGAAGTGTAAGTCCTCCCACTTTGTTCTTTTTAGGATGTTTTTGATAATTCAAGGCCCCTTCTGTTTCAAATTAATTTGATGTCTAGTTTTTTCAAGTCTGCAAAGGAGGTTGTTGGAATTTGGATAGGAATTGCATTGAATCTATAGATCAGTTTGGGTAGAATTGACAACTTGACAGTGCTTAATCTTTGTATCCATGAGCATGGAATATTTTTCCACCTATTTCAGTCCTTTGTAATTCTTTTTAATAAAATTTTGTAATTTTCTCTGTAGAGGACTTTTAGATTCTTGGTTAAGTTTATTCTGAGGTACTTGATTGTTTTTAGTTGGTACTGTGAATGGAATTTTTTTTGATTGCCTCTTCAGTTTCATCATTACTAGAGTATAGGAACATTATCAACTCATGTGCATTAATCTTATATCTCACCATTGTATTGAATTTATTAATTAGCTCAAGTAACTTTGTGGTCAAAATCTCAGGATTTTTCAAATATAAGATCATATCACCTGCAAATATTGACAATTTTCCTTCTTTCTTTCCTATTTTGCTACTTTTTATATCTTTGTCTAGGTGAATTGCTCTGTCTAGAACTTCTAGCACAATGTTCAATAATAGAGGTATCAGTGGGCATCCTTATTTCATTCCTGATTTTAGGGGGAAGGATTTCAGATTTTCACCATTGAGTACTATGCTGGTTCTGAGTTCTTCATATATGCCCTTTATCATATTGAGGAAGGTTCCTTCAATTCCTACTTTTTGAAGTGTTTTTATGAAAAAGGGATGTTGAATTCTGTCAAATGATTTTTCAGCATCTATCAAGTTTATCATTTGATTTTTTTCCTTTTGATTTGTTAACATGTTGAATTAATGGTTTACTTACATTGAAACATTCTTGCATTCCAGGAATGAACCCCACTTCATCATGCTGTGTAATTATTTTCATGTGCCTTTGGATTCAATTTGCAAGTATTTTGTCTAGGATTTTTGTGTCTATATTCATTATTGAGATTGGTCTATCATTTTCTTTTCATAATGTCTTTATCTGGTTTTGGTATCTGAATGATACCAGCTTCATAAAATGAGTTAGGTAGTTTCTTTTTTCTTCATTTTTTTCAAAGATTTTGAGCAGGAATGGTGTCAATTCTTTTTGGAAAGTTTGGTAAAATTCTCCTGTGAAGTAATGTAGTCCTGGGCTTTTATTTGTAGCTAAATTATATATATACATATACATATACATATACATATATATAATTGAGATTGTTCAGATAACATACAACTATCAAAAGATCCAAAGTGTACAATCAATTGCCCATGGCACTACCATACAACTGTGCATCCATCAACACAATTTTTTTCAATTTTTAGAACATTTTCATACTCCAGAAAAGAAATGAAGACAAAGAAAAGGAAACTCAGATCCTCCCATACTCCTAACCTCATCCCCCACCTCCATTTTTGATTCATAGTTTTGGTATAGTACATTTGTTACATTGATGAAAGAATGTTAAAATACTACTAAATGAAGTATATAGTTTTCAATAGGTGTATATTTTTCCTTATATGCCTCTCTGTTATTAACCTCTAGTTATAGTGACATACATTTGTCCACCATAAGATTCACTGTTTTATACATTCCCATCTTTTAACCTCCAACTTTCCTTCTGGTGGCATGTGTGTCTCTGGGCTTACACTTTCCACCACCTTCACACACTTTTTAGCACTGTTAGTTATTCTCATTACATGCTACCATCACCCTTGTCCATTTCCAAATATTTAAGTTCACCCTAGTTGAACATTCTGTTCATAGTAAACAGCCGCTCCCCAATCTTTAGCCTCATTCTATATCCTGGTAACTTATATTTCATGTCTATGAGTTTACATATTATAATTAGTTCATATCAGTAAGACCTTGCAAAATTGGCCTTTATGTGTCTATCTTATTTCACTCAATATAGTGCCCTCAAGATTTCTTCATCAACCCATTCCTTTTAAGATGCTTTTGTTCAAACACTATACTTTCCATTCTAAGTAAACAATCATTGGTTCCCTGTATAGTCATGTATTTATGTATTGAGCACCATTGCCAGTCTCTATATAAGGATGTTTCTTCCACAAAGGTGGAGGAAGACTCAAAGGAGGCAGAGAGGCAAAAGAAAAAGGCAAGAGAAAGAGAGAAAAACAATCAAAAAGTTTGACAGCTAGAAGGTGACAAAAGGAAAGATAGCATTAACCTAAAGTAGAATAAAGAGTCAGACAACATCACCAATGCCAGGAGTCCCATACCCTTCCCCTATTCCCCAACCCCCCATATGCATTTAGCTTTGGTATATTGCTTTTGTTACATTAAAAGAAGGATAATACAATGTTTCTGTACCTCTAGTTTGCATTGATTGTATTTTCCCCATCTCACCTTCTTTTTAAAACCTTGCACTGTTGACATTCATTTGTTCTACCTCATGTAAAAACATATTTGTACCTTTTATCACAATCATTGAGCACTCTAGGTTTCCCTGAGTTACACAGTCCCAGTCTTTATTATTCATCTTTTGTTCTGGTGTCCCACATGATCCCAGCCTTCCTCTTTCAACCATATTCACAGTTATCTTTGTTCAGTGCACTTACATTGCTGTGCTACTATCTCCCCAATTTTTTTCCAAACCTCTCATTCCTGTCTTTTCCTTTCTGCCTGCAGTGCTTCCTTTAGTGTTTCCCGTAGAACAGGTATATTGTTTATAAACTCTGTATTGTTTGTCAGAGAATATTTTAAGCTTTCCCTCATATCTGAAGGATAATTTTGCTGGATATAGGATTCTTGGTTGGTGGTTTTCTCTTTCAGTATCTTAAACATATCACCCCACTTCCTTCTTGCCTCTATGGTTTCTATTGAGAAATCCACACATAGGCTTATCAAGCTTCCTTTGTATGTGACAGATTGCTTCTCTCTTGCTGCTTTCAGGATTCTCTCTTTATCTTTGATGTTTGATAATCTGATTATTAAGTGTCTTGGCATACACCTATTCAGATCTATTCTGTTTGGGGTATGTTGCACTTCTTGGATCTGTAATTTTATGTATTTCATAAGAGATGGGAAATTTTCATTGATTATTTCCTCTATTATTGCTTCTGCCCCTCTTCCCTTCTCTTCTCCTTCTGGGACACCAATGACATGTAAATTCTTGCTTTTCATTTTGTCTTTAAGTTCCCAGAGATGTTGTTCATACTTTTTTATTCTTTTCTCTATCTGTTCTTTTGTGTGTAGGCTTTCAGATGCCTTGTTCTCCAGTTCCTGAGTGTTTTCTTCTGCATCTTGAGATCTGTTGTTGTGTGTTTCCATTGTGTCTTTCATCTTTTGTGTTTTGCCTTTCATTTCCATAGATTCCACCAGTTGGGTTTTTGAATTTTCAATTTCTACCTTATGTACATCCTGTGTTTTCATTATATGGCTGAGCTCTTTTACCATATCTTCCCTATACTTTTTGAATTGACTTATTATTAGTTGTTTCAATTACTGCATCACAGTTGAAGTGCAAGTTTGTTCCCCTGACTGGGCCATAACCTCAGTTTTTCTTGGTGTAGGTTGTAGTTTTCTGTTGTCCAGGCATGGTTACCTTGGTTACCCCAATCAGGCTTCCCCAGAACAGAATGGGCTAAGGTCCCAGAAGGAAGAAATATTCACTATCTGCTTTCCCTGAGGGTGTGTCTTTTTGAAAATTGGTACACCTTCTGATGCCTCAGGTCGCTGTGATTTTCTGTCCAGCAGGTGGTGCCTGTTAGCCTATAATTCTTGACTGGTGTAAGAAGCTGTGGCTCTTTTTCCCCATGTTCTGAATGAAAGACAGGTAGTAGAGCTGGGCCCCACCCCTTTCCTCTTAGAGAAGATAGACCCTCTATGCAGAAGACATTAGCATTTCAAAGGTCTCTCTCTGCCTGTGCTATACCCTTTTCTGGGTCACAGAACTGGGAACTGAAAATAGCTGAGGCCTTCTCCACTGAGTCGAAAAAGGAACAGAGAGTCCCCTTCAGAGCTAGTCTGAGGCTACCCTCTGGCTCTCCAAGGTCAGTCATCACCCAAAGCCTCTGCTTGTTGGGGATTCATACCTCATGGTGAGCAGCTCACACTCACTAATTAAAACCTCAGTTGGAGCTCAGCTGAGCTATATTTGGTTGCTGGGAGAAAGCTTCTCTCTGGCACCAAGAGGCTTTGCAGCTTGGGCTGTTGGATCCACGGTTTTTACTTACAGATTTTATGCTGTGTTCTCGGGCATTCCTCCCAATTCAGGTTGGTGTATGATGAGCGGATGGTCATGTTTGTCCCCCTGCAGTTATTCCAGATTATTTACTAGTTGTTTCTGTTTGTTTTTTTTTTTTCTCAGTTGTTCCAGGGGTCTACTTAGCTTCCACTCCTCTCTATGCCACGATCTTAGATCCTCTTGTAGGTAAATTTTTGATGACTGATTGGATCTCTTTGCTTATAGTTGGTTTGTCTTCTAGTTTCTCTTGGGTTGGTCTATGTTGTTCATGTGGTTCCAGAAAATTTCCCATTTCCTCCAAATTTCCAGCTTGTTGGCATACAGTTTTTCAAAGTATCCTTCTCTACTTATATTTTTTTATTTCTTTGTGATCTGTAGTACTTATCCCCTTCTCATTTCTGATTCTGTTTATTTGGGTCTTCTCTCTTTTTGACTTTGTCAGTCTAGCAAATGGTCTATCAACCTTGATCTTCTCAAAGAACCAAATTTTGATTTTATTTATCCTCTCCTTTGTACATTTTTCTCCAGATTATTTATTTCTGCTTTAAACTGTGTTATTTCTTTTTGTCTACTTGTGTTAGGGTTAGTTTGATAATCATTCTCCAGCCTGTTCAGTTTTTGAGGTAGGTATTTAGTTTCAGCTCTTTCTTGCTTTTTAATGTATGCATTTAAATCTATAAATTGCCCTAATAGCACTTTTTTTATCTTCATTTTATTGAGATATATTCACATACCATGCAGTCATACAAAACAAATTGTACATTCGATTGTTCACAGTACCATTACATAGTTGTACATTCATCACCTAAATATATCCCTGACACCTTCATTAGCACACACACAAAAATAACAAGAATAATAATTAAAATGAAAAAGAGCAACTGAAGTAAAAAAGAACACTGGGTAGCTTTGTCTGTCTGTTTGTTTGTTTCCTTCCCCTATTTTTCTACTCATCCATCCATAAACTAGACAAAGTGGAGTGTGGTCCTTATGGCTTTCCCAATCCCATTGTCACCCCTCATAAGCTACATTTTTATACAATTGTCTTCGAGATTCATGGGTTCTGGGTTGTAGTTTGATAGTTTCAGGTATCCACCACCAGCTACCCCAATTCTTTAGAACTTAAAAAGGGTTGTCTATATTGTGTGTAAGAGTGCCCAACAGAGTGACCTCTCGGCTCCTTTTGGAATCTCTCTGCCACTGAAGCTTATTTCATTTCCTTTTACATCCCCCTTTTGGTCAAGAAGATGTTCTCCATCCCATGATGCCAGGTCTACATTCCTCCCCGGGAGTCATATTCCACATTGCCAGGGAGATTCTATCCCCTGGGTGTCTGATCCCATGTAGGGGGGAGGGCAGTGATTTCACCTTTCAAGTTGGCTTAGCTAGAGAGAGAGGGCCACATCTGAGCAACAAAGAGGCATTCAGGAGGAGGCTCTTAGGCACAATAATAGGGAGGCCTAGCCTCTCCTTTGCAGCAACCGTCTTCCCAAGGGTAAAACCTATGGTAGAGGGCTCATCCCATCAAACCACCAGTCCCCTATGTCTGTGGTCATGTTAGCAACCATCGAGGTGGGGTAGGCCAATACCCCTGCATTCTCCACAGGATCCTCAAGGGGGCTCTACATATTTTTTTCCTTGTTTTTTTTTTAACCTTTTTTTTTAAAACCAACTGTATGAAAAAAAAATTAAAAAAAAAACATACAATAAAAGAACATTTCAAAGAGACCATAACAAAGGTGTAAGAAAAAGACAGCTAACCTAAGATAACTGCTTTACTTCCAACACGTTCCTACTTTATCCCAAGAAAGTTACCTAATATAACAACATTTCTGTGAACTTGTTCCTACTATATCCATCAGAAATTAACAGACTATAGTCATTCCTGGGCATCCCCAGAACATTAAATAGAATATCTGTTCTTCTTGGATTATTGTTCCCCCTTCCTTAATTGCTCTCTATTGCTAGTTCCTCTACATTCTACATTATAAACCATTTGTTTTACATTTTTCAAAGTTCACATTAGTGGTAGCATATAATATTTCTCTTTTTGTGCCTGGCTTATTTTGCTCAGCATTATGTCTTCAAGGTTCATCCATGTTGTCACATGTTTCACAAGATCGTTCCTTCTTACTGCCGTGTAGTATTCCATCGTGTGTATATACCACATTGTATTTATCCACTCATCTGTTGAAGGACATTTGGGTTGTTTCCATCTCTTGGCAATTGTGAATAATGCTGCTATGAACATTGGCGTGCAGATATCTGTTCATGTCACTGCTTTCTGATCTTCCGGGTATATACCGAGAAGCGCAATCGCTGGATCGAATGGTAACTCTATATCTAGTTTTCTAAGGAACTGCCAGACTGACTTCCAGAGTGGCTGAACCATTATACAGTCCCACCAACAATGAATAAGAGTTCCAATCTCTCTGCAACCCCTCCAGCATTTGTAGTTTCCTGTTTGTTTAATGGCAGTCATTCTAATTGGTGTGAGATGGTATCTCATTGTGGTCTTAATTTGCATCTCCCTAATAGCTAGTGAAGCGGAACATTTTTTCATGTGTTTCTTGGCCATTTGTATTTCCTCTTCAGAGAATTGTCTTTTCATATCTTTTGCCCATTTTATAATTGGGCTGTCTGTACTATTGTCATTGAGTTGTAGGATTTCTTTATATATGCAAGATATCAGTCTTTTGTCAAATACATGGTTTCCAAAATTTTTTTCCCATTGAGTTGGCTGCCTCTTTACCTTTTTGAGAAATTACTTTGAGGTGCAGAAACTTCTAAGCTTGAGGTGTTCCCATTTATCTATTTTTTCTTTTGTTGCTTGTGCTTTGGGTGTAACGTCTAGGAAGTGGTTGCCTAATACAAGGTCTTGAAGATGTTTTTCTACATTATCTTCTAGGAGTTTTATGGTACTTTCTTTTATATTGAGATCTTTCATCCATTTTGAGTTAATTTTTGTGTAGGGTGTGAGGTAGGGGTCCTCTTTCACTCTTTTGGATATGGATATCCAACTCTCCCAGCCCCATTTGTTGAAAAGACCATTATGACTCAGTTCAGTGACTTTGAGGGCCTTAGCAAAGATCAGTTAGCCATAGATCTGGGGGTCTATCTCCGAATTCTCAATTCAATTCCATTGATCTATATGTCTATCTTTGTGCCAGTACCATGCTGTTTTGACAACTGTGGCTTTATAATAAGCTTCAAAGTCAGGGAGTTTAAGTCCTCCCACTTCGTTTTTCTCTTTTAGAGTGTCTTTAGCAATTTGAGGCATCTTCCCTTTCCAAATAAACTTGATAACTAGCTTTTCCAAGTCTGCAAAGTAGATTGTTGGAATTTTGATTGAGATTGCATTGAATCTGTAGATGAGTTTGGGTAGAATTGACATCTTAATGATATTTAGCCTTTCTTTCCATGAACATGGAATATTTTTCCATCTTTTAAGGTCCCCTTCTATTTCTTTTAGTATAGTTATGAAGTTTTCTTTGTATAGGTCTTTTACATCTTTGGTTAAGTTTATTCCTAGGTACTTGATTTTTTTAGTTGGTATTGAAAATGGTATCTTTTTCTTGAGTATCTCTTCAGTTTGTTCATTTCTAGCATATAGAAACATTACTGACTTATGTGCATTAATCTTGTATCCTGCTACTTTGCTAAATTTGTTTTTTAGCTCTAGTAGCTGTATTGTCGATTTCTCAGGGTTTCCAGATGTAAGATCATATCGTCTGCAAACAATGACAGTTTTACTTCTTCTTTTCCAATTTGGATGCCTTTTATTTCTTTTTCTTCCCAGATTGCCATGGCTAGCACCTCCAGCACAATGTTGAATAACAGTGGTGACAGCAGGCATCCTTGTCTTGTTCCTGATCTTAGAGGGAAGGCTTTTAGTCTCTCACCATTGAGTACTATGCTGGCTGTGGGTTTTTCATATATGCTCTTTATCATATTGAGGAAGTTTCCTTCAATTCCTACCTTTTGAAGTGTTTTTATCAAAAAGGGATGTTGGATTTTGTCAAATGCTTTTTCAGCATCTATTGAGATGATCATTTGATTTTTCCATTTCAAATTGTTAATGTGTTGTAATACATTGATTGATTTTCTTATGTTGATCCATCCTTGCATGCCTGGAATGAACCCCACTTGGTCATGGTGTATGATTTTCTTAATGTGTCTTTGGATTCAATTTGCAAGTATTTTCTTGAGGATTTTTGCATCTATATTCATTAGGGAGATTGGCTGGTAGTTTTCCTTTTTTGTAGCATCTTTGCCTGGTTTTGGTATTAGGTTGATGTTAGCTTCATAAAATGAGTTAGGTAGTGTTCCATTTTCTTCAATGTTTTGAAAGAGTTTGAGTAAGATTGGTGTCAGTTCTTTCTGGAAGGTTTGGTAGAATTCTCCTTTGAAGCCATTTGGCCCTGGGCATTTATTTGTTGGAAGATTTTTGATGACTCATTGGATCTCTTTGCTTGTGATGGTTTGATTGAGGTCTTCTATTTCTTCATTGGTCAGTGTAGGTTGTTCATATGATTCCAGGAAATTGTCCATTTCCTCTACATTATCCAGTTTGTTGCCATACAGTTGTTCATAGCATCCTCTTATATTTTTTTTTAATTTCTTCCAGATCTGCAGTTATGTCACATTTTTCAGTCATTATTTTGTTTATATGGGTCTTCTCTCTTTTTGATTTTGTCAGTCTAGCTAGGGGCTTGTCAATCTTGTTGATCTCAAAGAATCAACTTTTGGTGATATTTATCCTCTCTGTTGTTTTTTTTGTTCTCTATGTCATTTATTTCTGCTTTAATCCTTGTTATTTCTTTTCTTCTACTTGGTTTAGGATTGGTTTGCTGTTCATTTTCTAGCTTCTCCAGTTGATCCCTTAGTTCTTTGATTTTGGCTCTTTCTTCCTTTTTAAGATATGCATTTAGTGCTATAAATTTCCCCCTCAGTATTGCTTTTGCTGCATCCCATATGTTTTGGTATGTTGTGTTCTCATTTTCATTCATGTCTATATATTTAGCAATTTCTCTTGCTATTTCTTCTTTAACCTACTGATTGTTTAGGAGTGTGTTGTTTAACCTCCAGGTATTTGTGAATTTTCTAAGTCTCTGATGGTTATTGACTTCTAATTGTATTCCATTGTGGTCAGAGAATGTGCTTTGAATAATTTCAATCTTTTTAAATTTATGGAGGATTGTTTTATGTCCCAGCATATGATCTATTCTGCAGAAAGTTCTGTGAGCACTAGAAAAGTATGTGTATCCTGGTGATTTGGGATGTAATGTTCTGCATATGTCTGTTAAATCTAATTCATTTATCAGATTGTTTATGTTTTCAATTTCCGTATTGGTCTTCTGTCTGGTTGATGTATCTATAGGAGAGAGTGATGTGTTGAAATCTCCCACGATTATTGTGGAAACATCAATTGCTTCCTTTAGTTTTTCCAGTGTTTCTCTCATGTATTTTGTGGCACCTTGATTGGGTGCATAGACATTTATGATTGTTATTTCTTCTTGTTGAATTGCCCCTTTTATTAGTATGTGATGTCCTTCTTTGTCTCTCAAAACATCCCTGCATTTGAAGTCTATTTTATCTGAGATTAATATTGCTACACCTGCTTTCTTTTGGCTGTAGCTTGCATGAAATATTTTTTTCCATCCTTTCACTTTCAATTTCTTTGTGTCCCTGTGTCTAAGATGAGTCTCTTGTATGCAACATATTGATGGTTCATTTTTTTTGATCCATTCTGCAAATCTATATCTTTTAATTGGGGAGTTTAATCCATTTACATTCAACGTTATAACTGTGAAGGCATTTCTTGAATCAGCCATCTTATCCTTTGGTTTATGTTTGTCATATATATTTTTCCCCTCTCTCTATTAATATCCTTTGTTGTACCCATATCAAATCTCTTTAGTACTGAACCTTTCTCCAAGTCTCTCTTTCATTTCTTTGTTTCTCTGTCTGTAGGGCTCCCTTTAGTTTCTCCAGTGGGGCAGGTCTGTTGTTAGCAAATTCTCTCAGCATTTGTCCGTCTGCGAAAAATTTAAGCTCTCGCTCAAATTTGAAGGAGAGCTTTGCTGGATAAAGTTTTCTTGTTTGGAAATTTTTCTCACTCAGAATTTTAAATATATCTTGCCACTGCCTTCTTGCCTCCATGGTGGCTGCTGAGTAGTCACTACTTAGTCTTGTGCTGTTTCCTTTGTATGTGGTGAATTGCTTTTCTCTTGCTGCTTTCAGAACTTGCTCGTTCTCTTCCATGTTTTACAGTGTGATCAGAATATGTCTCGGAGTGGGTTTGTTTGGATTTATTCTATTTGGAGTTTGCTGGGCATTTATGATTTGTGTATTTATGTTGTTTAGAAGATTTGGGAAGTTTTCCCCAACAATTTCTTTGAATACTCTTCCTAGACCTTTACTCTTTTCTTCCCCTTCTGGAACAGCAATGAGTTTTATATTCAGACGTTTTATAATATCTGTCATATCCCTGATGTCTGTTTCGATTTTTTCAATTTTTTCCCCATTTTTTCTTTTATGCTTTCATTTTCCATTCTGTCATCTTCCAGGTCACTGATTCGTTGTTCAACTTCCTCTAGTCTTGTACTATGAGTTTCCAGAATCTTTTTAATTTGGTCAACAGTTTCTTTAATTTCCATAAGATCATATTTTTTTATTTAGTCTTGCAATGTCTTCTTTGTGCTCTTCTAGGGTCTTCTTGATATCCTTTGTATCTCGTACTATGGTCTCATTGTTCATCTTTAGTTCTTTGAGTAGCTGCTCTAGGTGCTGTGTCTCTTCTGGTCTTTTGATTTGGGTGCTTGGGCTTGGGTTATCCATATCGTCTGGTTTTTTTCTTATGCTTTAGAATTTTCTGTTGTTTTTGACCTCTTGGCATTTGCTTAACTTGATAGGTTTCTTTTAGGATTTGTAGACCAATTGAAGTCCTTATCTCTAATTTTTCAGATCTACAGCTTCGTGGAGTACACTTTAGCTAACCAGCAGGTGGTGTCCACGAGCCACCTGTTCTCCAGAAGCCAGTTCTCCCCTGTTTTGCCTCTGTGGTGAGTTGGGGAGTGAGTTTTGTGGGGTCCAATTGGTTTACCAAGTTGCATGTGTAGTTGGTGTTGCCCGCCCTGTATATGGGGCATGTTTCTGGGTGGTCAGGGAGGGGAGGTGGCTCTAACAATCAAATCTCCCTGGTGATCCTGGAGTTTTAAAGCTGCTGCAATAGTCTAATCCTTCAGTTCAGTTCTGCCACAGTTTGTCTCTGCCACTGACCCACAAGTCCTTGGTATTGGCGTATGGCTCCTGAGACGTGTGAGTGGGTCCCTCTTCCAGGCCGTGCACCCCCTGGTCCTCTGTTGAGGGATGGCTGTGCTATGTCACAGGTGAGTGTCATCCCCCCAGGGCGGTTCTAGGCTGCTGGGCTGTGTAGGGAGGCTCCCAGTCTGCTGAAATGATGGCTGAATGGGGCTTTGTTAATTCACACTGCTCCACCTTCCCAACTCTGGGACAATCAGCTGAGGTTGCAGGGAAGGCTAATGTCCATGCCCAGTATTGTGGTGTGTGCCTGTTATTTGAAGCACTTCCATCACACTGGATTGTCTGGGGCAGCTCTGGACTATGGGGCTGGTGATGGGCAGGAGTGTTTCCTGTCCTCCAGGATGATGGCTGTGAATGAACATTCCCCTTTTCTTGGGAAGTTGTGGTGTTTAGTGAATTTTCTCAGCCACTGGATTATTGCCTTTTGTCTCAGAGCTCTCTTAGTTCTGCTCTTATCTTGACCTGCTCAAACTGCAAGTCTTTGAGGCTTTCTGTATTGGCCTTCTTACAGTAATTGTTTTAGAAAAAGAAAAAAAGGATTAAAAAAAAGGGGGGGGCCTCCTCACAGATGTAATGGGTTATTGAAATGCTAAGAGACAAAGCAATTAGGGCCATTAAGGAAAGGTCCACAAGGCAGAGAGATCAGCTTTTCTTTGGGATTTGCATATGAGCCTCAGGGCCTGAGCTCTGCCCTTCCCTTTTCTATGTTCACCAGAACTCCAAAAATCCTCCGCTTTTATTTTGGAGTTTTTTGTGCTGTTTTTTTCTATGCCTGTCTCCTCTCTGCTGGGCTGGTTGCTCTCAGATTCTCTGGTGTCTGGTCTCAGTCTTTCTATGGTTGGAGTTTGGATCAGTAGAATGAGTTTCCGATAAGGGCTGCCACTGCAGTTCTCCCTTCTCCTTCCCGGAGCTGACAGCCCCTCCTCCCACGGGACTGAGCCTGGCAGGGAGGGGTGCAGGTCCCCTGGCCACAAAAACTTACAGATTTCACCAATCTCAGCAGTTCCATGTTTTCATGAGTGTTGTATGAAGTATGCCCAAAGTCAGATTGCTCTGCGGTCTCCAGTCCACGCACTTCCTGGCTTTCTACCTACTTTCCTGGAGGAGTAACTAAAACATACAGCTCACCAGTCTGCCATCTTCCCCCGCCTCCCCTGATAACACTTTTATTGCATCCTACAGGTTATCTTGTGTTCTCTTTATTTTCATTTGTCTCTACATATTTACCAATTTGTCTTGCAGTTTCTTCATTGAACCACTGGTTGTTTAAGAGTGTGTTATTTAACCTCCATATATTTGTTAAAGATCTTGTTCTTTGGTGTGCGGAACACTGATTACGTGCTTCAACTTGGCGGGCCTGGGCTGGGGGACCGGATCCACCCCTGGGGAGGGTAGTGGGCACGGGCGACAGCGCCCTCTACAGCCCCCCGGGCCTGGGAAAGTGAGGCCGGAGGCAGGCCCCATTTCCTCTCCCAAAATACCAATGTTAGGGGAGGCTTGCCGGAGGGAACCGCCTTTTCCCCACCCCCTTATCTTGCCCGGACACTCCCCGTTGCCAGTGCAACCCCCATCACCACCGGTGCGCATACATTGTTGCCAGACACCGTTACGGAGCAACTCTCGCCCCTTTTCAATCAACCTCCGCGCTCTCTCAGAACCAATCCAAGCCTTTAACCCCTACAGCTACCCCGCCCTCTAAACCGCCCGATATAAGCTTGTACTCTCCCCTAATAAACGCTCTCTCTCTCTTGGTTTCTTCACCCTAAAAGAACCGTGTCCCGCCTGTTCCTTTCTCGCCGCCCTCCATACTTGCACGCCTCCCGCCGGGGACCTGGCCAAGTCCCCCGCCTCGCCCTCGCCTCCGGGAAAGAGCCCCCGCCGCCGGTACCCTCGGAGCAATCCTGAGAGCCTAGGATTTAGCAACCGGCCGCCACCCTCCCCAAGACGAGTCAACTGCGACCGCAACTGGCGCCCAATGTGGGGCACCTGGAATTAAAAGTCCTCTCTACGCAGCGGTCCAGTGAAACCACCCGCTCGCCCGGACGCCTCTCCAGCTCCCCTTCTCCTCGCCTGCAAAGTAAGGGCTGCCTCTCCCTCGCCGCCCCGCGGAGCCGCCCCTCCCTCGCCGCTCCACGTCTGGAGCCGCCCCTCCCACGCCGCTCAGCGCCCGGGCCGCTCTTCCTTTCCCGCGTTAACCTAACTCTTACCCCCGACTACCTTTCGTCTTCTCTTCCTATGTCCCCCCATTCCTCCTAACACTCTTCCTCCAGTAGCTTTCCCTCTTCCCCTCCATTACTTTGCTGTGGTCCTCTGTGTCTTTGTTTCTTTGTTTAGCGCGGTGTGCCTCTTTGCAACCGCCCCCCCCCCAAACTGCTCTCGCTACTAGAGGGTCCTGCCTTCTATTCTCACCGTCTCCTTCGGCCTCGCGGCCACGGTTTACCTCATTTTCTTTACTCAATAATCAACCCCCCTTTTTTTTCTTTTCTCACTCCGCTATGGGTAATCGTCTATCTGCACGCCAAGCACCCCAAGTTCGCGCTCTGGCGGGTCTCCTAGACACACATCGCTGTAAAGTGTCTGTCCGGCAGCTGCAGGTATACTGGGACCTCCTGCTGCCCTTTAACCCATGGCTCACCACTTGCCATCTTTGGGACCCTGTTACTTATGATCGCCTTATTGATAGGGTCACCAACGCCATGGAACATGAGAGCAAGCGCTTCCCTCCCGGCTTGCTCCCCACCTTAATAACCATCCGCTCCTGCCTTCAAGGCTCCCTCCCCCCTGATCGAGGCCCCATTAAATCCAAGGAGGCCCTATCAACCCAGCCAACAGATTCAGACAGCGATACTAATGTAGACCACGATTCGGACACAGAATCCTTAGTCGAGCAAATTAACAACGCGCTCGAAGTCGCCCCCCAAAAACAAAGCAATACTAAGCCTCGCCAAGATGGCGAACTTCCTCCTTCTTCTTCCATCGAGGGGAGGAAGTGCTCCGGCGATGACGTCAGCCCTAAGCTGGGCCGGAAACCGCATGCGCTTTACCCCGCCCTTTCACAGGGCGGAGTTAGTCCGCCATCTTATGCCTTGGGCCCCGCCCTTTCACAGGGCGGAGCTAGTCCACCATCTTATGCCTTAGCCACTCCCACCGCGCCGCCGTCTTGCGACGCTTGGGGCCTCCCACTTCCGCCTCCCCCTCCGGCGAGCTCCCCCTCGGAGCCGCTACCGGCAGCTGCCGCCGCTCCTCCCACCCTGCCGACTAACAACCCCTGGCTGCCTTCTACACCTCAAGGCAACCCTTGGGGCAACGCTCCCCCTACCCCCACTCCCGCGCCAAGCCCTCTGCAAGCGCGTCCTCCTTTCTCTCATGCTTTTCGCTGCTTTCCTCTTAACCTTACCCCCACACCACAGAAACCGTATGACTGGTATCCCATTGACTCTGATACTATCAAGCAGCTTCGCAGGGCCGTCAAGGAAGACGGGTTAGGTAGCCCATACGCTTCCCAATTACTACAGGATATCGCCATGAACTTTTGCCTCCCCCAAGACTGGGCCTCGCTTGCCCGTTCCATTCTTAACCCCGGCCAGTTTGTAGATTGGTGTGCTCACTTCCAGGCGGAAGCAGCTAAGCAAAGCGAGCAAGACGCAGCCACTGGAGTCTATCATCACCCCGAAGCCTACTTGGGCACGGAAGCGTTTATAAATGCATCCGCCTATATTAATGTGCCTGCCGCCTTTTGGCCTATCCTTCGGGGAATCGCCTTGCGAGCTTTTGCCAACTGTTCCACCTGTTGGCCTACTAAATTCACCAAGCTCCTCCAGGAGCCAAATGAGCCTTTTGCCACCTTTGTCTCTAGGGTTGAGGAAACCTGCGCTCAAAAGGTTAATGATCCCCAGGCCCAACTGGCTCTCGCTCGAGAACTCATTCTCGAGGGAGCCAATCCCCCTTGCAAGCAGGCTATTCTTCCCTTGCGGGAGAAGAGCCTATGCGATTGGATACTCGCCTGCAGCGCCTTTGACCCAGCTGCCGCGTCCCTAGCCCAGGCTGTCTCTGGCGCTGTCACTGCCGCCTTAGCTGCCACCACCGGTTGTTTTAAGTGCGGGCAGAGCAGTCATTTTTCCCGGGAGTGCCCCAATGCAGAAGTCAACCGCCCGCCTTTCATGCAGCGTAATGGGCGCCCCCCTCCCACTCCTTGCCCACGCTGCCAGCGTGGCTATCACTGGGCGCACGATTGCAAGAGCAGCCCCAGAGATCTTAGCAAGGATAGCTTAAAAAACCTCTGCTATCCCTGGTGCCCTGATGGCAGTCAGCGCCAGGGCACTGAGCAAGCTTTAAACTCCAAGCGGGGCAAGCCTCAGCCCCGCCCCTAAGAGGCAGCGTGCCGGCCGGTTCTAATAAAACTAATCACTTCACCGGCAGTAAAACGCTTCTCTGGACAGTCCCTATCACCCCAGAAAAGCCTACTCGTAAGTTAAGAATAGAGGGGCAATGGTACACGGGCACGCTCGATTCAGGGGCAGAGGTCTCTTGCATGCCCGCTCAGTATGCCACCATGTGCATGGTTCTCGATGGTCCCTCGGTAGTGGGAGCCACTGGTACCTCCACCTCTCTTCAGGCCATAGGGCCCATTAAGTGGGAAGATGAAGAGGGCCACTCAGGCACCTTCCGCCCATTATTTCTACACACCATAGACCAAATTTTATGGGGCCGTGACATCCTCGCCGCCTCTGGGGCAGTGCTTACCATGCAGCCCCCCCAATAATGTGCGCCACTGCTCGTTTAACACCTCCAGCGCCCGTTCCTCTGCAGTGGAATACTGAGGAACCTATATGGGTGGAGCAGTGGCCCCTTCCCACGCACAAATTAGTTGCACTCCAAGCCCTTGTATACCTTACCTTAAAGTGGGCCCCTACAGGGTGCAAACTCCCTACAGTTAACTGGCTCGGCCAAGAAAGCGAGGAATCCTGCACACATCTTAATCTTACAGTGCAGCTCCCCACTGATCCCTCCTGGTTACTCGGTCAAACTTGGGGCTTCAGAATCTATGAGAAAGGAGCCGACCGAGGATCACTTATTCTTATAAAAAAGGAGGCTGTAAACCAACCAGGCCAAAATACTGCATTAAGAACACCCTCTGGCATAGGTCCCAACCAAGTCATTAACCCCCTTTTTCCACAGCCCTCCAGCCGCACTTCAAGTACAAGCAGCGCATCCGGAAACCGCACCTCAGCTACAAACAGCGCATCGCCAACCCCACCACCCCAACCTTTTCTACCCCCCTCTCATTACTCCTCTCCCCTCTTCAGCCTTATCCAAGCGGCCTTCACCTCAGTGAATTCCTCCAACCCCAATCTTACCTCCTCTTGTTGGCTTTGCCTCTCCACTTCCTCCCCCCTGTATGAGCCAGTTGCCTCCAACCTCTCCTTTTCAGAAAACACAGAGGACAGCCCCTCGGAATGCAATTGGAATACCTCTGCCGTCCCCCTAACCTTTCATTCAGTCTCCTTTACAGGAAAGTGCATCCGCCCTCGCTCAAGTAACTCTCCCAACCTCACAGCTTGCGCCGACTACTCATCTCCCAGCAGCTCTGCAAAATTTCTCATCCCTCATAACTCCTCCCAATGGCTCTGCTCCTCTACAGGACTTACCCCCTGTCTTAACGTGCAAACCCTCAATACAACTAATGAAACTTGCCTCCTAATTGTCCTTATCCCTAGGGTCCTATACCACAGCAAGGAAGACTTCTTCCTCCGCCTGGAAACAACTGCAGCTTCTGCCCCACTGCAAAAACGAGAGCCCATCACCGTCCTCACGATTGCCTCCCTCCTAGGTCTTGCAGGCGCTGGCACCGGAATCGCTGCATTAGCCAGTCAAGACTCCGCCCTAACTCACCTCCAGGCGGCTGTTGACGAGGACATTCGTCACCTACAAGATGCTATTTCCCATCTTAAAAATTCTGTCAATTCCCTCTCTGAGGTAGTGCTCCAAAACCGCCGAGGTCTCGACCTTCTCCTCCTCAAAGAAGGAGGCCTCTGCGCCGCCCTAGGAGAAGAGTGCTGTGTATATGCCAATTCCACAGGTCTCGCCGAGGACAGCCTAAAGAAGGTCCGAGAGGGACTGGAACAACGCAAAAGAGACCGTGAAGCCACCAGCTATTGGTCCCACATCTTTACCCCCCTCCTCCCTTACCTCCTCCCTCTCCTCGGCCCCCTACTAATGATTATTCTAGCTCTCACCTTAGGACCCTGCATTATCCGCAGAATTGTCCAGCTTGTAAGGAAACAAACGGATGCTATTTTTTCCTCGTTCGTGCAAGTCCAGTACCAGCGACTCGCCACCTCTGACGCTCCCTACTCCGAGATGACAACCAACCCTCCGCGACCTCACCGCCACCGGTCAACCCGCCGACCGCGAGGCCCTTCTCGATCGCCTGAACATCGCACCAACCTCGAGCTCCAGCTTCTCTGAACCTCCAACTTTAAACCCCCCACCCTCGTCCATCCCGCAAGCAGCAAGGCCCCTGTCGAGCGCCCGGGCGCCACACCAACGCCGAGCTCCAGCCTCGCTGAGCCACCGTCAACCCCTTTTCCCCTCCCCGACCTCCCCCTTCCCTCATCCCTTAGCGGACTTCTCCGGTAAGCTTCTTCCTTTAATTAGAAAAGAAGGGGGAAATGCGGGACACTGATTACGTGCTTCAACTTGGCGGGCCTGGGCTGGGGGACCGGATCCACCCCTGGGGAGGGTAGTGGGCACAGGCGACAGCGCCCTCTACAGCCCCCCGGGCCTGGGAAAGTGAGGCCGGAGGCAGGCCCCATTTCCTCTCCCAAAATACCAATGTTAGGGGAGGCTTGCCGGAGCGAACCGCCTTTTCCCCACCCCCTTATCTTGCCCGGACACTCCCCGTTGCCAGTGCAACCCCCATCACCACCGGTGCGCATACATTGTTGCCAGACACCGTTACGGGAGCAACTCTCGCCCCTTTTCAATCAACCTCCGCGCTCTCTCAGAACCAATCCAAGCCTTTAACCCCTACAGCTACCCCGCCCTCTAAACCGCCCGATATAAGCTTGTACTCTCCCCTAATAAACGCTCTCTCTCTCTTGGTTTCTTCACCCTAAAAGAACCGTGTCCCGCCTGTTCCTTTCTCGCCGCCCTCCATACTTGCACGCCTCCCGCCGGGGACCTGGCCAAGTCCCCCGCCTCGCCCTCGCCTCCGGGAAAGAGCCCCCGCCACCAGTACCCTCGGAGCAATCCTGAGAGCCTAGGATTTAGCAACCGGCCGCCACCCTCCCCCAGACGAGTCAACTGCGACCGCATTGGTGGTTGTTGATCTCTAGTTGCATTCCTTTGTGTTCAGAAAATGTGCTTTGAATAATTTCAATCTTTTCAAATTTATTAAGACTTGTTTTGTGCCCCAGCATATGATCTATCCTGGAAAATGTTCCATCGGCACTAGGGAAGAATGTATATGCTGGTACTTTAGGATGTCACAATCTATATGTGTCTGTCAAGTCTAATTCATTTATCATATTGTTTAAATTCTCAATTTCTTTGTCCTCTGTCTAATTGTTCTATCTCTAGAAGAGAGTGGAGTATTGATGTTTCTCACTATTGTAGACATGTCTATTGTTTCTTTCAGTTTAACCAATGTTTGCCTCATGTTTCTTGGAGCTCCTTGATTTGGTGCATAAACATCTATGATTATTTCTTCTTGGTGAGATATCTCTTTTATTAATATATAGTGTCTTTCTTTGTTTCATGACATCTTTGCATTTGAAGTCTATTTTGTCTGATATTAGTACAGCTTCCCCAGTTTTGTTAGATTGCTATTTGTGTAGATTATTTTTTCCATCCTTTCACTTTCAGTCTCTTTGTGTCACAGAGTATAAGAAGAGTCTCTTGTAAACAGCATATCAATGGGTCATATATTCAATCCATTCTAGCAGTCTGTATTTTTTAATTGGAGAGTTTAATCATTTCACATTCAAAATTGTTACTGTGAAGGGGATTCTTGAACCAGCCATCTTATCCTGTTTTTTAGTTGTTTGATCTGTTTTCCCCCTATCTTTTTTTTTCCTTTAAGTTACCCTTAATAATAACTCTCCAGTTCTATGCTCTTATCCAGACCTCTGTCTCCTTTCATTTTTTCTCAGCTGGTAGATTTCCCTTTAGTATTTCTTGCAGGTCAGTCTCTTGTTAACAAATTCTCTCAGTGTTTCCTTGTCTGTGAAAATTTTAAACCCTCCCTCAATTTTGAAGGAGAGCTTAGTTGGATAAAGAATTCTTGACTGATAATTTTTCTCTTTCACAATCTTAAATAGGTCATGCCACTGCCTTCTCACCTCCAAGGTCCCTGCTGAGTAGTTCATAGTTAGTCTTATGTTGTTGCCCTTTTATTTGGTGAATCACTTCTCTCTTGCTGCTTTCAGCATTTGACTATCTAATCAGTATATGTCTCAGAGTAGGTTAACTTATATTTATTCTATTTGAAGTTCTTTGGACATCTTTGATTTCATATTTATATCATTTAAAAGCTTGGGGATGTTTTCCTGAACTATGTCTTGAAACACTCTTCCTAGCCCTTTACCCTTCTCTTCTCCTTCTGGGATTATTATTCTTTTCATTTTCACTTCATGGTGTCCATTATTTCTCTGAGATCTATTTCATTGTTTTAAATTGTTTCTATTGTTCTTTTGTGTGCTTGCATTAATTACTCTGTCCTCAAGTTCACATCCTTTTTTCTGACTCTTCAAATCTGCTATTGTGTTTCTAGTATATTTTAATTTCCTAGTGTCTTTTACTTCCATAAGGTCTTTGGTTTTTTTTAATTTGCTCTTTCAAATTCTTCTTTGTGCTCTTGTAGAGTCTTCTTGACTTCATTTGTGTCTTTAGCTATCTCACTGAAGTTGTTTTGGAGATTTTTGTGCTTCTTTAATTAATTGCTCTAAACTTTGTGTCTCTTTGACTTGTTAATTTGTTTATTTGGCTTCTCTATATATTCTAGATCCTTCAAGTAATTTGTAATTTTCTGTTGACTTCAGGGCATTTCCTTGTCTTGATAGGGTTATTTTGGGAAGTGCAGAATTATTTGGGTGTTTATGTATTTTGGTTTGCTGGAGTGCAGTTTCCCAGTCATACCTGTGGGTAGGGCTCTTGAGGCACAGCTTGCTGGAATGCAGTTTCCCTAACATACCAGCAGGTTGTGCTCTCAAGTAGGTCTTCCCCAAACTTCTCCTATGGAGTGGACAGAGTACAAAGCAGGTGGGGAACCAATTAGTACACTGGATCTCCATGTTCACTGGGGAATGCCTGTTCTGGGGCTGCAATTTGGACCCTGAGCAGGCAGGCTGGGAGTCTGATCTAGGGCACACCCAGATGGAACATGGTCCCTGCCTGCTGGCTCTCTGGCCACCTTGTGCCCATGAGTCTCTCAGGTGTGGGAGGGTCTCATGATTGCCTCTCCCTTCCCTGCTTCTCACTGTTGTACCCCCTAGGATTTCTGTGGGGGGACAGGAAATGCTATCCACAAGGTTCTGTCAAGGATGCTTCATGCTGACTGTGGAGGATCACACCCCAGTAAACTGTCAAGGTAGGTGCATAGAAGTGGAGATCCACTGTTCACTCACTTGCCTTGCAGTAGTTTTGCAGCTGCCAGCCAGGAGGCAGTCCAATGGGAACACACTCTCTACATCCCTTGAGCTACCCTTTTTCATATTTTTGTCAGTGTCCCCTTCATGTACTGTGGGGGACCATCTGTGGCTGGTCACACCCCAAAATCATGGTTCCTGGTGTACTGTAACCCCTTTCTAGTTGCTTTCAAGGAGGAGAAGCCTGTTCTGCCTCACCTACCCTGCTGTCTTCCGAGAAGCGTGACCTTCCATTGATTATTTTTTAGTAGTAGCCTAACAAGTGGGTGGGGATTGGTATCTTATTGTGGTTTTGATTTGCAATTCCCTAATTGTTAATGATATTGAGTGGTGCTCAGGGCTGTGTGGATCCATGTGTCCAGCAGGCATGTGTCCATGGAAGGACCTCACACCCATGTAGCAGGCCTCTGGTTACAGGGGGCTACTATGTGTGCAGTTGCTACAGACACTGTCCATTGAGTCAGTTTGCCAACTCCTCTCAGAAGCCAGCACCACCTGGTCTTCATTCCAATACATCTCAAGGATCTCCTCCTCAGTGTACTACAACTTGACACTCTGCTCTGCCAGCTCTCACTCCACTGCCTGCAGCTGTGCCATGCTTTTGGTCAAGAGCACCATCACCATGTCTTTCTGACCAGAGAGGGAATACACAGGGGCATGTGAGCTGAGGGCTTCTTCCACAGGCTTGCTCTCCCTCATCATCTGCTGTGCTGAGCTGGTGAAGATCTGCGCCAAACACCAGTGCAGCTGCATGTCAATGCAAATTTCATAGTCAGACATATTAATCTATGTAATGCCCAAAAGCTCTTCTTGCTGCTGCTGATTCACTGAGCACACATATAATTGAAGTGACTTTAAATGTCAGCATGCTTGAATGCATGGGGATTCTGAAAACTTCATTGAATACCAACAGAGCTTAGAATTATAGAGACTTAGAATAGTAAGTATTTGGTGTGTTGGAGTTGAATGGTGGCAAATAGATACAGATGTGTATTTTGCAGTCTTCCTTTACAGTCATTCTGGCAAAGTTCTTCAGCTGGGGCATATTCGTGAGGAGACATTCACTGCCACTATTGTGCAAAAATCCCACGTGGATTTGGGGTTCTTCTCATTAATGCAGGCATCACCATAAACAGACTCTTCAGTATCTTCATTCTTTTGAGTAGAAGTTCAAAGACCCTGCTGTCACCAGCCAGTAAATAGTCCAACAGGCATGCAGAGATGCAGCATGCCCTCCTCTCCATCATCTTGGCAAAAAGTCACTGTTACACCCTGAGGAGAGGTGGCCAGCTGGGGTCCTCACTTGCATGGTTCTTCCCTGTCACCAGGGAGTGCCTGCAGCTGCAGGGATGCAAGGGTCTGCAGATCTTCATCCCCCAATGTGGAGGCCTGTGCCCATTGTCTGTCCAGGATGCTACAGGCCTGGCACCTCAAAATGATCCACCATCTGTGCCAGAGGGGAGTCCCACAAAGCCAGAAGGAAGGGTGTGTCAAAAGGCAAGTTTGAGGGAGACAGAGAGGGCAGGGAGGAGCTGGATAGAGAGCAGGGAAGCCAGGGACTGGGGTATGCCCAGGGACTGACAGAGCTTGCTGAAGCCTGGGTGATTGGGCACATCTGAGAAGGAGGTATCCTGTTCCAGGGAGTCAATGGGAAGGAGATCAAAGTGTAAAATCTGATTGCACTCTACTTTGGGCTTCTGGTACTGTGGGAGGACATAGATATTGATGAAGCTGACATAGCTCCCTGCTGGAGGCAAGTGAACCCCAGCTTAGGTTTGGGATCCCTGGCTGCTCCCTGAGGACACCATCAGGATGTTGGCTGACAGGCTTGTTAACTGGGACTGGAGATAGGGCATTAAGCATGCAGTTTCTTCCAGCTGCATAAGCAGACAAATTTGTCTTTTCCTGAAGTAGAATCCTCTCAGTTGCTCCCTGCATGGATGTGGCTCTGGCTCAGTTTCTCCTCCTCCAGGCACCATTTCTCCTCCTCCAGTCATGCCACATCTGCCAAACTTCTCTGCTAGTTGATGAGCTGCAGTAGTTGCTGCAAGGCTTCCTTCTCATTGATGAAATGCAGCTTTTCCCTGTTGGCCTTGCCTTTCCCAGACAGTACTCAGTGTCCAGTTGGACAAGCTGCTGCTGGATACTTGGGACTCTCTTTCTGGTTTCCGCCTACTGCCAAGTAAGTCTGATTATGTCCACAAATCTTGTTTTATCAACACAGACAAACCTGATGATGATGTCTTTCTGAGTGAGCATCACAGAGCTGTTGAGGTAAATAAGAATAGCCAAACACAGCTAGGTTGGGAGGAAAATCTTGGAGGCCATCAGTAATAGCGCACCTATTCTTGAAGACATCGGTAAGCTTAGCCAAGCTCTGCATCAGGCCCTGCTTCTCTTTTTCTCCTGTAAAAATGACCTTCTTGATGGCCCAGATTTCATTCAATATGGCCTGTGCTTCATCCAGTTTATAGCCAGTGTGAGCACTGGACATATTATGATCAATATATTGCAAGATCTCCACCCCCTTCTATTTATATTTCAGTTCTTGCTTCATCTGGGTTACCTTTCTTTTTAATCTGGAAAGCCTATCCCAATGGCCTGCAATTACTGCTTTAATTTGATGTGGATCATCCTCTGTGTTTTTTGAATATCCAGAGATGGAGCTGGCATAGGAGCAGCTGTCATCCTCACACAGTTTATGCAATTGCTTGTATTCCTTCTGGTTCAGTTCAAAATGTTTCTGTTTAATCTGTTATATTCATTTCTTGGCATTGAAAGCCTCCTAGACTACAATTAAATATTCTTTCAACATCCGTTCCTCCACTTGCCTCCACTCTCTCTTGGATCCTCAATCTTCATAAGCTTATTTATGTGGTCCATGTAATAAATTCTAATTTCTTTATCACATAGTTTCCCATCCTAAAGAAAGTTCATCCCCAGTGCAATTGGCAAAGGGCAATGGCTTTGTTTTCTGGTCATGGGGATGGATCCACATGCCTAGGGCGTGTTGTGGTAGATGTAGAAGACGTGACCATCATAGTTGCGTGAAACTTCCCAGCTTGCGGACAACGGCAGCTCAGAACTCTTCTGGGACCATTGGCAGCAGCGGCTCCCACAGGGACTACCCGGGCAATAGGCGTTTCCCACGAGGACTCATGGGACTGACCCACTGCCACTGGCACTGGCCACCACTCAGCCATTGCATGATGGGCATGGGCCCCATCACCACTGGTAGGTGGCCCCGTCCACCACCACCTCTGCCAGTAGCAAGGTCAGGTGTCCGGGGCAAGGTGGCGACTTGCCAGGTGCATCCTCCAAATGGCGCCGGGACACAGGCGCCAGCCTGCTGCCTGCTGCATCCTGCATGCTGCCAATGATGCTGCCTGGATACTCACAGCCACTTCATGAGCATGCACCAGTCACAGATGCTAGACATCGGGCCTCTGCCAAGTGCCCCACTGAACCTGCTGCATGCCCTGCTATATTCATTCCTGATGCCCCCCACCCATAGGGCTCTAGTATATTTTTAACATGATCACCAGTGTTTTTCATTACCATAAGATCTGCTATTTTTCTGTTTACACTTTCAAATACTTCTTTATGCTCTTCTAGTGTCTTCTTTTATTTTAAAATTCAGTTCCATTGAGATATACTCACATACCTTACAGTCTTCCACAGTGTAAAGTTTTTCACAGTACCATCATAGTTGTGCATTCATCAGCAGAATCAATTTCTAAACATTTCTTTGCTCTAAATAAAGATAAAAATAGAAAAAAAAGTATAAAAGAACACCCAAAACAGTCCATCCACCCATCCTACCCTGTTTTTCATTTAATTTTTGTCCCTATATTTCTATTCATCTTTCTACACTTTGGATAAAGGGAGTGTGAGCCACAGGGTTTTCACAATAACAAAGTCACACCATGTAACCTGCATAGTTATACGTCATCTTCAAGAATCAAGGTTACTGGGTTGCAGGTTGACAGCTCCTGGTATTCCCTTGTTGCTATGCCAGTACACTGAAGGCTAAAAAGAGATATCTATATAGCACATAAGAATACACTCCAGAATGACCTCTTGACCCCATTTGAAGTCTCTGAGACACTGAAACTTTATTTTGTTTCATTTTGTTTTCTCCTTTTGGTTGAGAATATTTTTTCAACCCCACAGTCCCAGTTCCAGGCTCATACCTGGGAGCCATGTCCCATGTTGGCAGAGAGATTTACGCCCCTGGGAGTCAGGTCTCGGGGGGATGTCAGTGGGTTTACCTGCTGGTGGGCTTAGAGTGAGAGAGAGGCCACATCTGAGCAACCAAAAAGGTCCTCTGGGGGAGACACACACAATTATAAACAGGCTTAACTACTACTTTTCTGTAACAAGCTTCATGAGGGCAAACTCCAAGATTGAGAACTCAACCTATCAAATGATGTGCTTGCAGGAACGTCAGTAATAATGTATCTAGTGTCTTCTTGGTGTCCTTTATGACTTTAGCAAACCCATTGAAATTGCTTCATACATTTGTATGCACTTCTTTGATTATTTGTACCAAGCATCTGTGTCCTCTGGCTTTTGAATTTGGTCATTTGGCTTGGCCATATCCTCTTGGATCCTTACATGATTTGTGATTTTTCTGTTGATTTTTTGGAAATTGCTTATTTTGATAAGGTTATTTTTGGAAATGCAAAACTATTTGGACATCTGAATAAAAGTTGGCAGAACTGCCAATTGCCATAATGCACTTTTTCTATCTTTTCAGCAGATGGTGCTTGGGGCCACCTCTTCCCCTTAAGTCTACTTTTCCCTGACTGCAGTCACATGCTGGTCAGGGTCCAAACTGGGTGGAAATCCAATCTGTTCAGCAGTTCCCTGTGGGCACTGGAGACAGCCCTGGGGATGGGTGATGGGCACTGCACACTTTGGCAGATAACCTGCTTAAGTGCACTATGGGTCTGGTGATATCCAGACCTCTGAGTGGATTAATCTCAGGCTGTGGGGCTGGGAGTCTCACCTTCCCAAGGCCTCAGCCAGCTCAGAAGTGCACTTTTAGTTGACCCACAAGTTCCCTGCCTGGTGTGCACCCATGGGTGTCTGGGGTGGGGAAGGGCACATGGTGCTTCTGTGTGGCACCCTCCTTGGTCCTGCCTCTACACCTGTGCATGCTGGGGTTCTCCATGGAGAAGGGAGACAGGCAGTGGAACACAGACTGTCTCTCTAAACTACCAAGTGTCAGATTGGCTCTGCAAAACTCTGTGTTCCCTCTCCTCCTGAAGGGAGGGTCTCCCAGTCCTCCGCAATGCCAGACTGCCACAGTGGCCTGCCTCAGGGCTGAGGAGCAGGTACTGTGTGCTGCACCAAGGATTATGTGCATGGTCACCCCAAATCCAGTTGTTCCTGAGTTCCCTCACAGGAACTCCCACCTGTGGGGCTGAGAAAGGTTATCTCCCTAGCTGTTTGCTGAGATGGTACTGCAGGAGTGCAGAGCTCCTCCCTCTCCAGCTCCAGCCTGCATGTAGCTGTCAGCCCCAGTCATGATTACAATTGTGTAAACTCATCCCTTCCTTTCTTGGCTTTTCATCCAGGTCTGCTTTATATCTTGTAGAGATCCTTCTCTGGATGCTCATACTCTGGAACCACAGTCAAGGTTGTTTCTCCCTTTTCTCTAGTTATTCCTTGGGGAGAAGTTTGCTCTGCACCTCCTGCTCTGCCATCATCCTGGAAGTATCCTCTATTCTTTCTTTTTGACTTGCCAGTCCAGCTAAGGTTTGTCAGACTTACTGGTCATCTCAAAGTACCAAATTTGGTTTTATAGATGCTCTCCACAGTTTTTCATTCTCTAATTCACTTATTTCCACTTTAATCTTTGTCATTTCTTTTTTTTTTCTGTTTGATTTAGGTTTTGATTGTGGTTCTTTCTCTAGTTTCTTCAGTTGTTCAGTTAGTTTTATGGTTTTAGCTCTTCCTTTTTAATGTAGGCATTTGAAGGTATAAATTTCCCTCTCAGCACTGCTTTCAGTGCATCCCATAGATTTTGATATGTTGTCTTCTCTTTTTCATTTATCTCCAAATAGTTACTGATTTCTCTTGCAATTTGTTCTTTGACCTACTGACTGTTTAAGAGCATGTTGTTTAGCCTCCACATATTTGTAAAAGTTCTTGTTCCTCAGTAGTTATTGATTTCCAGCTTCTTTTCATTCTGATGAGAGAAAGTGCTTCGATTAATTCCATATTTTTTAAATTATTAAGACCTGCCTTGTGCCTCAGCATATGATTTATCCTGGAGAATGTTCCAAGAGCACTGGTGAAGCACATTTGTCCTGCTGTTTTGAGGTGCAATGATTATATATGTCTGTTAGGCCAAATTTATTTATATTATATAGGTTTTCTATTTCCTTATTAATCCTTTGTCTAGTTGTTCTATCTATTGGAGATAGTGGGGTGTTGAAGTCTCCCAGGATTATTTTAGAAACATCTGTCACTCCTCTCACTTTTGTAAGTATTTGGCTCATGTATTTTGGGGAACTTTGATTTGGTGCATAAACATTTATGATTGTTTATTTCTTCTTGATGAATTACCTCATTTATTAATATAAAATGTTATTCCTTTTTTCTTATGATATCTTTGCAAGTAAAATATATTTTATTTATATTAGTATAGATACCCCAGCTTGTTTTTTTGGTTATTGATTGTATGGAATATCTTTTTTCCATCCATTCACTTTCAACCTGTTTGTATCCTTGGGTCTAAAATGAGTCTCTTCTAAAAAGCATACATATGAATCATATTTTAGTTATCCATTCTGTCAATCTGTATCTTTTTATTTGGGAGTTTAATCCATTAACATTCAATGTAATTAACATAAAAGCTGTCCTTATTTCAAACATTTTATTTCTTGGCTTTTATTCAACATATCTAGTATTTTTTTTTGCTGTTTTTATCCTTTTAGTTTCCCTTACTGATATTCATCATTTTTATATTCTCCAAGCTTCGCTGTTCTTTTTAATTGCAGCCGTCAGAACTCCCTTTAGTATATCTTGTAGATCAGGTCTCTTGTTAAAATGTTCTCTCAGCATTTATATATATTTTCTTTTACATTCATTTGTATTGAGATATATTCACATACCATGCAGTCATACAAAGCATACATTCAGCTGTTCACAGTACCATTATATAGTTGTGCATTCATCACCAAAATTAATTTTTGAACATTTACTTTACCACACACCCAAAAATTATAAGAATAAAAATTAAAGTGAAAAAGAACAATTAAAGTAAAAAAGAACATGGGTACCTTTTTTTTTTTTTGCCCCCATTTTTCTACTCATCCATCCTTACACTGGAAAAAGGGGAATATGGTCCATATGGCTTTCCCAATCACATTGTCACCCCTCATAAGCAACATTTTTATACAATCATCTTCAAGCTTTATGGGTTCTTGGTCGTAGTTTGATAGTTTCAGGTGTTTATGGCTAGCTATTCCAATTCATTAGAACCTAAAAAGGGTTGTCTATATTGTGCATAAGAGCGTCCATCAGAGTAACCTCTCAGCTCTTTTTGGAATCTCTCTGCCACTGAAGCTTATTTCATATCCTTTCACATCCCCATTTTGGTCAAGAAGATGTTCTCCATCCCATGATGCCAGGTCCAGATTCCTTCCAAGGGGTCATATTCCACATTGCCAGGGAGATTTACTCCCCTGGGTGCCAGATCTCATGTAGTGGGGAGAGCAGTGATTTCACCTGCCAAGTTGGCTTAGCTACAGAGAGATGGCCACATCTGAGCAACAAAGAGGCATTTGGGAGGAGGCTCTTAGGCACAATTATAGACAGGCCTAGACTCTCCTTACAGCAACAGTCTTGCCAAAGGCAAGTCCCATGGTAGAGGGCTCAGCCCATCAAACCACCAGTCCCCTATGTCTGTGAGCACATCAGCAACCACTGAGTTGGGGAACCCCAACACCCCTGCATTCTCCACCAGCTCCTCAAGTGGTCTCTGCCTATATTTTTCATTGTTTTTTTTAAATTAACTCTTTTTTTTAAATTAACTATGTCAAAAAAATGAAAAACAAAACAAAACAAAACTAAAACATTTCAAACAAACCATAACAAGGGAGTAAGAAAAATACAACTAACCTAAGATAACTACTTTACTTACAACATGTTCCTGCTCTACTGCAAAAAAATAACCAAATATAGCAATATTTCAATGAACTGGTACATAACATAACCATTAGCAATTTACAAACCATAGTCATTCCTGGGCATTCCCAGAACATTAAATTTACCCACAATAGCTTATCTGTTCTTATTGGGTTATTGTTGCCCCATTATTAATTGCTATCACTATTTCCCCTACATTCTGCATTATAAACCATTTATTTTACATTTTTCAATGTTCACATTAGTGGTAACTTATAACATTTCTCTTTTTGTGCCTGGCTTATTTCACTCAGCATTATGTCTTCAAGGTTCATCCATGTTATCATATGCTTCATGACATCATTCCTTCTTACTGCCATGTAGTATTCCATCATGTGTGTATACCACATTTTATTTATCCACTCATCTGTTGAAGGACACTTGGGTTGTTTCCATCTCTTGGCAATTGTTAATAATGCTGCTATGAACATTGGCATGTAGATATCTGTTCACATCACTGCTTTCAGATCTTCTGGTTATATTCCAAGAAGTGAAATCGCTGGATTGAAGGCTAACTCTATATCTAGTTTTCTAAGGAAATACCAGAGTGACTTCCAGAGTGTCTGAACCATTATACAGTCCCATCAACAATGAATAAGAGCTCCAAATTCTCCACGTCCTCTCCAGCACTTGTAGTTTCCTGTCTGTTTAATGGCAGCCATTCTAATTGGTGTGAGATGGTATCTCTATTGTGGTCTTAATTTGCATCTCTCTAATAGCTAGTGAAGCTGAATATTTTTTCATGTGTTTCTTGCCCATTTGTATTTCCTCATCAGAGCACTGTTTTTTAATCTTTTTCCCATTTTATAATTGGGCTGTCTATACTATTGTCATTGAGTTGTAGGATTTCTTTATATAAGGAAGATATCAGTCTTTTGTCAGACACATGGTTTCCAAAATTTTTTCCCATTGAGTTGGCTGCCTCTTCAAGTTTTTGAAAAATTCCTTTGAGGTACAGAAACTTCTAAGCTTGAGGAGTTCCCATTTATCTTTTTCTTTTGTTGCTTGTGCTTTGGGTGTAAAGTCTAGGAAGTGAACACCTAATGCAAGGTCTTGAAGATGTTTCCCTACATTATCTTCTAGGAGTTTTATGGTATTGTGTTTTACATTGAGATCATTGATCCACTTTGAGTCAATTTTTGTGTAGGGTGTGAGGTAGGGGTCCTCTTTCATTCTTTTGGATATGGATATCCAACTTTCCCAGCCCCATTTCTTGAATAGACTGTTATGCCCCAGTTCAGTGGCTTTGGGGGCCTTATCAAAGATCAGTCAGCCATAGATCTGGGGGTCTATCTCTGAATTGTCAATTTGATTCCATTGATCAATATGTCTATCTTTGTGCCAGTACCATGCTGTTTTGACTAGTGTGGCTTTATTGTAGGATTCAAAGTAAGGGAGTGTATGTCCTCCCACTTGGTTTTCTTTTTAGTGTTTTTAGCAATTTGAGGCATCTTCCCTTTCCACATAAATTTAATAACTAGATTTTCCAAGTCTGCAAAGTAGGTTATTGGAGTTTTGATTGGGATTGCATTGAATCTGTAGATGAGTTTGGGTAAAATTGATATCTTAATGATATTTAGCCTTCTTATCCATGAACATGGAATATTTTTCCATATTTTAAGGTCCCCTTCTATTTCTTTCAGTAGAGTTATGTAGTTTTCTTTATATAGGTCCTTTGCATCTTTGGTTATGTTTATTCCTAGGTACTTGATTTTTTTAGTTGCTGTTGAAAATGGTATCTTTTTCTTGAGTGTCTCTTCAATTTGTTCATTTCTAGCATAGAGAAACATTACTGACTTACGTGCATTAATCTTGTATCCAGCTACTTTGCTAAATTTGTTTATTAGCTTTAGTAGCTGTATCATCAATTTCTCAGGTTATTCCAGATATAAGATCATATCATCTGCAAATAATGACACTTTTTTACTTCTTCATTTCCAATTTGGATTCCTTTTATTTCTTTGTCTTGCCAGATTGCCCTGGCTAGCAATTCTAGCACAATGTTGAATAACAGTGGTGACAGTGGGCATCCTTGTCTCATTCCTGATCTTAGAGGGAAGACTCTCAGTCTCTCACCATTAAGTACTATGCAGGCTATGGGCTTTTCATATATGCTGTTTGTCATATTGAGGAAGTTTCCTTCAATTCCTATTTTTTGAAGTGTTTTTATCAAAAAGGGATGCTGGACTTTGTCAAATCTTTTTCAGCATCATCTCATTTGATATTTTTCTTTTGATTCCTTAATATGCCATAATACATTTACTGAGTTTTCTTATGTTGAACCATCCTTGCATGCCTGGAATGAACCCCAGATGGTCATGGTTATGAATTTTTTAATGTGACTTTGGATCTGATTTGCAAGTATTTTGCATCTATATTAATTAGGCAGATTGGCCTGTAATTTTCCTTTTTCATAGCATCTTTGCCTGGTTTTGGGATTAGATTGATGTTAGCTTGATAAAATGTGTTAAGTAATGTTCCATTTTCTTCAATGTCTTCAAAGATTTTAGGTAACATTGGTGTCAGTTCTTTTTGGAAAGTTTCATAGAATTCCCCTGTGAACCCATCTGGCCCTAGACATTTATTTGTGGGAAGTTTTTGATGACTGATTGGATCTCTTTGCATGTGATTGATTGGTTGAGGTCTTCTATTTCTTCTCTCATCAGTCTACATTGTTCATATGTTTCCAGGAAATTGTCCATTTCCTCTATATTATCCAGTTTGTTGGCATACAGTTGTTCATAGTATCCTCATAAATTTTTTTAATTTCTTCAGGATCTGCAGTAATGTCACCTTTCTCATTCATTATCTTCTTTGATGGGTCTTCTCTCTTTTTGATTTTGTCAGTTGAGCTAAGGGCTTGTCAATCTTGTTGATCTTCTCAAAGAACTAACTTTTGGTGTTATTTGTTCTCTGTATTGTTTTTTCTTCTCTATGTCATATATTTCTACTTTAATCTTTGTTTTTTTTTTTATTCTACTTGGTTTACACTGCTTTGCTGTTCATTTTCTAGCTTCTTCAGTTGTTCCATTAGTTCTTTGATTTTAGCTCTTTCTTCCTTTTTAGTGTATGCACTTAGTGCTATAAATTTCCCCCTCAGTACCGCTTTTGCTATATTCCATAAGTTTTGATATGTTGTGTTCTCATTTTCATTCCTCTCTATATATTTAGCAATTTCTCTTGCTATTTCTGCTTTAACCTACTATGCCAGTTTGAATGTATTTTGTCCCCGTAAATGCCATTATCTTTGATGTAATCTTGTGTGGGCAGACATTATCAGTGTTGATTAGATTGTAATTCTTTGTTTCTTTGGAATGGGCCCCACCCAACTGTAGGTGATAACTCTAATTAGATAATTTCCATGGAGGCATGGCCCCACACATTCAGGGTGGGCCTTGATCAGTGGAGCCATATAAATGAATTGATGGGCAGAGGGAACTCAGGGCAACTGTGAGGGACATTTTGAAGAGGAGCTACAGCCAAGAGGGATACTTTGAAGAAAGCACAGGAGCTGCAGATGAGAGACAGTTTGAAGACAGCCATTGAAAGCAGACTCTTGCTCCAGAGAAGCTAAGAGAGGACAAATACCCCAAGAGCAACTAAGAGTGTCATTTTTGAGGAACTGCAGCCTATAGAGGAACATCCCAGCAGAAAGCCATTTTGAAAGCAGAACTTTGGAGCAGACAGAAGCCACATGCCTTCCCAGCTAACAGAGGTTTTCTGGACACCATTGGTCATCCTCCAGTGAAGGTACCCAATTGCTGATGTGTTACCTTGGACACTTTATGGCCCTTAGGACTGTAACTGTGTAACCAAATAAATCCCCTTTTATAAAAGCCAATCCATTTCTGGTGTTTTGCACTCTGGCAGCATTAGCAAACTAGAACACCTACTGATTGTTTAGGAGTGTGTTGTTTAACCTCCAGATATTTGTGAATTTTTTAAGTCTCTGATGGTTATTGACTTCTAATTGTATTCCATTGTGGTCAGAGAATGTGCTTTGGGTAATTTCATTTTTTTTAATTTATTGAGGCTTGTTTTATGTCCCAGCATATGATCTATTCTGGAGAAATTTCCATGAGCACTAGAGAAGAATGTGTATCGTGGTGATTTGAGATGTAATGTTCTATATATGTCTGTTAAATCCAATTCATTTATCAGATTGTTTAGGTTTTCAATTTCCTTATTGGTCCTCTGTCTGGTTGATCTATCTATAGGAGAGAGTGATGTGTTAAAGTCTCCCACAATTATTGTGGAAACATCCATTGCCTTCTTTAGTTTTGCCAGTGTTTGCTTCATGTATTTTGTGGCACCTTGATTGGGTGCATAAAGATTTATGATTGTTATTTCTTCTTGTTGAATTGCCGCTTTATTAGTATGTAGTGGCCTTCTTTGTCTCTCATAACATTCTTGCATTTAAAGTCTTTTTTATCTGAGGTTAATATTGCTACTCCTGCTTTCTTTTGGCTGTAGCTTGCTTGAAATATTTTTCCATCCTTTCACTTTCAATATCTTTGTGTCCCTGTGTCTAAGATGAGTCTCTTGTATGAAACATATTGATGGTTCATATTTTTTGATCCATTCTTCCAATCTATATCTTATAATTGGGGAGTTTAATCCATTTACATTCAATGTCATTACTGTGAAGGCATTTCTTGAATCAACCATCCTATCCTTTGGTTTATGTTTGTCAGATATACTTTTTCCCTCTCTGTCTTAATGTCCTTTAATGTACCCATCCTGTATCCATTTAGTCCTGAACCTGTCTCCATCTCTCTCTCTCTTTTCTTTGTTTCTCTGTTGGTAGGGCTCCCTTTAGTATCTCAAGTAGGGCAGGTCTCTTGTCAGCAAATTCTCTCATCATTTGTTTGTCTGTGAAAAATTTAGGCTCTCCCTCAAATTTGAAGGAAAGCTTTGCTCTATACAGAATTTTTTATTGACAACTTTCCTCTCAAAGAATTTTAAATATATCATGCCACTAACTTCTCACCTCCATGGTGGCTGCTGACTAGTCACTACTTTATCTTCTGCTGTTTCTTTTGTAAGTGGTGAATTGCTTTTCTCTTGCTGCTTTCAGAACTTGCTCCTTCTCTTCAGTATTTGACAATCTGATCAGAATATGTCTCAGAGTGGGTTTATTTGGATTTATTCTATTTGGAGTTTGCTGGGCATTTATGATTTATGTATTTATGGTGCTTAGAAGATTTGGGAAGTTTTCCCCAACAATTTCTTTGAATACTCTTTCTAGAACTTTACCCTTCTCTTCCCCTTCTGGAACACCAATGAGACTTATATTTGAATGTTTTATATTATCTATCTTATCCCTGAGGTCCATTTTGATTTTTTTCAATTTTTCCCCATTCTTTCTTTTGTTCTTTCATTTTCCATTCTGTCATCCTCAAGGTCACTGATTTACTATTCAGCTTCCTCTAGTCTTCTACTATGAGTATCTGGAATATTTTTAATTAATCAACATTTTCTTTTATTTCCATAAGATCTTCTAATTTTTTATTTATTCTTGCAATTTCTTCTTTATGCTCTTCTAGGTTACTCTTCATGTCCTTTATATCCTGTGCCATGCCCTCATTGCTTGTCTTTAGTTCTTTGATTAATTGCTCCAAGTACTGTGTCTCCTCTGATCTCTTGATTTGGGTGTTTGGATTTGGGTTATCCATATCATCTGTTTTTTCATATGCTTTAAAATTTTCTGTTATTTTTGGTCACTTGACATTTGCTTAACTTGATAGGATTCTTTTAGGATATGTAAGCCAATTCAAAAACTTATCTCTAATTTGTCAGATCTACAGCTTTGTGGAGTACACTTTCTCTAACCAGCATGTGGCATCCAAGAGCCACCTATTCCCCTAAAGTCAGTTCTCCCCCACTTTGTCTTTGTGGTGAGTGGGGGTGTGAGTCTTGTGGGGTCCAATTGGTGCACCAAGTTTGCATGTGTATTTGGTGCTGCTCACCCTGAATGTGGGACATGTGTCTGAGCAGTAAGGAAGGGAGGGTGGCTTTTATAATCAAATATCCCAGGTTTTCCTGGAGATTTAAAGCTGTTGCAATAGTCTAATCCTTCAGTTCAGTCCTACCACATTTTATCTCTGCCACTGACCCACAAATCCTTGGCATTGATGCATGGTCCCTGTGCCTTCAGATTGGGTTCCTCTTCCCAGCCATGCCTTCTCAGGGCCTCTGCTGAGGGAAGACTGTGCTACATGACAGGTGAGCATTGTCCCCCAAGGGAAGTTCTGGGCTGCAGGGCTGTGTAGGGCCATTCCCAATCTGCTGAAAGGATGGCTGAATGGGGCATGTTAATTTCCCCCTTTTCTCATAGCTTCAGGACAATTAGCTGCAGATGTGTGAAAGGCTATTGACCATGCCTAGTATTGTGGTGTGTGCCTGTGTTGTTGGAAACACTTCCTATCACACTGGGTTGTTTGGGGTCTCTCTGAGCTGTGGAGCTGGCCCCAGGCAGGAGCATTCTCAGCCCTCTGGGAAGATGGCTGAAAGATGATGCCCTGCTTTTCTTGGGAAGTTGTGATGTTTAGTGAATTTTCTCAGCCACTAGCATTATTGCTTTTTCTCTCAGAGCTATCTTAGCTCTGCTCTTGCCTGGACCAATACTGCAAGCCTTTGAGGCTTTCTCTAATGGGATTCTTAGAGTATTTGTTATAGAAAAAAAGAAAAAGATAAAAAATAAAAATAAAAAATAAAAAAAGAAGGGCCTTCCTTGCAGATCTGATGCACTATTGAAATGCCAAGAGACAGGAAGATTAGGACCATCAAGGAACAATCAAGAAAGCAGAGAAACCAGCTCTTCACACAAGGGACCTCACCCTCAGGTTTTGCCTATGAGCCTGATTCTGTTTGAGCCCTGCCCTTCTCCATTTTATGTCCACCAGAACTCCAAAAATTCTCTGCATTTATTTTTGTTTTTGTTTGTTTGTTTGTTTTGCTGTTTTTGCTAGCACTATCTCCTCTCCATTGGGCTGATTGCTCCCTGATACTCCAGTGACTGGTCTCAGTCTATTCATTTTTGGGGTTTCAATCAGCAATGTGAGTTTTCAATCAGAGCCACAACTGCAGTTCTTCTTCCTCATTCCCAGCACTGATGGCCACTCCTCCCATGGGACCGAGCCTTGCAGGGAGGGGCACGGGTCCTCTGGTCAGGAGAACTTACAGATTTCACTGATCTCAGCTGTTTCACACATTGATGAGTGTTATATGACGTATGTGCAAAGTCAAATTGCTCTGTGTGTCTGGTCCACACATTTTTTGGCTTTCTACCTACTGCCCTGGAGGAGTAACTAAAACCTACACCTCACCACTCTGCCATCTTGCCCTGCCTCCCATTTGTTCATCTTTGCAAATTTTAAACTCTCCCTCACTTTTCATTGATTGCTTTACTGGATAAATAATTCTTGCCTGGCAGTTTTGTCCTTCAGAATCTTATATATATCATACCACTGACCATTTTTCCATGGTTCCCGATGAGTAGTCAGCACTTACTCTTATGTGGCCTTCTTTTCATGTGCTGAATCACTTTTCCCTTGCTACTTCAAGGGCTCCCTACTTGTCAGCATTTGACAGTCTGATTAGTATATATCTTGGAGTTGGTCTATTTGGATTTATTCTAATTAGAGTTCATTGAGTTTTTGCATTTGCATATTAAAGCCTTTTATAAGAGTTGGGAAGTTTCCCCCAATTATCTCCTCAGATAATTTTTATAACCCTTTACTCTTATTTGCTTCTTTTGGGACACAAATCCTTCTTATATTTGTGCACTTTATATTTTCCATCATTTCCCTGAGATCCAATTTAAAATTTCCATCTTTTTTCACCATTTGTTCTTTTGTGCATTCAAATTCATTTGCTCTGTCCTCTTGTTCACTTAGTCTTTATTCTACCTCCTCAAAACTGCTGTTGTGTGTTTCCAGTATAATTTTAAGGTGATTTTATTGGGATATACTCACAAACCATATAATTCATGCAAACTATACAATCAGTGGCACACAGCATCACCATATAGTTGTGCATTCATCACCAGAATCATCTTGTGAGCATTTTCGTTACTCCAAATAAAAAATATATGTAAAAAATTAAAAAAGAAATTAAAATAACATACCTAAACCTACCAATACCCCTTATCCCCCTATTATTTTTGTATTTGTTGTCATTAACGTATTACTCATTTGTCCATACAGTGGTTACTGGTAGTTTTAGTCACCATGTTTTCACTATCACATGGTCACAAGATAAAAGCTATATAGTTATATGATTATCAACAATCAAGTCTACTGGATTACTGTGCAAAAAGTTCAGGTATTTCCTTCTAGGTATTCTAATGCACTAGATACTAGAAAGGAATATCTATATAATGCATAACAGTAAACTCCAGATTGACCTCTAGTCACAATTTGAGATCTCTCAGCCACTGAAACTTTATTTTGTTTCATTTATTTTCCCCCCTTTTGGTCAAGATGGAATTTTAAATACCATTATGCCAGGGGCTGTCTCATCCCTTGGAATCCTGTCCCTCATTGGCAGGGAGCACTACACAACTGGAAGCAATGTCCCACATAGAGAGAGAGGAGGGTAGTGAGTTTATTTGTAGAGATGGCTGAGAAGAGAGTCCACATCTGAGAACAAAAGAGATTCTCTTGGTGTGACTCAGGTATAATTATAAGTAGGCTTAGCTTCTCCTTTGCAAGAATAAGTTTCATAAAGGCAAGCCCCAAGATCAAGGCCTTGTGTTACTAAATTGGGATTCCCTAATGCTTGTGGGGATATCAGAAATTCCCCAGGTGAGGAAATTTAATATTTCCACATTTTTTCCAGAACCTGAAGGGGACTTTGAAGATACTTTTTTTTCTTATATTTTGCCCAAAGTTCTCTGGGTTGCACTGGGATATCATATCAACCTGTTTAGAATATCAAGATCTCTTTCCCTATTCTAGGTTCCATGCAAGCATGTTCTTTCAATAAACTGACCATACAGGTTACATTAGAAAGTGTGCTACAAAGAATATAAAGTTTGTACCAAATAAATATCTCTTAAATAACAGTCAAACTCAGGATTAGAAGTGACTGCTGTAAAAGCTTAAATCTAGGAACCTTTACAACAAGCCTATTTGAACACTTTCCACTCCTGCATTGTCAATGGCCCAACCTCTTTCCACATTCTATACCCTGGTACTTATGCTCTTGATTTCAATTCTCAGCATTTGCTCATTATAGTAAGTTTATATTAGTGAGGACTTATGATACTTCTCTTTTCATTTCTGGCTTCTTTTATCCAACATCATGAAATCAACTTTCATTCACCTGATTGCTTGCATAATGACTTCATTTCTTCTTGCAGCCATTCAATATTCCTTTCTATTTTTACACCATATTTTTGCACAATATTTCAGCCATCAATATACCCTTAGTCTGCCTCCATTCATTGCAAATCTAGAATATTGCTACCATAAGTACAAGTGTATAAATATTTATATGTCTGTTTTTTTTTCCTACCAAGCACTTCTAAATCCCTACCAAGAGTGAATAGCTATATATCACCCTGAATACCTTCTCAACACTTGGGTCTTTATGTTTCTATGTTGTCAATTTCATTTATTGTGGCTCTAATCTCTGCTATGTCTTTTCTTTTTTGTGCTTTGGGATTAGTTTGCTGTTTTTTCTCTAGTTCCTCCATGTGAAGAGTTAGTTCCTCTATTTTTTCTCTTTATTTATTTTTTTCAAATAGGCATTTTGGTTAATAAATTTCCTTTTCATTACCACCTTTGCTGCATCTCATAAGTTTTGTTATGTTGTATTTTCATTGCCATTTGCCTCTAGGTATTTACTAGTATCTCCTGTAATTTCTTCCTCTACCCACTGGTTTTCTAAGAGTGTGTTGTTTAGCTTCCATATATCTGTGAATTTTACAATCTTCTGCCTATTATTTATTTCCAACTTCATTCCATTATGACCCAAGATAGTGTTTTTTGTAATATCAATATTTTAAAATTTGTTGAGACATGCTTTGTGATCCAACATGTGGTCTATCTTAGATAATGTTCCATGAGCACTTGAAAAAATGTGTATCCTGCTGTTATGGGGTGTAGAGTTCTATAAATGTCTGTCAAGTCTAGTTCATTTATCATGCAATTCAACATCCATGCATCTATGTTTCCTCATTGATCCTCTGTCTAGATGTTCTATCCACTTATGAGAGCAGTGTACTGAAGTCTCCAACTAGTATTGTAAATTTATCTACCACATCTTTCAGTGTTCTCAGTGTTTCCTTCATGAGTTTTGGGGCACTATGGCTTGGGCATAAATATTTATGCTTGTTATGTTTTCTTGATGAATTTACCCTTTTATTAATATACATTGTCTTTCTTTATATCTTTTCAGTGCTTTACATTTGAAGTCTAATTTGTCTGATATTAATATAGCTACTCATGCTTTTTTCTGGTTGCTGTTTGCATAAAATATCTTTTTCCAGCCTTTCACTTTCAGCCATTTTTTGTCCTTGTGTCTAAAATGACTTTTTTGTAGACAGCATATAGATGGGTCCTGTTTTTTTATCCATTTCTTCAGTCTGTGTCTTTTTATTTGGGAGTTTAATCCATTAACATTTAGTGTTATTACTGTAAAGCCGTCCTTTCTGCTACCATTTTGTGTTTTGGATTTTCTATGTCATGTCTTATTTTTTCCTCTCTCTCCTTTTACCCTTCCTGATAATCTTCATTTCTACAAACATCTTCTCCAAACCTCTTGCTCCTCTTTTCCTATTAGCCTGTAGCACTCCCTTTAGTATTTCTTGAAGTATTCATCTCTTATTCACAAACTATCTCAGTGTCTGTTTGTCTGAAAATAATTTAATTCACTCCCTCTCATTTTTGAAGGACAGTTTTGCCAGATATAGAATTCTTGGTTGGCTGTACTTTTCTTTCAATGTCTTAAATATGTCATACCACTGTCTTCTCACCTCCATGGTTTCTGCAGAGAAATCTGCTCATAGTCTTATCAATCTTCCCTTCTATATGATGGACTGCTTTTGTCTTGCTGCCTTCAGAATTCTCTCTTTGTCTTTGAAACTGGACAATCTGATCTATTCTGTTTGGCTTCAGAACTCTGTTTGCCTTCGGAATTCTCTCTTTGTCTTTGAAACTGGACAATCTGATCTATTCTGTTTGGAGTACACTGTATTTCTTGAATCTGTGGTTTTCAATCTTTCATAAGAGTTGGGAAATTTTCAGTAAGTATTTCTTCTATTATTCTTTCTGCCCCTTTCCCCCCTCTCTTCTCCCTCTGGAACACCCATAACATGTATATTCATGTACTTTATGCTGTCACTCAGGTCCCTAAGACCCTGTTCATATTTTTCCTTCTTTTCACCATATATTCTTCTGTAGATATGAATTCAAATGTCCTGTCTTCCAATTCACTGATCCTTTCTTCTGCCTGTTCAAATCTACTATTATTTACCTCCGATGTCTTTTTCGTCTCCTCCATTATGCCCTTCATTCCCATAAGCTCTGCTATTTGCATTTTCAAGGTTATGAATACTTTTTTATGGTCATCAAGTGTCTTCCTTATATCCTTCATTGCTTTTGCTATCTCTTCCTTCAGTTTATTGATGAATTTTGAATTTCCTTAGGAGATTTGTTTGAACATCTTTAAATAGTTCTTCCTTCAGTTCACTGAATTGATTAGCATTAGCTGCCTCAACTTCTGTATCTCATTAGAACTATTAGTTTGTTCCTTCGGCTGGTCCATATTTTCAAGTTTCCTAGTATGGGTCATTATCTTAAGCCATCTGGGCATCTGACTTCCTTGATTAGTTTATTCTGTAGCTTGTTTTCACTATTTTACCTAGGGTTTTCTTGTTGGTTGGCTTTGGTCTCTAATACTTTTTCAGTTCCACTTATTCTAGTCCTCTAACTTAGGTTCTATTTAGTTGATCAGAGTATTCCACCTCTTGTTTTTCTCTTTCTTGCCCTGCTTCTATGTAGCCTTTATGTGTGAGGGTCTCCTCTATGGTCAACCCCAGTCAGGCTTTCACAGTCCAGAGAGGCCCAGGTCCCAGGAAGAGTGTATTGAGTTTCCTTGAGAATGAGACCCTACTGTGAGGTCTTTAAATTCTGTGCTTTTCCTATCCTGTCCAGCTGGTGGTTCTTGCCAGCCCACAGCTCACCCACCAGTGTAAGACTGTATGGAGACTTTTCTCCTGCTGACCCTGACCCTTTCAGGGGGCATGGCTTACTGACACTGTTTTCTGAATTCCAGCTCCTGGGGTCTGAGTTCCCCTGAAGAAGGGCTGCCAATCAAGCTGAATCATGCCCCCCTTTTCTTGGGGAAGATATGGCTTTTAGTAAATTGTCTCCCCCACTAGACTTATTGCTTTGTCTCTCAGAGCTATCTCAGCTCTGCTCTTGCCTGGGCCCAAATTGCAAATCTTTGAAGATTTCTGTAATGGGATAATTACAATAGTTATTTTTAAAAAAGAGAAAAAGATTAAAGAAAAAAGAAAAAGAAAGTTTCAGTGTACACTATTTAAAGAAAAGCCCTTTAATTCCATTCCTGCAGTTCTAATGGGTTATGGAAGTGCAAAAAGACAATTGAGGAGCAAACAAGAAACCAGAAAAACCAGCTTTTCAGAGAAGGGCCCTGTCCCTCTGGGTTTGCATATGTGCCTGATTCTATTTGAGCTCATCCCTTCTCCATATTATGTTCACCCCCAACTCCAAAAGCCTCTGGTTTTGTTTTGTTTGTCTGTTTTTTATTGTTTTGTTTTATTTTTTCCTGTTTTTGCTAGCCCTATCTCCTCTCTGCCAGGCTGACTGTCCCCAGATTTTCTAGTGTCTGGTCCCAGTTTATCTATGGTTGGTGTTTCTCTTCAGCAGTCTGAGTTTGGTAATCAGTTCTGCAACTTCAGTTCTCCCTCCTGTTTTCCAGAACCAATGGCCCCTCCTGCCTCAGAAAACCAGCTGCAAAACAGTCTCTTGTGCCAGCAGGGAGGGTCTGCTGGCTGTAAGAACTTGCAGATTTTGCTGATCTCAGCTGCTCCATGTGCTCAAAACAGTTGTACAGTGTTTGTTCAAACTCAGATTCCTCTGCAGTGTCTGTTCCACACAGTTCCTGGCTATCTACCAGCTGCCCCAGAGAAGTAACTAAAACCCACACCTCACCACTCCAACATATTTCCCTGCCCCTCCCTTCATGAGGGCTCTCTCATTTTTGAAGACATCTTTGCTGGATAAATAATTATTGGATGACAATTTTTTTTCTCTTTCAGTATCCTAAATACATCATACCATTGCCTTCTCTCCTTCATAGTGACCAAAGAGAAGTAAACACTGAGCCTTATGTGACTTCCTTGTATGTGGTGAATTGTTTTTCTCTTGCTGCTTTGGGATTCACTCCTTCTCTTTAACATTAAGCAGACTGATTAGTATGTGTCTTGGAGTAGCTCTGTTTAGATTTATTCTATTTGGACTATATTGGGCTTCTTGGATCTCCATATTTATGTTTATTTTAAGGTTTGTGAAATTTTCAGTCATTAATGTCTTCAAATATTCTTCCTGACCCTTTACCCTTGTCTTCTACCTCAGGGACACCATAATATATATGTTTGTGTGTCCTTGTTGTCTATTTCACTGAGACCAAATTCAATTTTTTTTCCATTTTTCTCCATTTGTTCTTTTGCATGTTCTGGTTTTGTTCCTCTCTCTTCTAGTTCATAGATACTTTCTTTGTCCTCTACAAATCTGCAATTGTGCTGTCTCTAGAATATTTTTAATTTTGTCTACATTATCTGTCATTTCCTTAAGATCTGCTATTTTTCTATGTAATCTCTCAAATTCTTCTTTATGCTCACCTACTGTCTTCTTAATATCTTTTATCTCTTAAACCATACTTTAAAAATTATTGTGGAGATTTGTTTGACCATTTTTGAATAGTTGTCCAAAGTCTGTATTTCCTCAGACTTTTTAAGTTTTGGTCATTTTTTTTTGGCCATATATTCTTGTTTCTCAATGTGCCTTGTAATATTTTGCTGGCTTATGGGCATTTGGTTATCTTGATAAGATTATTTTGAAAGTTGGTTTCCCTCCTGCTTCAATTATTTGTTGATTGGCTTCATGTTGAAGGCTTCCTTTGGCATTTGGTTCATCAGTATTGTATCGCCAAACTATAGCCAACCTCCTATACAAGGGGTGCAGACCCATAACAAATGGCCCTAGAGAAAGTGTCAGGAGAGTGTCTTCCCAGACTACACTTTCTGAGCCTTCCCAGAAGATGATAGTCTTTGGTGATCTATTCCCCATAGCACTACAAAATTAAGTTGTTTTTTTTATCCCTCTTACCCATCTCTTTCTACACTGAGCAGGAATAAATGCCCTGTGGTGCAATGGGCAACTTTCCAGAACAAAGAACCAAAGCTATGGGCCCCATTTGTCCTTTACTACCATCAAAAGTTTGGGTTAAACTGTTCCATTTCCCCCACTCTTTCCAAAGGGATGACCTCCTTGTCTCTCCTAGACCACTGCAAATCCCCCAGTAATGACCCAGTTGTACTCCTGGCTGTCAGCCTCAGGGGTGGAGGGAAGGCTACATGGGGCTGCAGTGGGTTAGTCACTTTTCACAGCTTCTCTGTGGAAATAGTGGGGCTACAAGCATCCTGGGTTCAAAACTGTGGAACCCAGAGGGTCACTCCCTTCCATCCAGTAGCTGAAACAGGGCTATGCTGCATGTTCCACTTTTCCTGAGGGGTGGGCCTCCATTTCTTTCCCATCACAATGCTGCCAACCAGATAAGAGCCAGATGTGAAAGGATCCACTGGACTTGGGAGAGGGGGATATGTGACAGGCACTCTGATGCAGATCAGTCCCTCACCACAGTCCCACAGTTTATGGGACCAATTGAGCTATGGGCTCCTGAGTTTCCATATGGAAAGGCTGCAGGACTGAGAGATTAACTTTGCTGGCCAATAGTTTGCCCAGAGATGTGCCACATCTGTCTTCCATGGGAGTGGGTGATGGGCAGTTGGAACTGCAATGGAGATTATTATTTCACTATAGTTTCTCAGTTTCTGGGATTAAAGGAGCAGCCTGCTTTGAAAGTTCTGTATGAAAAGGCTCTAGGCTGAGCAACCAAAAGGGTTAAATTTGCTGGCCCTCAGTTGGAATAGGACTGCAGTGCATCTCATCAGCTGGCAAGAACCAACCCATTCCACAGCTGCCAGGCTCAGGGGGAAGTAGGGAGACCAGGTGCTGAGACTGAGCTCACTTATGACAATTTGTCAGCCATGTTTTCTCCATTTTTATGTCCTTCTTTTTGTTATATGCTACAATCATCCTTCCCTGGTTTCCTGAGCCCCAGAATCACTGCTTTGGATAATCCCTGCCTGTTCTGTAGGTACCTTTGCTTAGGGAGTGAATTTGCTTGTCTTTATTCCATCATTTTCCTGGAAGTCTCCCCAGAACACATTTTATTAAAGACTTCAAGATTTCTGAACATCAATTTCTAAAGAAAATTCAATCTGAATAAAGGTGAGCCTTTTCAGTTAAGAATAAAACAGCTTCTGGGGATATTTGTTGAATTTGGTCAAGGAATATCTGCAGCTTTTCCTGATGTTGATCAAATGACTCTGCTACTTTAAGAGCCTCCAGAGTAGTTCTTTTGACAACATGAAAAATGTACCATGTTGAGGTTTGCAGAGGAACAAACATGGAAGGAGTTTTGTGTGTGCCATTATTTTCCCAGATAATTTTTACCCAGTTCATGATGGTAACTTTTTACCCACTGTGTGAAGTTTTCTCAGACAACATGGTGGAAATTAGAGGGATATCTCCTGAGTCTTCTGTTTCTGAGCAAACTTTCCTGGTAGCTGGTGAGACAAGTGGTGGGCAGCACCTATGATTCTCCCAATATCCCCTGCCTGCCACCTCATATTCATGCCCTTCCTTAAATTTCTCCCCTGGAGTGTTGGCAGGACTTTGTGACTTAACTCTCATGATTACAATATGGTCAAAGACATGAGATGTTACTTCTGAGATTAAGGTTCCTAAAGACTTGAAAAGAAACTGAGTTTCATGTTGATAGTACTCCATTGCTTTCTTGTTTGTTTACCATGATGGAAGCCAGCTTCAATATCATGAGTTTCACCTCAGAAACACCCATGTGGGAAATAACTCAGATAATCCTCTGCCCGATAGCCCTGAAATGAACTGAATCATACTAACAGTTATATGAATGAGAATGTAAGAATGTTGACACTGGTTCTGGTCTTTATATGATTGTGAACCTGGTGGACACTTTCTGTCTAGGTGTAGAGTTCTGCAATATTTAAGAAAAGTGTAAAGTTATCAAATAATCATACAGACTCTGTTTTCTAATATAACAACATGTATCAATAAGAAAGAAAATTTTAAACTGGACTGTCATTCTAATTAGTAAAGTGATAAAATTCAATGAATAAAACTCAAAACCACATCAAAGGTACATAGAAAGGGACATAACTAGTTAGTTACTATTAAAGATGAAATGTTGAATAGGAAAATGTAACTAGTGTATGGTTGTTAATATAGAAGTCCTTATTCTTCCTAATTTACTTGAAAATTTCACTGCATTTTAAGGCATCAAAGTCATAGATTGATTCTTTAAATTAGAATCTTAATTTTATGTTACCAACATGATAACTGGAAGTAAGATCTGGAGTACAGTGCAGCTTCCTCCTTGGAGAAAAGCAGTTCAAGTTCTATCAAGGACATTGACTTTTCTCCTCTTCCTGTTCCAATATTAACAAGTCCTCAGAGATATAGATAACTCTACCAATTTAGCTAATTATCCACTCTCTGAACCAAGGTCTTAGGTCACCTAACAGTAAATAATCAACCTATTTCATACAACATTAGAGGTTACTAGTACTAGGGAATTGGGGTCCATGGGAGTTCTGTCTTCCCAGGTTGTTATCTGCCTCAGGAGATGTCTGTTTTCCTGCCAGTCTTGAGGTCAGAGCTGCAGCATTTCACATCCAGCAGAGTAATGGCATCACAAATGCATTCATTAGTCATGTCCCAGAAAGGATGAAATGCATCTAAGTTAATGATGTAGGAGACATTAGATTTAGGGTTGTCTGTTGGGGATATTGTTTCCTTATCATTAGTATAAGTGTAACCACTGACATAGTCATATGGGAGGGCCCTCAAATGCAATGTCTTGCACTGACCCATATGGGGGTTTCTGTTATTACTTCAAATGAGGATTTCATAAGCCTCATTCAGAATTTTTCTTTCCTAAATTTCTGGTCCTTGTCTCCATAACCATCTTCACTTCCATAGCAGGAAATGGGTCTCTCTAAACTGTCTCATGTGTATTCCAAATGACAGTATTAGTTAATTCAGTTCCCTGGATCCTAGCTCTGAGGGCAATTATTGTTTCTACCCTCCACAGACAAAGGCAACAGTAGCCATTTTTCCAAGCCTTCCAAGACAAATGCACTGGCACTCAATGTTTCAACACTTCTGGGAAAGGGATGGAGGCTGTGGAGATTAAAAAATGCAGTGCTTTCTCAAGGCTGTGGGTCAAATTTAGCTGTAGGTATGCATTACCTGGGCAGGTCAGCCATCAGAGAAATCCCTGGTGCCCTTCAACAGCCCTCACACAAGGCACTTTGGCACTGGTCTGTGCCCCATTTGTGGGTCCCTTGCTCTATGATGGCTGGGAAATCCCAAATATTGAAAGTCTTCCCTGTATTAACCCTCCCCTGAGAATTCATCCTCTGGGCAAAAGCAGCCATTATTCAATGAAAGTACTGTAAAAAACTATACAGGTGAACAATCTGGGACAAAGGCTTGCTGACTTCAGATACACAGGCGGGGTAGGTTTCCTTTTCTGGGAAAACATAGAGGACACCCAAGCTCCTGTAAATGGGGGAAATCCAAAACAAGAAACAAGAAAAAGTCCAACACAAGTCTGTGGTGCCATAGGATATGGAAGACCCTGCACACTGCATTCACCTTCAGAAGACATCCTTAACAGTTGGGTTGAAGCTCAGGACAGCATTGTCATATTCTCAGCTGTTTACTAAAATAAGAAATGGACATCCCAAGGAAGAAATCCCTGAGATAATATTTTAAAATAGTAAAATATAAAGTGTGCAATAAAAGAGTACAAGGCAAAAAAGAAAATGAGAAATGATGGGCCATCTAAAGGAAGAGGATAAAAATGCAGAAAACACCAACAATGAAGACATTAATGTGGACATACAAAATAAAGGTTTTGTACAATAAACTTAGAACTCCTTAAGGTGATGAATGAAAATACAGAGAAATAACTACAGGATATTGTGTGAACAATGAAAGAACAATAAGAAAGTCTAAATAAAGAGATAGAAATATTTAAAAGGAACCAAATTTGGCTACTGAGTTGTAGACTGCAAAACTGAAATGAAAAATGCCCAGTATGGTTTTAAGAGCTGGTTGGAGATAGGAGAAGAAACAATAAGTGAACTTGAAGACAAAACACTTGAAATGGGTTAAGCTGAGGAGCAGAAATGAAAAATAAATATTAAATGTGAAAGTACACTAAGAGGGCTTTGGGACACTATCAATATACATGTTATGGGAGTCCAAAGAAGGAGAAGAAAGGGAGATAGGGGCAGAAATAATAGTGAAAGAAATAATGACAGAGAACTTCACAAAGTTAGCAAAATATGTGAATATGAACACCCAAAAAGCTGAAAGAACAACAAACAGGATAAACATAGAGGTAAAATAAATATCCATCAAAAATTGATTACACTATCAAATACAAAGGACAAAGAAAGAGTTCTGAAAACTGCAATAGAAAAGCAATGTGTTAATTACAAGGGAGTTCCAATTAGATTGAGTGCAGACTTCTCATCAGAAACCATGGAGGCAGGAAGGCAGTGGGTCAAAAGCCTTTAACTGATAAAGAAAAATACTGCCAGCCAAGAATTCTAAATCCATTAATAACATTTCAAAAATGGGGGTGAGATTACAATATTCTCAGATAAACAAATGCTAAGGAGTTTATCACCACTAGACTTGCCCTACAGACAATGACAAAAATAGTTTTTCAGACTGAAAGTAAAGGACACTGGACAGAGGTTCAAACAGGATAAATATTTAAAATAGCATCAATAACACTTTTGTTGTCTTGCTATGCATGAATGATTCATTCCCCTCCAAATATGTCTCTTCTAAGAAACCACAGTCATAAATGTGGTTGGATATGTACCTGCAATGTTTCCATAAATTTCATATTGATTCAGGAGCCCACAAATTATTTTCTTGAATACTTAAAATAAATAGTATCATGCTACTAATACTACCTCAAAACATCATAGTTTACAATAATATTGTAATTTTGGACTCTCTGTAAATTACATATATCTGATTAAATTCTAGTTAAACTGATGCATAATATTTCTGGGAGATTAAATCCATTTCTGTCAATTTATTTTTACAACAATCCTATGAAAATTGCCTAGCCTCTCTCCTTTCATATAATTCAGAGTTTCCCTAACCTATGTGCATGAAAGGTAAATGTATGAGTTTCAACAACTGATGGATATTTAATCTTACTAATAATTGCATACATATGCTTTCCCAGTAGAAAAATCATACATAATTAAATGCATGCTCTTATTATGTTTTCATGTCAGGAATTCCTCAAAGCAATCTAGAAAACATTATCCCATGATTGTTCCACATGAAAACCCATCTTCTCTAGAAAATACTATTGCAAATGTTGGATTTGCAAACTAGGTTTAAAGTTAAAAACTACTCATAAAAACTCTGCAATCCAAAATGATCATGACTAAGATTCCTATAAACCACTGGCTTATTCAGCAAAGTCACAGATGAAATCGCCAATTTCCAAGGGGGAAAGTCCATTGTTCTGCTTCCATTTTCTCATCTGGGTTTAAGGCAGATGTGAAAATGAAAACACTCTTTAGCTCTGGTTGGGGGAATAGAGAATCAATATCTGATACCATATTGTTGACTCCCTCATGGTGTGACACTTTAAAAATTCATGGTTTGGAACTTAGCTATGAATCAATATTGGAATAACAGGATTATTGATGAATATAATATTTAATCACCTTTATTTTCAATTTTATGGCAGTGTGTGAAGCCTATTTATCTCAAGAAATTTGGACATCCCCAAATTGTTTCTCAGTCAACAAGACAAAATTGAATTTCTTTTTCTCTTGGTCCCTTCTATTTTAATTTTTTGTTAATCTTAGCCAATGTTTGATAATATAAAATTAGGGGTTATATAAAAGAGAAAATTAAAGATGCATAAAAAATTAATGCCACAGATACACACAGCCCCATTTCTTGATCCTGTCTCTTGTCCTATGGGACATCCTTGGAAGGGATGAACAGACAGGCAGGAAGTTACCCAGGGAGTGGAAGCCATATTATTTCTCCTTTGTTTCTGTGAAGTAAAGAAGGTAATGAGTACTCAAAAGATATTTTTGTTTCATTGCCTACACTATGACAAGCACTGCTTATGCTCTGAGGAATCAGAAATGAATGGTATTTAGTCCTCTCCCTCTAGGCACCATGCATGGAGTGACCAGGGAAGCAAAATGGAGGTTGAGTTGACAAGGTGCCTTGTGTCTAGAATAATTCCTGACTTCACCCATTTTTACTCCAGGGCATGGTATAAATTAGATTGAAAGACTGTGCAATTTTTTATCTGTAAAATAAGGATAAACTTTGTTCCTCTTTACTGGGGATGATTATGAAGAAAAAAATGAAATAAGTTACATAGATCACTTAACTCAAGTCTCAGGCTGGGAAAGCCTCCATATGGGTTATGATATGGTTACTTTCATCCCACTCTCTTTCAGTTTGTTTAAGCTGCTGTTATGCAAAATACCAGAAATGGATTGACTTTTATAAAGGGGATTTATTAGGTTGTAAATTAACCATTTTAAAGCCATAAGAATATCCAAACTAATGCAACAACAACAGGATACCTTCACTGAGGAAAGGCCAAAGGAATCTGGAACACCTCTGTTAGCTGGGGAGGCATGTGGCTGGTGTCTGCTTGTCCTTTGCCCCCAAGTTGCATTGCTTTCAGCTCGTGATACCAGTAGCCTTCTCTTTAAGCATCTGTGGTTTCTCACTCAGGTTCTCTGGAGCCAATTTTGGATTTCATCTCCTAGTTTAGCAACTCCAAAGTCTGGTCTCTAAAATAGGCATTTTCTCTCTAAGCATCTCTCTGAGATCTTTCAAATTTTCTCTGCCTTTTAATCTTTCATATTGGATGCCAGTAAACTAAGACCCACTTTGAAGGGGTGGGGTCACACCTCCATGGAAATAATCTAATTGAAATGTCCCACCCACAATGGGTAGGTCACATTTCCATGAAAACAACCTAATCAAAAGATCCCATCTACCATAAGTTTTCACCCACCAGAGTGGTAGATCAAAAGAACATTGTCTTCTCTAGGTTACACAAAATTATCAAACCAGCACACCCTTTTATGCATCACTGCCTTTGAGATCATTTGGAATGCACATGGGCCAGTTTGGAAGGATGCATTTCCTGCTATGGTGGTGATAATATCTGTAGAAAGAATCAGATGGGGGAGGAAAGCAGAATTTTGAATGGGACTTCTGAAATCTTCACTAGAACGAGAACATAAACTCCATATGTCTCAGAGTTGAGACACTGCATTTGAGGGCCCTCCCGTATGGTTATCTCAATGGTTACCATTGTACTAATGATGAGGAAACAGTATTCCCAACAGACAACCCTAAATCTAAGTTCTCCCATGGTGTTCACTTAAATGCATCTTGTCCCTGCTGAGCATGTCTGACAAATGTGTGGGCAATGCCATTACTCTGCTGGATGGCAGAAAATGCTGCATCTCTGAACTAAGGATTAGCAGGAAGACAGACTTAGGCTTGGGGCTCCTGAGGCACATGACTCTCTGGGAGAAGATGATCCCCATAGTAGCCTACTTATCTAGAATCAACAATTTTTAATGGTTTTGAAAACAGGTTGATTTTTATTGTTGGATGGCCTAAGAGCTCAATTCACAGAGTGGATAATTAACTAAATGAGACTATGTATCACCATACCTGGACACTTGTTAGTGTTAATGGAAAAGGAAGAAGAGAAAGGTCAATATACTCAATAGATCTGGGCCTACTCTCTTCTCTGGAGGAAGCTGGCACTTACTCCAGCTGTGACTTCCAAGTAGCTGGAATATTAACATAAAATTTATACTATAATTTTAAAAATCATTCTTTGGCATTGATATCTGGAAATTCAGTGAATTTTTAAATAATTTAGGAAGAGTTAGGTGTACAATAGCAGACACATAATACTATTTACATTTTCTTATTTAAAATTTTATCTCTAAGGATAACTACTTATTTTCCTTTCTATATGCTTTTGATATGGTTTGGGATTTTATATGTTGAGATTTATAATTTTACTAAATTGAAGGACCATCCATTTCTAATTATTTTTTCTTACTGGAATATATTAACATATTAGAAAATATTAATTTGGCATACTTATTTCATATCTTGTTTTCCTTTAATATTTCAGGGCACTCCAAGTCTGCAAAGTGAGAACTGGAGTTATGCTCATATAATTATCCTTGGAGGGTATTCTTCCAATCTCTCTGACATGATTGGTACCATCATGATTTAGTTTCTCCTGAGCTATTGGGAAGAGCATTTCTGAGTTTCTTTCCACCTGGGTTCTCCAGGGGTATCCCACAACATAGCCACATCCTTCCAACTGAGCACATAAGCAAGAAAGAAATGGAGCCAACAACATGAAGTTCATGTTGTTCAAAAATAACATCCCATATCTTTGATCATGCTGTAGTCATTGGAGGTGAGTCATGAGGTACTGCCCATACTTGGGATGGATTTAAGAAAGGGAATGAACACTGCCTGATGGGATACTGGGAGAACTGTAGATTCTGCCCACCACATAGGCCTCTCAAGATATCAGAACATTAGCCTGTAAAACAAAACAAGACTCTAGAAATGTCCCTCTGCTTTACAAAATAATCCCCAACCCATATCCCCATCATGTACAGGGCAAGAAATTCCTGGGTAGGAAATGGCACACAAACTCCTTCTGTAATTGTTCCACTGTAGATCTCAATATGATGCTTTTTCCTTGCAGTTAAAAATACCACCCTGGTGACTCCTAAACCATCAGGGTCACTCCATTGACATCAGGCCAAGATGCAGCCATTCCATTCCCATACTAAACACATGTCCCCAGAGACTCTCATTTCTGTTTAAATAAAAAGACTTCATACCATTATTCAGAATTTATTTTCTTTGAATTTAATATTCATAAATCTCAAAGTCTTTAATAAAATGTGTTTTGGACTGCTGTTAGTTTAGTAGCTGTTAGTAACTCTCCCTAGTGAGGAACTCTGGTTTGTCAACTGCTGTCTAAAAGAAAGTGTAAATGTGGTTACTGAATTCAAATTGATATGAATAAAAGGGTTCCATTTATGAGTGTGTAGATGAATGTTGGAGAGTAAGATTTTAGAGAACAAAAGACTTACTGGCATGTGTGTACAGATGTATTAAAGACAGAGAGGCTATGATTTGACACATTTTAGAATGCTGGCTCTATATTGAGGAGAAGGCATCACATTTTCTGTTACTGCCAAAGCTTAGTATATAGAATGTCATTGGAAAGCAAAGATAGGTTCATACAGAATTTTATTTCTCTAGCTTCTAGAATACCATAAAATGGGTTGATTTTTCAATAGGAATTTATTGGCTTAGAAGTCTAGAAGACTTGTTTCCTCTTGGGTCAGTTTTCATGCCTGCTGGAAATCTTTGCTTTCCTTGCCTTTTCCACCAAATGACAATGAATATGGCAACATATTCTCGTTTCTCTTCTAGGTTCCATTTAACTCCAGTACTGGCTGCTCCTTATGGATTTTATCTACAGCTGACCTTCACTCTGCTTATAAAATAATATTTTAATATGGATTGAAGATTCAATCATCAATCAGTCAATATGATTGATTCAGTAAGGCCATGCCTTTACTGAAGTTGCATATTGAAGAGATTTTATTTACAGTAGATCCACCAGAATGTGGACAAAGAACCAAGAATATATCCAAACTGGGGTATACAATTCAAACCAACACATAGAGTAAAAAGAGAGATGTGCTTTTTGATTTTCACAATTCCCTCTCACATGATGCTTATCTTTGAGGGCACAGAAAGACCATCAGTTTTTTAAACTATTTTCCTACCCCATTGAGGAATTTTGATACACAATTTTATCCCTGTGTTATTCATGTAATTTATCAAAGTACATTCAGTATACAATATATTATTCTTGCACCTATTATTAGATGACATATAATACATCCCTCTAAGTGACACTAAGAATAAAAGCAAACAAACCATATATTTGTACACACAGCAATTCTTAGACATTTGTATAGCAGATCTAGTGGAAAGGAGGAAGTAAAATGCTGGAAGAAAGGATGACATCTTTTTCACATTTTCTTGTGAGATAATGGATAACTTGTTCATCATTCTCAAAGCAGATATGGGATACATGTCTGCACTCATTTTGCTAGATTTGAGTATGGAAACATGATATTCAGGTCATACTTTGTACAGTTCTTCCAATTGTATAAACAAATTATAAGGGGTTGTCAGCTGTTTAGGTTGCAACATATATTAAGTTAAAATAATTTATTTGAATGGAATGATCCTTAAAGTAGGTGATCACAATGAAGATATCTATATTTGATGGGGATTTACCATGTGCATATATTATTTGTAAACCCTAAAGTGATTCCACTTAAACTAAATCTGATACAAATTAACAAATGAAGGACTTGAGTGTTAAATAACATGTCCTAGTCACAGGCATGCTACTACAGCCCCACTGATGTGCCAAAGGAACCATGAGAAGATGAGACATGAAGAGAATATAAAAGCCTGAAAGCTATGAAAAATTCTGTGACCAAAGGGGCATAATTTAACTTCCAGATATTTGGTTTTCTGTGCTTTCTTATCCACAAACTTAAAAGGTAGGCACAGTCTTTGTTGCTCAGATGTGGCCCTCTCTCTCTGGCTAAGCCAACTTGAAAGGTGAAATCACTGCCCTCCCCACTACGTGGGATCAGACACCCAGGGGAGTGAATCTCCCTGGCAACGTGGAATATGACTCCCGGGGAGGAATGTAGACCCGGCATCGTGGGACGGAGAACATCTTCTTGACCAAAAGGGGGATGTGAAAGGAAATGAAATAAGCTTCAGTGGCAGAGAGATTCCAAAACGAGCCGAGAGGTCACTCTGGTGGGCACTCTTACGCACACTTTAGACAACCCTTTTTAGGTTCTAAAGAATTGGGGTAGCTGGTGGTGGATACCTGAAACTATCAAACTACAACCCAGAACCCATGAATCTCGAAGACAGTTGTATAAAAATGTAGCTTATGAGGGGTGACAATGGGATTGGGAAAGCCATAAGGACCAAACTCCACTTTGTCTAGTTTATGGATGGATGTGTAGAAAAGTAGGGGAAGGAAACAAACAGACAAAGGTACCCAGTGTTCTTTTTTACTTCAATTGCTCTTTTTCACTCTAATTATTATTCTCGTTATTTTTGTGTGTGTGCTAATGAAGGTGTCAGGGATTGATTTAGGTGATGAATGTACAACTATGTAATGGTACTGTGAACAATCGAAAGTACAATTTGTTTTGTATGAAAAAAAAAAAAAAAGGTAGGCACAGTTATTGAGGCAAGTGTTGTGACATATATGAATTTTTGCATTATGTCCCAAATCTTCCCTTTCCTATGGACCCTAGAGAACATAACTTCCCCTATGAGTAAAACAATAAATCTTAGCTTGAGGAAAACAGCAGTGTTGTCAGAAGCTATGCCCAGTAAGATAAACAGCACCACCACCAAAAGTTATGCCAAGGAGGAAAATATGAAATGTTGTAGATGCGTAACAATTTGAATATATACACAGCCAACCACACTGCACTACTACCTCAAACACATCTCCCTTTGTCTAAATCTTATAAAACATTACCCTCTCCACTGGTCAGTGCAGGCCATCAAAGCAAAGAATTACTGTCTCTCTTTCTGCTGCCAGTATGAAGAACCATGCAAGCCCCAAGAAATGTTCTATCTTTCTTGCAAATGACTTGTCTGAGTCATTCTTGGTCTGTCATACCCCTCACAGTTTGATGGAGGCTGTCCTTTTTCACAGTTCCTCACCCTACTTGGAAAGAGGGTGTTCCTCTGAGGATTGACCCCAGGGCCTGTTTGATGTCCCTGTTCCTCAGGCTGTAGATGAAGGGGTTCAGTGTGGGGGCAACCAGCATATACATCACTGAGGCCACAATAGTGTTCCTGGGTGAATGTGAGTAGGCTGAACTCAGGTACACTCCCATGCCTGTTCCATAAAACAAGCAAACAACTGACAGGTGAGAGCCACAGGTGGCAAAGGCTTTATACTTCCCACCTGAAGATGGGACTGTCAGAATGGAGGAAACTATTTGGGTATAAGAGAAAATGATCAGTGAGACTGGAATTCCAGCAAAGATGGCAACAGTAAAATGTAATAATATGTTACTGAAGGAGGCATCAGAACAAGCAAGTTTGAGGAGCTGAGGAAGGTCACAGAAGAAATGAGGAATCTCCACATCTGAGCAGAATATTAGCTGTGATACCATTAAGAACTGTAGCTGGGAGTCCAAAATGCTGATGATAAAAGAAAGCAGAACCAGTAGGCCACATAGCCAGGGTTTCATGATAACTTGATAGTGGAGAGGATGACAGATTGCCACAAACCTGTCATAGGCCATCACAGTCAGAATCAGACTTTCCAAACATGCAAAAAGACTGAAAAAGGACAACTGAATCAGGCAGCCTGTATAGGAGATTACTCCTCCATGAATGTGGATATCCATAAGCATCTTTGGGACTGTGGTAGAGGTGAAACCAATGTCAGCCAAGGACAGGTTGAAAAGAAAGAAGTACATGGGGTTATGGAGGTGGCAGTCAGAGCTCACAGTCAACATGATGAGTAAGTTCCCCAGAATGGAGACTAGGTACATGGACAAAAACACCCCAAATAGGAGGGCTTGTAGTTCTGGGTCAGCTGTGAACCCTAAGAGGATGAATTCTGAGACACTGGTTAGATTCTGTGGTTCCATGAAGCAGAGACATATTTGGAAAAGGAAATAGGATTAGGTTATTAGGAAGTAGTATACAGACAACAAAGTGTTTTCATTTCAGATTGAAGAAATTAAAGTATAAAGTATTCATACTCAAGAGGCACACATCTTGATACCTTCAGTAATACTCTCCATTTGTTACAAACCCATATTTCTTATGACTCCTTTTCATTTCTTTATTTGATTTTCACCTGTTTCTCTAGATACCCACTATGGAGAATCTAGAAGCAAGGACATCAGGCTGAAAAAAATACATGAACATGATTAAATGTTTGTTTCATCAGTTGAAACATAAGGGATAAAATTTATTCTAAGAAAAAAATGGTCTAATTAAAGGACATAAGAACACCATCAGATATATTTTACACTACTGAAATGAGTTCTCCTGATTTTGGACAATTTATGGATACCTTATATAAGCTTTAACAAGGAGTCTGATTCCAATTTTTGTATGTTTGACTCCTAAAAACATTTTAGTCTCACCTTCAATGTTGCTTTCTGTTCCACATACAGGGAAGGTGATGAGATACCCTACTGCTATCCTTTTTCACATAAGCCAGAACCTGCATTAGAAGACTGCTAAAGGAAATTAAGTAAAACCAGGCAAGAAAAAGCCATTGCATGAGGACTCTGAACCTGGTCTTACCCACTAACCATAATAGAAATACAAATTATCTTGCCCCCACAAGTCATTTTCAGATGAGTTTTAGAGACCTAACCTGGTCTACTCAAATAGCCATCTTATATTGATAATACACGTTCCATATACTCTTCATCTCTGTGTGTGTGTGTGTTTGTGTGTATGTTTATACACATCAGTCTTGATATCTGAAACAAATATTGTGTGGTGTTCCACCCTGTGGCTTCAAAATCATCAGAAACCCCTAGAATCAAAAAATTTGATTCTATACTAAACGCAAGTGTATTTAATCAGTTGACATTTACATATACATAATAATTGAACCTGCATTAGAGGATTGCTTAAGAAAATTAAGTAAAATAAAATGTTGAGAGTGCTCAGTGCAGTAGTTCTGTAATCTCATTGATCTTTATAAATACCCATGGTTCTGCTAAAATATACAGACACCAAGTTACAGTCTAGGAGCAATGATATCAGAAATTGTACATAGGTGGCCAGTGGTGATTCTAAGTACCTCTAGAATTATGAACCATTTCCCTAGAAAAATGTCAGGAACATAGAAATGCTTCATTCATTTTATCTATTATTATTATCATTAGTAGCCAAGCACTGTATTAAAAATTCAAATGTTTAAAAATATTTGCTTCAAATGCTATAGAGATTTAAAGTGTTGCCAATAACATTTGTCTTTCCTCCTATCCCTGCATTATCCCTTTTACTTAAATCTATCCCTCTAAGACACCACTGTCATGAATATTCTTGGTACATTTATCTGATAGATTTATAATGTTAACATTGACATAAGTATTCATAAATAGTTTTCTTGTAAGTTTTCACAGTAGCCTTCTCCTATATGCAATACCCCCAAACATTCTCCTTTACTACAGTTGTGTGTTTTATGTCTCTCTAAAAGGTACACACCTCTAGTAAATGTCTAGTTTAACTCATGCATGGTATCACTTGGGGGATGAACACCACTTTGTCAATTTGTTATTCCAACAATCGTTTCAAAATTCTTCTTCTCCACTCCATTAACACAACTAATAATTTCTATAACATAAATGTATAAGGATATTTCTATGGGTAGTAATAATCTAAGAATTAAATTTTAACATTAATTGCCTGTTTCTTTCATAATAGAAAAAGCAAACAAAATTAACCACTTGTTCTTACTGTTAACCTGTAGAATCATAAATATACCTGATGTCATTCTTGTAATTTTTATTTTTTATTGCTCTACATGAAATTTCCACCTTGTGTAGGAAATGCTTTATCTTAAGTCTCCAAACTGTGCTGTAAAATGAGGTAGTACTCATGGAAAACACAATGGAGTACTGTATATTGTATGAAAAGTCCTTTAAAAGAGTAGCTCATTTGGGTAATTCACAGAACTTACTCCCAGTAAACAGGAGAAATAGGTAGTTTTGCTACATTTGCTCTTTGAGACCAAATCAGATTTGAAGAAAAAAATAATGCTAGATCCTCTCTGGTGAAAGGGGCATATTGCTAGTATAGGAGTAAGAGATCCAATACATGAGCCCAATATCTTCCATCCGCTGGAATTTTTGTCACTTCATTAATACCCATATTTTTAGTATGAGATTTTATCACTATTTGGGAGGCAGATTTATTAATTAAAATACTTTCACAAGAGATATATACTTACTTTTTTTCAAGCCTATGTGAGAGTGTTTGAAGCTTAGCTTATCTCTAGAAATTGGAGGATGGAGACTCTGGAAATCCTAAAATGTGTTTCAGACCACAAAATAAGAGTATATTCCCTTATCATGCTCCTTTTTGTTTTGTCAGCTACTTTTTTTTTTTGAAAAACTGTCAAAATTTTTAAATATTTTAACATTGGAGAGCCTACTAAATGAAGATTAATAAGTTCCATGCAAAATTCATAGCAAAGAATATCAAAGCCCTATTTTTTTTTTTTTTTTTTTTTTTTTTTTTGTCTCTAGTCCTACTATATCTCCCTGGAAGGAGGGAAAGCACAGGCAAAGAAATCATCTATTGCATAAGAGACATAGTAAATGCTTTGTCAGGTGAACTAAAGAATTACAATCAGCATTTAACAGAGTTTCTTTTTAAATTTGTTTGCCTTTTACACCATACACTGAGTTGGCAATCTAAAGAAGACTAATCAGCATTTTTGTTTGATTAAGCTTTTTTGTCCAGTGAATTAAAGAAGTGTAATCAATAGTTTAAAAATATTGTTTTATAATTTGGTTGCCTATTACATCATGCACTGCATAGGCTTTGGGGAATACAATGAAGGGGACTTACTAATTTCCCTCCAAAAAGTCCAACTGGAGATTAAACAGAAATGAAACTACAGGTAGGACCTACCATGGGAGAATACTGTCTAGGTGTCTGTGCCTGGGGTCTCACTACCCAGATCAAACCTGGCTTCACTCCTTTCTCTAATAGAACTTGTTAAAAATTAAAATGGCATGCTCATTTTTCACCTGCAAAATAGCAATAGTATTTGCACATTTATTTGTGAGATTATTATGCAGATAAAATGCTAGAAGTTATTTAGAAAACTGAGGTCAGAGCCTTGAACTAGGAATCCCTGAAAAACACTTCCTGTAATTTTGGTTTCTGTCATCCTCATTGTCATCATTATCATAATCCTCATCTTCATGATAATTTTGGAGTGCTTAAGGAACAGTTTAGAGTGACCCATTTCTGTTCTGGTAGAGGGCATTTCTATGTATACTGGAAACTGATGATGGAAAAGGGGACAAGGAACAATGATAATAAAATCTCTACTAGAATTAAGAATATAAAGTCTATAACCTCTGAACCGAAACTGCATTTAGGAGACCACCCGTTTAGCTATCTCTTCTTCTGTGTTCTAATGATAAGAGCATACCCTACTCCCACATGCACTACCACTTCCAATATCTCCTATGGAACTCACAGGGCTGAGCTGTGTTTCTCCTGGGACATGACCAAAGACTGTAGATAAACTGCCACTTCCTGGCCAGTTAAGTGATGAATGTTGAGACTCCACATTCTGCTCTGGAAGGAAAACACGGTCAGCCATGGGACTCCTCATGAAGAAAAAGAGCCTGTTTGACTGGGACTCACAGTCTGATGGTCTGAGATTGAGTCCAGCTGGATGTTTTATGTTGACTGATCTTGATGGCTCATTTCTCACAGGTCATAATTAGAATGATTGGTCCAAGTAATCCCAATCTCTGAGGACATGTTAATGTCCATATTATGAAATTTACAGAAGGAGGAAAGAAGAGAATTTTCTTCAAAGGGTTATAGACCTTCATCAATTATATGGAAGCTCTGCTGTCTCCTGAATTATATCTTCCAACTCCTGGTAATTTTAACATGAAATGATGATTAAATTTTTCCAATATAAAAAAATCAATGTATCAAATTTTAAATTAATGTTATCATAAAATTAGCTAATTTATAAATACTCTATACCCACCAAGGAACTCTTCCACTTCTCTACTCTTTTCAGACTCTTGTAACCTCTATTCCATTATCTGTCCATATAAATTATGCTATTTACAGTTATTTCATAAATTGAAACCATACAGTATTTATCCTTATGTGCCTTACTTAATTCACAGAGCATAATGTGATTTCCATTACCTTTTATTAAAGCAGCTATAGTATTTCATAAAAGTCATGTGAAAAGAATAGTCACTTACACATACACACACTTTTCCCTTTAAATAAAATTTTGTATAATTGTGGTATGTTTGTTAAATTGAAACAATACTATAATTACCATACTATTAAAACTAAATCTATTATTTACCTTTGGGTGTACTCTTTTTGGATATTTTACACTTTCTTTTAAAAAAAGTTAATATGATAATATATATACAACCTAAAGTACCCCTTTTAACCACTTACAAATATACACTGTAGTGGTGTTAATCACATTCACAACAGTGTGTTAACATCACCACCATTGATTATCAAAATTTTTCCCTCTTTCCAAACAGAAAGTTTCTAACCAAATCAGCATTAACACACATTTCCCACTACTGTCTCTGACTCTGGAACTTGTATTCTGATTCCATAAATGCACTGGATATATCCTCACAGTAAAAATCAGGCCAAAACTAGCTGGATTCTAAACATGACTTTGCATAGTCTAATTATTTCACATAAATGAGCACATGCAATATTTGTCAATGACTTATTGTGCAAAACAGATTGTATTCAAGGTTCATCCATGGTGAAGCACAAATCAGAACTTCATTACATTTTTGGTTCAATGATATTTCGTTGTATGTAGAAATAACATTTTGTTTTTCCACTCATTTGCTGATAGATACTTAGTTTCTGTGATGGTTAAGATCAAGTGTCAGCTTGGGCAGGTTATGGCATCATTTTGCTTGGTAATGCAAGCACTGGCCTGATCACTTCATGGTTTAAATCATCAGTGTTTGATTATGTCTATGATTGATTACATATACTGTTAACTGAGGAGATTGTCTTCAACAATGAGAGATATCTTATTCAATCAGTTGAAGGTTTTAAAAGAGAAATGATGATTTCAACAATCAAAAGAGAGAATTATCATCTCTACTTCAGCCAGACAACTTGTCCCAAGGAATTCATTGAAAACCTTCATTTGTGTTTCCAGCTTGCTGTCTGACTTAGGGAATTTTGGCTTTCCCATTCCCACAGTATCTTAAGACACCATACACAAAAATCACCATGATATGAATCAATACCCTAAATATAAGAACCAAAAGTACAAAACTCCTTGAATAAAAGGAAAACATCTTCAGTATCTTGTGTTAAGCCATGGTTTGTTAGACTTTCCACCAAAAGCATAACAAACAAAAGAAAAAATGGTTAAATGGTTTCCATTAATGTTAACACTTGCATGCATCAGAGATTTATAAAGCCAATACTTGCTTGACCAAACAACTGGATGTAATAATGGGAGGGAAATATTTGGAAAAGTGTCAAATAAAGTTTAATATACAGAATATATAACCATCTCTTACAACATGGCAACAAAGGTAAAAAATCTGATTAAAAAATAGACAAAATACTTTAAGAAACATTTCTCCAAAGAACATATACAAATGTTCAGTAAGCACATAAATATATTCTGAACTTCATTGGCCATTAGGGAAATGTAAATCAAATCACAATGTGGAATGATGCCATTCCATACCCAGTAGAATAGATACCATTTAAAAATACAGAAAATAACAGATTTTGAAGAGGATGCGGAGAAATAGGAACATTATATTCTTCTGCAGGGAATGTAAAATGGTGGAGCTATTGTGAAAAACAGTTTGACCATTCCTCAGACAGTATATACATACCATATGATTCTGTAATCCCACCTCCAAGAATGAATCCCAAATTATTGAATGCACAAACTCTAACAGGTCTGTGTATTCTGATACTCATATTGGCATTATTCCCATTTCCAAACAATGTAAGGAACCTGTATTAGTCAGGGCTCTCAAGAAAAATAACCAAAAAGATACACAATATTATATATATAATATTGATATAATAATAACGATTTTTATAAGAATTCTCTCACACAACTGTGGGGATGGCAAGTCCAAATTCCACAGGACAGGTGACAAGCTGGGACTCTAGTGATGATGATTTTCAATGAATTTCCCAGGAGTAGCTGGGTGGCTGAAGTAGAGATGGAAATTCTCTCTTCTGACTGCTGAAATCATCATTTCTCCTTTCCAAGCCTTCAACTGATTGGATAAAACATCTCTCATGGTTGAAGGCAACCTCATCAGTTGATTACAGATGCAATTAGCTAGAGATGCAATCAAGTTAATGAGGATTTAAGTCCATGAAAAATCCTCACAGTAAAAATCAGGCCAATACTTGCTTGACCAAACAACTGGATGCAATAACCTAGCCTAGCTCTCAAATGAACTTACTATCACAGAACCCAAACATGTATCATCAAATGAGTGGATAAAAAAGTGTTGTCTCTATGTACAATGGAATATCATTAAAGTGAGCAACAAAGTTCTGATATGTGCTCCACTATGGATGAACTTTGAACACAAATTTTTTTGCACAATATACCATTGGCAAATATTGTATGTGCTCACCCATATGAAATAAATAGAATATGCAAAGTCATATTTAGTACCCAGAATACAGGTTCCAGAGCCAGAGATAGGGGTGGGAAATGTGGGTTAATGCTTATTTGGCTAGAAAGTTTGTCTTTGAAATGAAGGAAAAAAAATGGTAGCCAATGGTGCTGAGGTTAGCACAACGTTGTGAATATAATTAACACCATTCAGTTGTATATTTGAAAGTGTTTTAAAAGGGATATTTGAGGTCATCTAAATATTATAATTTTTAAAGGCATACAATGTCCAACAAAAAGAGTGAAACTGAGAGTAAACTATAGAATATAATTAATAGTATATGAATTACAGTATTGTTTCTTCAATTTAATAAGTTAATGAGGCAAAATGTTATTTAAAGGGAATACAGTGTGTGCATGTGGTGGGATATAAGGGAAGACTGTTCTTTTCACATAACTTTTCAGAAATACTATAACTGTGCTAGTGAAATATAAATTAAAAAACACAGTATGCTCTGTGAAATAAGCAAGGCACATAAGAATAAATACTGTATGTTTTCACTTTATGAAATACCTATAAATAGTAAGTTCAAATAGACAATAGGTTAGAGGTTACCAGAGGCTTAGAAGAGTGGAGAAGTGAGACAGTTACTTGCTGGGTATTAACTAATATTAATACTAGTTGATATTAAAATAAAATTAATTTAAATATTAATATATTGATTCTTTACATTGGGAAAATTGGCCTGTATTTCATGTTAAAATTCCCCTAAAATGGAACGTACAATAGAGGGAGACAACAGAGATTCTGTGTAATTGATAATGGGCCCAAACCCTATGAAGAAAATTCACTTTTTTCCTCCTCCTATTGCATTCATAATGAGGACATTAACAAGTCCACAGATTTTGGGAAGACATGGACCAATTTGTCTAATTATGATCTGTGAGAAATGAGCTGTCAATATCAAACAATAAAAAATATATAGATGTGTCCTACAGTTCTTTAGATTGTGTGCCCCAGTCAAGAAGGCTTTCATCAGAATCATGACCTTCATAAGGTGTCCCATGCCTGATCCTGTCTTCCTTCCAGGCTGGAGTACTGTCTTAATCTTCATCTCTCAACTGTCCAAGAAATCTCATTGGATTCACAGTCACTGGTCATATCCAGGAGAAACCCAGCTCAGCCCAGTGAGTTCCATAGTAGCTATTGGATATATTGGGGCATACAGGAGTATATTATTTTCTTATCATTAGAAAACACAGAAGAGATATCCAATGCCTGGTCTCTGAAATACAAAATTTCAGTTCAGAGACTTATGGGCTTTATATTCTTGATTCTAATATGGATTTCATTTCTGTCTTCCCTAGTTTTTGTCTCTACCACCAGATCCAGTATCCTTTGAAATATCTCTCACCAAAATGGATATAGGTTACTCTAAACTCTCCAATAACCATGCCAAAATTAACCCAAGGTTGAGGATTCTGATAATGATGACAAGGGCAATGACAGAAACTAAAATATCACAAAGCTTATTAAGGGCTTCCTAGTATGTGTTTCTGAGCTTGGTTGTCTAAATTTCTTCTTTCATTTCATTTGCATAATCATCCCCTAAATAAATAAGCAAATACAGTTACTATGTTACAGAGGAGGAAAAGAGTATGTCATTTTAATTTAATTTTAACAAGTGCCAGTGTAAAAAGGGTGGAGCCAGGTTTTAATCTGGGTAGTGAAACCACAGACATAGACACCTGGACATTATTCTCCTCTGGTAATCCAACCTACCATTTCATTTCTGTTTTCTCTCCCAGTAAGAGTAATTGGAGGGAAATTAATTGGTCACATTCATCTGAATCCCCAGAGTCTAGAAAGTGCATAGTGTAACAGGAAACCATTATCTCTGTTAAATACTGATTACATTTCTTTAGTACACAAACACAAAGTGCATGCATTATGGATCCCATAGAATGTGTGGCTTCCTACCTATGCTTTCACTCCCCCAGGGAGATGCAGTAGGACAGGAGACAAGGAAAATTAATGCCTTAATCTTCTTTGTTATGAATTTGTATGGAACTGATTATTCTTAATAATCTCTCCAACATTTTCTTATTAAAAATTTGACAGATTTTCATAAAATTTAACCAATAAGACTAAATTGAGAAGGGCAAGGGGAAAGGACAGCTTATTTTGTGGTCTGAGACAAATCTTAGGATTTCCATTCATTCCATGCTCCAATTTCTGGAGATAAGTTAGGCTTCAACTTCTCTGATATACACACACACAGGTAAATATCCCTTCTTAACAAATCTGCTCTTAAATTTTCATGAAATCTAATATTATAAAACATGGTTGGATGTTTATGAAGTGGCAAAATTTCCAGGAGATGAAAGATATGGAACCCATATATGGTTCTCTGACTCTTGTTCTTGGGATGTGTTCCCTCCACCTGAAAGGACTGTGTGGGTTTTTTTTTTTTCCCTTCAAACCTGCTTTGGTCACAGTGAGCAAGCACAAGCAAAACCATCAATTTCTGCTCTTGACAGGCAGTGAATTCATCTATGAAGTAGCCAAATGAGCTACACTTTCAAAGGGTTTTTAAAAAATAAATGCAGAGCAACATTGGGTTTTCCATGATTTGTACTTAATTTTTCAACACAGTTTGGAGTATGATAATATAAATATTTCCTACACAAGATGGAAATTTTATGTGGAGTGACCATAAACTATTACAAGAATGATATCAGGTGTATTTCTGATTCTAGAGCTTAATAATAAGAGTAAGTTGTTAAAACATTTGATTTTTTATTATGAAAGAAATGACAAATTGTAAAATTGAACATGCATAGATTATTACTAATCATAAAAGTACCTTCATGCATCTATGTTATAGAAATTCCCAGTTGTGTGAATAGAGAGGGGAAGAAGAATTTTGAAGGGATAGTTGAAATAAGAAATTGACAAGTTAAGAGGTGTTCATTCCCCAGGCAACACGAGCCATCAGTTAAATTAGATTTTAATGAGAAGTATGTACTTCACAGAGAGACATGAAACACACAGTTGTAGTAAATGAGAAGGCATTTGGTGGTGTTGTGTATACTAAAAGAATACTTGTTAGAATTTACAAGAAAAAGTCTTTATAAATATTTAAATCAATACTAACATATAAACATTATCAGATAAATGTATCAAGAACATTCATGACACTGTTCATCTTAGAGGGACAGAGGCAAGTAAAAGGGGAAATGCAAGAATACGAATAAAGTCCAATGTTATGGCAACAGTTTAAATCTCTATAACATTCGGGTCAAATATTTTAAACATTTGAATTTTTAATATGGTTCTTGCACATTAATGATAATATTAATAGGCAAGGTTAATGGAGCATTTACTAAGTTCCAGGCAGGTTTTTAGGGAAATGGCTCTTAACTCTAGTGGTGCATAGAATCACCAGTGGCCTCCAATGTAAAGGTTCTGATTTTCTTGGCCCTAGACTGTAGGATGGGCTTCTGTTTATTTTGACACAACTATGGGCATTTATAAAAATCAACCAAAATACAGAACCACTGTACTGAATACTCTATGTTATTTTAGTTAATTTCTTTCAGTAACCCTCTAATATAGGTTCAATTATTTTATACATAAATTTCAACTGATTTAAGACTCTTGCTTTTAGTACAGAATCAAGCTTTGTGGTTCTAGGTGTTTCTGAAGATTTCGAAGCCTCAGCATGGCCTGCCACAGTATTTTGTTCATATATAAAGACTGATGTGGTGTGCACAGATGCACACACTCACTTAATGCAAGAGTGTAAGGGAGAGTTATTACCTACATAATGTGGCTTAGTAGAGCAGGGTAGGCCTCCAAAATTTGTTTGAAATTGAATTGAGGGAGCAAGATTAGTGGGTGGATTAGTGTTTCTACTGTTGTGAGAGAGACTGCATTGAGAGTCCTCGTGCTGAGACTTTTTCTTTACTGGTTTAAGTCTCTGGGTAATGTCAATGGGGAGAGCAGAAGAGTATCTTACCACCTTCCCCATATTTGGGACTGAAAGCAACAGTGACAGACCAAAATGCTGTTAGGGGCCAAGCATCCAAAAATGGAATCTCATATAAAGTATTACAAATCTCATATAAAGTATTCATACACTGTCAAAAATCAGGAGGTTCTAATTCAATGCATTCCAATAAAATAAAGTACATTTAACTGTGTTCTTATGTCCTTTAATTACACCATTCTTGTTCTTAAAAGAAATTTTAAAAAAGTATATTTCTTATCCCTCATATTTCTTCAATGGAGGAAACATATATTTGACTGATGCATGGATTTTTTTTCAACTCTAACTTCTTGCTCCCACTGTATATAGTGGTGTATAGAGAAATAGGTGAAAAGCAAGCAAACAAAAGAAGAGGGCTTCGTCAGTCATGCCCCAGTAGGTGCAAGATGCACCTAAATGAACATCATGGTAGACAACAGATTTAGGTTTGACTGTTGGGAATACTGTTTCCTCATTTTTAGTACAATTGCCACCGTTGAGATAGACATGTGGAAAGGCATTCATCTGTAATGTCTCACATCTGAAGCTTATGGAGTTTATGTTCTTGGTTACACTGAGGATTTCAGAAGTCTCATTCAGAATTTTGCTTTCCTCCATCACTGGTCCTAGCTTCCATAGGCACTGCAACACTACAGAAAGAAATGGTGTCTCTGAGGGATGACATTAACCCTGATGTCATGAACCATATTGAGGACTTCCTAGTGCCAGGCTCTGAGCTAAGTGATCTATGAAACTTGTTTCATTTCATTGCATAAGCTACACTTTAACACTACTTTATAGATGATGAAAAAACATAGACTTTAATCAAATTTTTATGGGGTCATGGATAGTAGTGGATAAAGCCAGGTATAAATCTGGGTAGTGAGACTCCAGAGACAAGGCACCTTGACAACACTCTTGTCACTCCAGGTAGAGTGCTGGGAGGGAAAAAACTTCATCTCATTCATTTCTGCTTCCCTGGATTATATAAAGTGCTTGACATGGTACAGCCAATCTGTCAAAAAATTTCTGTAAACTTAGGGTTCATGGTTTGAGAAGTATAGTTCCATGGAATTTTAAAAGAAACTTATTTTATTACCATATATCCAAACAGTAGAATATCAGTGAAAGAAGCCTGGACTTTATTTAATACTATGATCATGAAAATGTTGTATCATAAATTGTAAAAAATATTCCATACTAATGCAAGATGTTGGTGGGCTGATTTATGAGAATCCTGTATTTTTATGCATGAACATTTATAAATCCACAAATTTTCTAATTAAAAATCCATTAATATTGATTACTTTTCTTTCCCTCAGAAGAACAAAGCAGAAACAGTATGATTTCCACATTCTGGGTGCTTTCCTGTGTTTTTTCATCCATTCCAGGGATGGATGAATAAATGCAAGATTAAATAAATAAGTCGTAACATGTCTATGGCATGAATATTCTGGGTGCTATTATTTTCCCTTGCTGAACTACTTCATCATATACAAGGCACTGTTTTAATCACTTTAGAAATTTCAAACAGTCTCAGGATTAACCTTTCTTTAAAGATCTTCACAGTCTCATTAGGAGAGTTATGGCTTGTAAACAGGTTAGGATTGTAAGGAAATTTAGGAAAATCTTACTGAAGGAAGTGGCATTTTACCTAGGCCCTTTAAGAAAAAAGGTAGGATTTGGCAATAATTTGGATGCAGGCAATTAGAACCCCCTAATTTCAATTACCATGTCAAATATTTTGGCAGTGCATTTAAGAGATGGCAAAACTAGTCATCTAGAAATGCCTCTTGGACATAAAATCTTTCTAGTTATCATGGTTTTCTTTCCTCATATCATATTGTTGCTCTTTGGGCACATCTTATTGGTCATGGGGGAACATTCTGGAATCCAAGGTAAGTCATAATCCCTCCCAGATTTAGTCTGATAACACCTGTGAAAATTTCTGGATTTGTCATCTATGACTATGCTTTTGGACCAAATATACATTTATTTTAAATATATATTCCTCAAAACTTTCCCAATTCATGCATACCATCCATACTACCAGTATATTTTTCATATCTATTTATGCAAGTTAGATGTGATAATGCATATAACTGACCACTAAATTGAATCCATATTAGAATCATCTGTTTTTGTTAGTAATACTGATGTACAAGCCCGCTAGCAGAGATTGTGAATTATTCTGACTGATGTGGATGGAGCATGAGGGTTTCTTAAGGCAGCACATGTGGTTCTAATGTACAGCCATGGATGAAAAATACTGTCACAAAAAAATTCAAAAATCATTAATGTTGTCCCAGGGAGGAGGACAGTTTTGTAGGGGTGGGGGACAGGATACATTTCTCCTACAGAAAATAGTGGAAAGGCAGAAGCTATCTGAATCAGTTGTTCTGGGTTTCAGAGACCAGAGGCCAAAATGCATCACCCAGGAAAGAGTGGGACAAGGAGACAGAGAAACTGCAGCTGAAAATGTGAGTGAATTTCTCCTAAGTCAGTGACCAGTGCCTACCCCTCACCCTTAAGGTGGTTGTCAATGGCTGGCTCCATGGATGAGAGGGTAGTGAAGACTTTCCCTCCTAGAAATAGTCTGTGATGCAGTCAAGTCCTAAGCATGGCTTCTGATTGGCAAATTTGGACTGCTACATTCTGGCTCTGCATTGTGGTTCTAACCTTCCTGAAAAGGGGACAGCAGTGTCCATTGATTCAAGACAGCCTGCAGGAGGTTGAAAAATACACATCCTCCACTGCAGGGAAAGTTTTGCATCTGCTCAGTAGACCAGGAATGTGCACCATTGGGGAGTCAAAGGGAAAACCAGGTATTTTTGCAGCTTTTTGGTCCATCTTCCCAGGGACCCTGGGAATTGTCTGCACCCCATTTGTTGAACCCTGTCCAAGTATTGACCAGACAAACATGAGAAAGTCTAAAGATTCAGAAATAGTTGAACCAAGAACTGAGTTGAAAGAACTGTAACACAAAGCAAAACAATAAAATTTAAGGCAAGAGAGAGAAAATGAACATCTGAGTAGGCTTACCAAGATAATTGGATGCCTAGACTTCAGCAAAAATTAACAAGCCATACTAAGAAGCAGGAAGATATGTCCCATTTAAAGAAATGAATTCAGACTTCAGGCAAGACTGGATTTGAAATAACTTATCCATGATGTTGAAACTAATCTCCTAAATCAATTCAAGGTGACGCTGAAAAATTCTAAAGAGATAAAGACATTAAGAAGGCACTGGGTGAGCATAAAGAAGAATTTGAAAACATGCAAAGAAAAATAACAGAATTTATGAGAACAAAAGTCACAGTAGATTAGATAAAAATATATTTGAGGCATATAACAGCAGATTGAAACAGGCAGAAGTAAGGATTAGTGAGTTAGAAGACAGAATATCCAAATGGAATAGACAAAAGAACAGAAAAGAAAAAAGTGGTAAAAATTAAACAAGTTCTTAGGGAATTCAGTGAAAGCACAAAGCACACAAACACATGTGTCTTCAGTGTCCCTGAAGGGGAAGAGAAGCGAGAAGGGGCAGAAGGAATATTTGAGGAAATAATCACTGACAATTTCTCAACTCTTATGAAAAACATAGATATCCATGTCCAGGAATTACAAAATACACCAAATAAAATAAATATGAATAGAACTACTCTGAGACACATACTAATCATAATGCCAAATGCCAAATATGTCCAGCAAATCCTGAAAGCAGCAAGAGAAAAGTGATTCATAAAATACAAAGGATACTCAAAAAGGCTAAGTGCTAATTTTTCATTAGAAATTATGAGGTGAGAAGGCAACAGTATGACATATTTAAGACACCAAAAGAGAAAAACTGCCACCAAAAATTATTTATCTAGCAAAATTGTCCTTCCAAAATAAGGGTGAGTATAAAATATTCACAGATAAATAGAAATAGAGAGTGTTCAGTAACAAGATGTCTTCCCTTGGAAAAATCATAAATGGAGATCTGCAGGCTGAAAGGAAAGGATGGGGGAGAGTAGATTGGAGAATGTAGAAATGAAGATGATCAGTAAGGGTAACTAAAGGGTAAAAGACAAAATTATAACATGACATATGAAAGCTAATTATAATACTGCTGAAATGTGTACTGCCTTTGCAATAATAACATTGAATATTAATGGATTAAACATCCCAATCAAATGACAACACAGACTGGTAGAATGGATAAAGAAATATGAGTCATCTATATGCTATCAAGAATAGACTCACCTTAGACCCAGGGATACAAAACAATGAAAATGACATTTTGGAAGAAAGTTTGCCAGGCAAGCAGTAAGCAAAAATGCTCTGGGATAGCTAAAATAAGATTATACAAAATATACTCTAAATAGAAAAATGTTATAAGATGCAAGGAAGGACATTATATATTAATAACAGGGAGAATCCACCAAGCATATGTAGCAATCATACTTATTTTTTAACCTCCCTATGGTGCCCCCAAATGCTTGAGGCAAACACTGGCAAAATTGAAGGGAGAAATAGACATCGCTAGAATAATAATTGAAGAACTGCTGTTTTGTAAGGTAATCTTCTGTAAATGTCTGTTCAGTCTAGTTCATTTATCATTTTATTCAAGTTCTTAGTTTCTTTAATGATCCTCTGTTTCAATGTTCTATCTGTTGTTGAGAGAAAACAAAGAACTTTAGTAAAACAATAAATGTACTAGAGTGAACAGTCTTTTACAGAACATTACTCCACAAAACAGCAGAATATACATTCTACTCAAGTGCCCATATATCATTCTCTAGGATAGACCACATTTTGGACCACTAAACAAGTCTCAACAAACATATTCATCAGAATATCACTTATCATATTGTAAACTTCCCCAAACCTAAGTGTATAGGGTTCTGATGGAAGAAATTATGATAAACTCAAAGGACTACAGACATCAAAAATCTTTTATCAATATGGAAAACTTTTTAATAAATTATTGAGCAAAATTAAGTTTAATTTTATATAATCTCAATGTAAAATAATATTTTTATGTTTATATAATACCTGATAGATATGAATATAAATATATATAATATGAAAATAAGGTTTTTATCTGTAATGGCTGATGTCATGAAATGGGGTAAATTTTATGAATGGGGTTTTTGAATTTAGCTAGCAGATGGGAGGAATGAAGTGGAGGTTAAGGTATCCTTTATAAATAAGCAGAGCAACCCATATTAGCCAAGTGAGGGGAATGTTTGAGAACTTGTTAGAAATAGAAATTCTCATGTGTCATCTCAGACTGACTGATTCAAAATCTCTTCCTATTGGGCCAGCAATCTGTGGACAGGCCTTCTTGGCAATGCTGATGTACATGGAGACTAAGAATAACTGTCCTGGGACAATCTATGTCAGTAGTCTAAAAATGGGGCACAGTATATTACCCCAACATCATTTAAGAATTTTCTTGCCCACCAGTTCTGGGGATAGGTCCTCATTTTATATAAAAAACAGAGACTATGACTTGTGAAGGGAATAGTCTACGGAGATTATATAAAGCCTTGTTGAGAAATTCATAGAGGCTTTTGAAGACAATTACCCTCATTAATAATGTTTACTTGGTAAAAATTTAGATTTTCTGTAGCATACTATCTAATTTAACCTGCATGATCAGTTTGTTTGAACAACATAATTAAATGGAACATAGAATAGCAAAAGAGACATTGTTATTTTGTATAAATTAATGTAATATCTCAAAAAACCCCAGAGTATTTGGGGCAGAAAATAAAAATTATTTTCAATGTCCATTTGAGGGACTGAGGGAATATGTAGATATATTAAACTTCCTCAACTGGGGAAATACAGATATTCCTGCAAACATTAGGGGGTCCCAATTTAATAAGTCAAGCCCTTAATCTTGGGGCTTGCCCTTATGAAACTTATTCCTGCAAAAGAGAGGCTAAACCTACTTATAATTATACCTAAGTGTCACACCCAGGGAACTTCTTTTATTAGTCAGATGTAGTCTCTTTCTGTATGAAAACTATGCAAATAAACTCACTACATGGGACATGATTCCCAGGGTTGTAAGATTCCCTGGAAACTTGACATGACTTGTGGGGATGAGCCTGGCCCTGGCATTGTGGGATTGAGACTGCCTTCTTGACCAAAGGGAGGAAAAGTAATTAAACAAAGTAAAGTTTTAGTGGCTAGGAGGTTTCAAATATAGTTGAGAGTTCATTCTGTAGGCAACTGTTATACATTATATAGGTATTCCTGTATACTTTCTAGTGTATTAAAATAGCCAGAAGGGAATACTTGAATCTGTTGAACTGTGATCCAGTAGACCTTATTCTTGATGATGATTGTATAACTATACAGGTTTTATCAAGTCACTATGTGACTGTGAAATCCTTGTGACTGACACTCACTTTACCCAGTATATGCACAGATGAGTAATAAAACAAAAAACAAAAAAGTATATAAATAATAAGAAGGGATAAAAGACATTTAATGTTTTGAGTGTTCTTTATTTTTTATTTTTTCTTTATTTTAGAGTAATGAAATGTTCAAGAATTGATTGTCACAATGAGTGCACAACTATATGATGATATTGTGAACAATTGAGCATATATTTTGGATTGATTCTATGGTGTATGGCTATTCCTCAATAAAATTGCATTAAAAAAGAATTGCCTTGTGAACAGTTCTCATTGTAGGTTGTTGTCTACATAAAAATGAAAGACTATGATTTTGAGGGAAATAGTCTAGAGATGACATTTGGACTTGTTAAGAAATGCATAGAGGCTTTCAATGATAATCACCCTTATTAATGCTACTCAGTCTCTAGGCCCCAAAGGGCTTTTGTAGCCAAAGGTCTAAAGAAAGCACTGGACACATTCTGAGACCTGAGCTTTTATTATGGGGCTTACCTAAAGGGTGGGAATTTGAGTCACATTGCCCTGTGTTCAGGCATTTCTCTGGATGGATTCAGGAGCTGCTCTGAATGGTGGTGGGTTCAGAGCTCAACATGAACTCAGGGGGGGTGGTGGTGGCTGAATAAGCTTGTTTTAAGTGCTCAATATTCCAGTGGGTATGAGAGGATAAGGCTGGAGTGGGGGTCTTTCAATGTAGGGAGGGATTGATTGCATTCAACAGGGAGAAGGGAAGATTATAAATTATCTTGTAGATAACTATCTCAGCAAGTCTCAGGGAGGAGGTAGTTTCTGGTATAGATTACATTTAGCACCTGATTTTAAAAGGTGTGTAGGTCAAACCTTAACTGACCTAGGGCATGCAAGCTGCTGTATGCAGTCTTCAAGGCCCTTGGGGAATGCCCTGGGCCTGAGGTTCCCACATTCCACCCCCACACAGCAATTTGCATTGACCATAGGACAGACATTGTATCCACAATCCACAAAAACAATACAGTGAACAGAATAGTATAAGTAAACAAGTACATATGGACAGTAATCCTTTTAACAAGAGCCACCATGGCCAAGATAAAGAATTAAACAATTTGGACAAAGGATCATCAGATAAGTGTACAACATTTTGTATATGATCTTGCATGTGATTGAAAGCTTGTGTCAATTTTGTGAGTTATCAGTTATGTATACACAACATTGAATATTAATTAAGGCAAGGTACACCTGGGGCTAAAATAGCTAAAGGGTAAAACTACCAGACAGTTTGCTTTATTCTATATCTAGTTTTTACCATTTCCTAACTTTGACCACAGAAATAAATTTCCCTTTTTGAACACTTTCTGCAACTTTTTATATCCATGCAGGTTTTGACCTATATCTTCTCTATTTTTTATTCTGAAACAACCAGTCATGTAGGACAAAACTACTTTCCTTTTCCTTTTAATACAAACATCCATTATATCCCTTATAATTAAGTTACCAAAATAATTTTGGAAACTGTTTTCAAGCAAACATTCAACAGCATGCAATTATAACTAAAATTAAAACTTGTTAGAATAATACTAGATACTTAAAACACTTTAGTTAATGCATTAAACAGTAATGTACAATTTTTAAACAAGAATCAAAAGCACATGTAGGAACAATATATAAGCTGAGTTTTCATTAATGGACAGAAGAGTTCAAGGTGAGGGGTTTTTTTAATGCCATATTTTCTCCCCCTGTGGGGAATCCTTCAGGGTCAGATCTACAGTTAGTTTGGGATTGCAAAGTTATGCATATAGTTCTCTGGGAGATGGGAGTCCCAGATGGGAAATACAAACAACCTTTGGCATAATAGCCCAAGGACTTAGGATTTTCAACCAGTGTGGTTGCATGGGACAGAACAAGAGCAAAATGACCTTATTTTCCCCAATTTCTAGTGTTTGTGACACAGGCAAGAGCAGATTATTATCACTTCCTCACTAAGGCTTGAGGGCAGTGTCAGACCCCAGAAAAAAGAGTCTAATGTATAGAAGGAATGTCTGATCCAGGGGCCCTGCTGCTTATCTCACAGAAAATAGGTGCCCCATAAATGAAAGAATGAAGGCTGTTCAAGGCTATTCCAGACACAGTGGCACCCCAACCCCAAAAGGTGGGTAAAAGCAAGGTCAAATATGTCTATAAGATGAATAACTGAAAAGGCCTGCTCTCCCTAGATAGATAATGCAGCTGCTTTTCAAAGAATAATGTGCCAAAATCCTAGCAACCTGTCAGCCTAGAAATTGATAGGCACTCACCTAATCAAGGCACAGGAAGCACTCAGCAGGCACCCTTCTTCCCCAACACCCTTCCCTCCCCATGTGGGTTTTTCCTTTAAAAAATGTTGCTCTCAGATAAAGGGCCAGAGCCATTTTTCCTTTCTTTCTTTTCTGATGGCTCCCACCTGCTTTCTTCTGCTTTCTTCCTCTAAATAAACCTTAAACTCACTACTTAAACCATGACTCACTGTGTTGTGTGGATTCTTGAATGGCTCTGGACCTAATATTTGGTGCCAAAGACCTGGGATGGAGGTATGACTGAGGTTTAAGTTTCCTGGCCCTTCAGAGCAATGGGGCAGCCTCCCAGTCAACTCCATTCCCTGAACTACACAGCTGTTGAGGTTTCAATGCATTCAGTGGCTTGAGTCCATCAACTCAGACCACCTTGATGCAATGCCGGCCCACCCTCACAGCTCTCAAACATCTACAACTAATTAGGCCCTAGGTAGGTTGGTGATGTCTTTCTGCCCAGATTCCCCCCTCAGGAGTTTTGTTTGTGTCCCATGGACACCCCAGCCCACCTGAGTGTGGCACCTTGGGCTGCTTTAATGCAGCACCCAGCTTCATAAGCCTAGGAAACCTGAGCGCACAGTCAAAACTCTCTGATGCCCTGTGAGTGTCTTTCCCCATTTCAGCCATCAAAGTAACCTGGGGGACACCTTGAGTGAAAGACTGCAGGCATTTCCTGACCCTGAATGGCAAACTGGGGATACGTGCTTTGTTGTTGTGGTGGTCATATGGGTCTGGGCTGTTAGTCTCATTTGAGCAATGTTTTGGGTGGCCTTTGTAAGCCTGTAAAGGAGAGGGGGGAAATGATAGGGGTCTCACAGGTGATCTCCATAAGCCTCTGATGAGCAAAATTCCCTACAGGGAAACTGTAAGCCTCTAAAGGAGCAGGGAATGATGAATCTCCCCACAGGCAATCTCTGTAAGCCTCTGACAAGCATAGCCCCAATTCATGTCAGTCTCATCCAGGAAAATTGTAAGCCTCTAAAGGAGCAGAGAACTGTGAATCTCTCACAGGTGATCTCTGTAAGCCTCTGACAAGCAAAAGTTCCCTAACAAACCACAAGTCTGTCAAATTTCTTAATCATAGGTAATATACAGTCACTTTTCAATAGCTCCAAAACTGAATTTCCTCCTAAATCTACCCCCTCAGATTTTTAAACTTCAATTAAAAGGGGAAGTAGAACCAATACAATTTGGCTGCAGTATCCTTTAGAACAACAAAAACATTAGCCAGAAAATGGCACTTTTGATTGGCAAATTCCTCACTGAAATTAATAATTTTATTTGGCACAAGTGGTCTGTAGCTTTTAATCTTAAGCTTTCTAAACTGTTTGGTCCCAGCTATTCTTGTGCCACTCTGTCATCTCCTACCAAATCCTGCTCCTTCAAAAAAAAATCCTTCTAAGTCTTCTGCTTTCCTCTCTACAAAATTTTTTTTTTAATCATCATTTTATTGAGATATATTCACATACCACGCAGTCATACAAAACAAATTGTACTTTCGATTGTTTACAGTACCATTACATAGTTGTACATTCATCACCTAAATCAATCCCTGACACCTTCATTAGCACACACACAAAAATAACAAGAATAATAATTAGAGTGAAAAAGAGCAATTGAAGTAAAAAAGAACACTGGGTACCTTTATCTGTTTGTTTGCTTCCCCTACTTTTCTACACATCCATCCATAAACTAGACAAAGTGGAGTTTGGTCCTTATGGCATTCCCAATCCCACTGTCACCCCTCATAAGCTACATTTTTATACAACTGTCTTCGAGATTCATGGGTTCTGGGTTGTAGTTTAAAAGTTTCAGGTATCCACCACCAGCTACCCCAATTCTTTAGAACCTAAAAAAGGTTGTCTAAAGTGTGCGTAAGAGTGCCCACCAGAGTGATCTCTCGGCTCGTTTTGGAATCTCTCTGCCACTGAAGCTTATTTCATTTCCTTTCACATCCCCCTTTTGGTCAAGAAGATGTTCTCCATCCCATCTACAAAATTTAACCCTGAAAAGTCTTTAAGCAGCTTCTCTTCTTTAACCCTGCAAATCATCCCCCTCGTAACTCTTCTCTAACCCCTTCCATTCCCCTCCCCTCACCATTAACTCCTTCCCCCTTCTCATCCCATTGCTGCAACCCCTGCCTCACCTCACCCCCACCCATGTGCAGCCCACTCACCATCCATGGGCCCCTTCCCCATCTCCCACTCCAGCCCACCTGTCCCGGGTAGGGAGGTGCAGCATAAACTCGGAGCGTGCACACCTGGTGTAACTAGAGGATAAATGAATAAGGCAAGAACTCAATTACTGTCTCCTGCTGTTTTACTATCAACAAACCTACCCCATCCCTCACAACATTTAGCCTCTGATCTACAAATACTAAATTTACATCCTAGTAAGCTGCTTCAGTATATAAATAAACTCCTGCTATGCAGTCCCTCCAAAGCCTTATCACAAAAACACTCTCCTTAACTACCTCCAACAAAAAGCATATAAAGTTTCCAAAAATAAAAAAAAAATTTTAAGCCACAAGTCACTTACTTACAAATTTCTCTCTCCCCTAACAAAAGAAAACTTATTTTTCTATTTAATGAGAGCCTAACTATTTAAAACCATGTTTTCAAATGCTCTAATCCATGTCTCATCAGCTAGACCCTCAGCTCTGTGCTTATCAGCTACCCAGAAATTCTTCCTAGAGTACCAGGACTTAAAAGTTGAGGTGGAAATGCCCACTGCAGAGAAGCACCAAATGTGTCTGAGTTAAGGTCACTTTGCAATTGAGACTTTCCCTGTGCTGGGTAAGTGTGTAATCTTTTATTTATTATGCTCACTTTGCTTTCTTTTGTTTCAATTAGTCTATTGTGTAGTAAGGCTAATTAACTTGATCCCAGGGTAAATCTGTAAGTTAAAAAAAAGTTACAGTTAAAAAATATATGTGGAACTTCCACCTTTGCTTTAATATCAAGACTTCCAAAGCAATTAAATAAAAGAAATAATGGTGTAAATTTGCTAGCCATTTAGTTTTTAAAATTAAGAAGTCAAAAAGAACCTAGTCAAAAGGGTCCTTGCAAAAACCAAAAATTGCTGGAAGGACAACAAAAGTAACTAATACAATTAAAAAAATCAGCAAAATTGCAAATTGTCAAACCAGTGTCATAAAATAATATCTCTACTAAGGAATCTGATAAGAACTTTAACTCCTTCTCTCTATAAAGATCAGACAGCTAAGGAAACTTGTTCTCATAAGCCAACTAATAATTTATGTTCTAATAGTAAAAAAAAAAAAATTATTCCTTCTAATATAAAAGCATATTTAATAGAGTTTCACCCTAAAACACTAAAATATAATTTCCAAATAATAAAATGTAAAAAGTCTTACTATAATAACTAAAATGATTCATATCCTCCAAGTCCTATATTAAAAGTTTTGTACTTCAAGACAAGCTAAGCAGTTAAAAGCCATAAATATTTTCAAAAAAGTCAAAAGATTGTTTATTACTGTTTCAAAATGCATTAATTAAAATGTTTAAAAATATTTAGCATCATTCTAACAAGTTTGACTTTGGTGGTAATAACATGTTGTATAAAAGATATAAAGAATATTTTTCTAATTAAGGGGAAAAGGAAAGTAGCTTTATCCTAAATGACTGGTTAAGAATGTGGGATGAAGCCTGGATAGAAAGCCTGGACAGAGAGGAATGTGAGATAGGCCAAGATAAATACAAAAAGTTACAGAAGGTTTGTAAAGTGGAAAATTTATTTCTGTAGTCAGTGTTGAAAGATAAGTACAGAAGGCTGTAAAAAGTTTGTGAAAACAATTATTTCTGTGGTCAAAGTTAAAAAATGGTAAAAACTAGTAATAACACTGCTTAACAACCAAACTCAAAACTTAAAAAAAAGTGGTTTTATAAAACAAAATAGCATTAAATATTTTAACCACCACCCAAATCAGTAATTAATATTCAATATTGTGGGTATGTGCCTAATACTTCACAAAATATAAACTTTCCTCACCATACTGCAAGCTCCTCATGTTAAGGTCTCCTGCTGTTTTTGTTAAGAAAAAGTTTCCTTAAATTATTAGGGTATTATTTTTTAATAAAAGGTTGTAGAAATGTTCTTCTGAGTAATCATTGTAGGATGCAAAAAGTCTCTTTTATCAAAACAACTTCTTGCACTTTATGTTAACATTATTTTGTCCTTAATTGTTTATTTAAATTCTTGTATTAAGCACTCTTTACTTTTAAATTATTTTCTGTCCCTATACTCTTATTTAAATGGGAGGTTACATAATGAAACCAAAACTGGCTAAATGATGACCTAATAAGGCTCAGGCCTTTTCTTATAGAAACCACAGGTTTAAAGTGTAACAAACAAACCCATAACACTAGCACAAAGTCCATTTAACAGCCTTGTTTAGCCAGTAAACAAACATGTGTTTACTCATTTTATATTAAATAAAACTTTGTAAATGTATAAAAATATTATTTATTTTCTAAGCTAGCCATGCCTCAAATAAATATATCCATCAATTACTTAGTAATCACTATAACAAACCTGGAATATATAAAGAAAACTTAATATCTTCACCTCAACTTGTCATCAAACCTCAAATATTTAACAGTATTAAATTAGCACACTATGTTAAAAATATATATGTAATAATAATGTAAGAATATTTTGCCAAGTAATTAATTAAATTAAAACAACTTCTCCTTGTAATCACAAAGCAAAAGCTTTAACCCATATCCTCCTAATATGTCCCAAACCTACCAAGGAAGCTGCCTTAAAGCACATAAAAAGGTGGGCATAAAAAGCATCCATAAAATGGCAAATAGCAAAACACTCTCAAATTCTCTTATTTAATAATTGTCATACAAGATTATAAAGCTTATTCATAACTGCACCCTTGTTCAGTAATATAGTAATCAACATATACATAGAGCCAATATGCTATAAAAATTTAACAAAACTAAGAAAATAAAATACTTTCATGAATTTCAAAATTCATGCAGTTAAGTCATTGTGTGTATTTTTTAAGAGAAACAATGTGACAGCTATACATTCCATTAATGCTTGCCAAAAATTGTTTATTACTATTTCAAGGTGCATTAACTAAAATGTTTTAATTATTTAGCAATATTCTAACAAGTTTAAACCTATATTATCTTTTTTTAGTAAAACATTATAAAATGTCCTAAATAATCAATGTAAAAGGCAAAAACTCTGTTCTATCAAAATAATTTATTGCACTCTATGTTAACTCTATCGTGTCCGTTGTTTAAAAATATTGTCTTCTCACTTTTAAAGGAGCTAAGTCTTTTCCTTAACTTTAATCAAAAATAAATAAATAAATACTGCTTCAAACCTAATAACTTTTAACATTTTACTTTCTCAAGGTCAAACTCTAAAGAGTATCTTTTTATTCCCAACAGTTATAAAGAATTTGTTCTTTCATCTTGGAAAAATAAATAAATAAACAAACTACCAAAAACTGATTAAATTCATGTAATATAAGTTGCAGAAGAAATGTTTAGACAATGTTATAAAAATTAGAAACTTCTAACCTTTTGGTTACTGGTGTGCATAACATCAAACAACAATGTAGTACTGCTAGTTATAATTTCAGTTATTTTTAAAGTGTTATCTGTCACAAAAGCAGCCAAATTTCCTTGTAAGTTACATTGTTTTACTCTGATGCTTCTAAGAAAGTGCTTGCAGTTAGCTACAAGTCAAAGCTTCATCTTCAACAACAAAGAAACACTTTTAAAAGAAGCAAGGCAAGTATATAAATTATATTCTACCCATTATCTAACATAACACTAATAAAAATGTAAAGAAAAATTAGACCTCTATTTTAATTGAAGGGCTTGCATGTTTAAACCAAGCTCCTAGTACTGTGCCTGCATGCTCTCTCCCCATCAGAGTTATTGGTAAGACCCATTTCTGTGGTCCCTAAAGCTGTAAAGGTGTCAACCACATCACATGGACATGCTCCATAAGTAAATGGACACATGCTGTTACTGAAAACACCTTTTACTACAGACACCTTTGCCTCTGCCTGCCAGAAAAGACTCAGTCACTTAAACTTTTCAGTGAACATTGCCTCCAGACTAGCTCTGCTGCATGGTGCCAGAGGGTGCTGTGGAACAGCCCAATGGAACCCTGGAGCCCACCATCCTGTTTCCCAGAGGACCAAAGATGCTGCACTACAATTGTAGAAAGAAGATACCTCCTGGAGCTGTAATTGCCAGTGTGATGTGGTTGAAACCTAAAAACATAATTAACACTAAGGCCTGCTCTTATGAGGGGGCAGCATGTGTGGTATTCTAAACTTAACACCCAATGCAGCTCAGGAAAAACTTGAGCATTCACTAGCATTCAGTGCTACACATATATATCAAATAAATATAACAATGTCTCTTTGATATTAAATCATATGCAAAATAATAATAATGTTAAAATTATAGTAAACTAAGTGCATTTTCTAAGTGGGTAATAAATTTACCATAAAATAGAAAATAGCCCTTATTACCATAGTTTGTGTTCTGCTTGTCACTTGTTTGTGTTAATTGTTGCCTATATTATATGTATACATTTATGTCCAGAGCATCTTCCAGATTAATATAAGAACCTATTAACCCTTGCTCAGCAAAAAGCAGCTACAAGAAAAAACCTCCACTCACTTCCCCCTTTATAAAAGATGTTCACACAATACCATTTCTTAAAAATAAGAAAATGTCTCATAAAAAGGAGGGATTTAATTGCTGAGTAAGTCTGAGCAAGTAAGCAATATTCAATTTTTCTTTCATTCTTTTCTATGCAATATTCAATAAAACTTTCAAAATTTTCTTTCATTCTTCTCCATGCCTCTACAAGCTATTCTACTCCTCCTTATGGGGCCAGTAATTATCCTTGTATTAATTTTCCTTTTTGCTCCTTATCTCTTACAATGTCTAATTAAATTTATTAATAGGACAATAGCAGCCATAACCAACCAGCAAAACTCCAAAAACATACTACTGCTGCAATGAAAATTTGAAAATCTTCTCCTGCCACAAAAAAGCCTCACTACCAGCTGGTTCCAGCAGAAGATATCCAAACATCAATCTAATAATGCTAGAACTTAGTTCAAAGCAACTCTTCCCCAACTCTGTCCATGTCCAGCTGGAAGCAGCTAAGAAAGGAATGTGACATCCCTATTCCCTACAAAAGTTGCTTCAAGCTAACTTAAAGCATTAACCCAATACTCAATCCAAACCCATACCAATTTTTTAGTAAAAATAAAAGACAGGTATGTCAGACCCAGAAAAAGGATTCTAACATATAGAAGGAATGTCTATCCAGGGGCCCTGCTGTTTATCTCACAGAAAATAGGTGCCCCATAAACTAAAGAATGAAGGCTGTTCAAGGTTATTCCAGCCACAGTGGTGCCCCAACCCCAAAAGGTGGGTAAAAGCAAGGTCAGATATGTCTAAAAGATGAACAACCAAAAAGGTCTGCTCTCCCTAGATTGATAACACAGCTGCTATTCTAAGAAGAATAATGTGCCAAAATCCTAGCAACCTGTCAGCCTAGAAATTGATAGGCACTCACCTAATCAAGGCAGAAGACACACTCAGCAGGCACCCTTCTCCCTCAACACCCTTCCCTCCCCACGTGGGTTTTTCCTTTAAAAAATGTTGCTCTCAGATAAAGGGCCAGAGCCATTTTTCCTTTCTTTTCTGAAGGCTTCTGCCTGCTTTCTTCTGCTTTCTTCCTCTAATAAACCTTAAATTCTCTACTTAAACCATGACTCACTGCATTGTGTGGATTCTTGAACAGCTCTGGACCTAACAAAGTCTTCATCAGAAATATCTTTAGAGTCCATATATCTATCAGCATTCTCTTCAAAGCAATCTATGCCTTTTCTATCAAGTTTCTTGCAATTTTTCCAGAATCTTCCCCATATCCATTTAAAAAGTGATTTCAATATGTTTGGTATTTGCGAACTCAGCAGCAATCCACTTTTATGATATGAAAATCTGTTCTGGTGTGCTAATGCTGCCATTATGCAAAATTCCAGAAATGGGTTGGCTTTTATAAAGAGGGTTTATTTGGTTAACAATTTACAGTACTAAGGCCATAAAAGTGTCCAAACTAAGGCATCAAGAGATGATACTATAACTGAAGGATGGCCGATGGTGTCCAGAAAACCTCTGTTAGCTAGGAAGGCACATGGCTGGCATCTGTTGATCTGAGTTATGTTCCAGCTTCTCTCTAAGTTCTTTTGCATTCTTGGTTCTTTCTCCTAGGACATTTCTCTCTAAGCTCATGGGGGTCATGTCTTAGCATATCCTGGGGCAAACTCTGGGCTTCATCTCATAGCTAAACATCCTTCTGTCTGCATCTCCAAATATCTCTAAGTTTCTCTCCAAATTGTTCCTCTCAGGTGCTCCATGCTCCTTGTGTTTGTGAGCTCTTTTATAAGACTCCAGTGATTATATCAAGACCCATCCTGAATGGGAGGGGTCCATATCTCCACGGAAATAATTTAATCAGTGGTCTAGCCCACAGTTCATTGAGTTGCATGTCCATGGAAACACTCAATTAAAAGATCACACTCTAATCAGAAAGATTAGTAAATGTGCCCCCACACAGATTTCTTTAAGATTATGGCTTTTTATGGGGGACATAATATATCCAAACTGGCACAGTCATTTAACATTCAAGTGAGAAAATATAGGTTCTCTAGGTAGGTGGTGTTGCTTCTTTAACAAATGGAACCTTCTAAGTTTTTATCAATACTTTGAAGTACTGGGAAGGCTGGGTGCTTAAACAAGCCCAAGGAAAGGTTTGGGTTGGGGTATGACTGGAGTACCCTGGAGAGGACTGAGCTGTTGGGCTATAGCACAGGTTTCAGAGAGCAGGAGTGACACCCTGGCCCTGCTGCCCAGAGGCTCTGACCTGGACCCAGTCAATTCCAGAACATGAGGTCATGAGGCTTCTGTGAGCCAGTGCATGAAAGAAGCTGGCAGCCCATTCACATATGTCCTCAATAAAGCCTGCCAAGTTTTTGAAGCTTTTGAGGGGTAGCTGGAATCAACCCTTTTTCAAATGTAAACAAGTTCAGGTTTAATTCCTAATTAATTTTGGATTTGGGTGGGAATTGCAAAGGAGAAGTGAGTTCAAGAATATACTTTGCCTGCACCTCTCAAGGACACGGGTGTGTGTGTGGTGAGCCTGGAGCAAATGCTCTTTAAGGTATCCACCCCATGTTGAACCTTTACACCAGGAGTCCACAGTGAGGGTGAAACATGCAGGAAGTGCAACCAGACCTGTAAGTACACAGGGAGAACCCCTACTTCCCAACCACCTTGTGGTACTAGAAGAAATTTGTCCCATGTTCAGGTGAGAGGCTGGGAGAGATTGTGTCCCTCCTGACTCCTCCATCCTAAGTCTACACAAA